>NC_134845.1:59130470-59445733 GCF_965363235.1 Mytilus galloprovincialis | reverse complement strand
CTAACTCCTGTCATTTTTTAATCTTATTCGTCAGAGTCGAACAATAAATTAAGGTGGTACAATTGGAGACCCAAGTATTTAATGTCAGCCTACAGCACCATATGGTCGAAATGAAATACTTACCTATATCTTACAGTTTGACTCAAGTCAAAATCCAAGCAAGATTCAACTATTTCTCCGAGTTTCTACTTACCTTTTACTCATCTCAATGCAATTGATTTTGTAAAAGAATAAGACAAATAAGGGGTCTGGGGATTTCAAAGACATTTTTGTTTTATATAATTTCTGTTGCGTTCATTTTCATAAATACATGTTCAGAACGAACTGCAAACTTAATTTACAAAAGTGTGAACATCAAATAATTGAACTTCTATTTAAAACAAAACACACTATTGTTTTGATCTTGGTATTGAAATTTGAAATTGATTGCATCTCTCACGAAATAACGGTAAGATTGTCTTATTCTTAGTTACAGTAGCTACTAACTATAGAAATAGTGAAAATGATATAATCTGTTTAAACATGTAAAAAAGTCAAATCAATGAAATTAATTGTAAATGTCCATACATTTTTAATATGAAAATTAACAATCTTCTCAATCATTTTAGGTTCTGAGCACTACTTAAATGATATAGGTTTATTCTAAAGAGTTAATTTCAGAATTAAATCATTTTCACTCAATCGTTAATTGCTAAAAAAAAACATTGTTCATCTCTTTTATCATAACTCTCTACAATAAAATGAACTTAATAGAAAAATCTTTTGATTTGGATCATTTTATTCTCGTTTCATTCAAGTAATGACGATACTACACGATACAGCAATCGTCAGATCAATGGATGTTAAATCTGCAGTTCTTACAACTTAGCCGAAATAATATCAAATTCGAATGAAATATTGTGCTGAATAACAGTTTTTTTTTTACACAAGAAGAACTTTGAATCAAAATCAAACTATGTAACTCTTGAAATCTTACTATGTTGAATGTAAATTTTGAAATCAAATGTTCTTGTATGTGAATATAACATTTTATTTTCTTGAATTTCAATTTTGTTATCAAAAAATTAATATGAATTTTGAACAGTAATTTTTTTTGGTAAATCCATAGCCACATAAGTATCTGTTTTATCGTGAAAATTACCAATTTTATTTTTAAAAAAGGTCGAAAAAAATAAGAGTATTTCACAATTGCCAATTTACAAATAATGCACAAAAATAAAGATTTTAGAAAAACAGCTACGAAGGTAAGCATACTGTTTTTAAAAAGTTAAAACGAATATCTAAAAATATGTTTAAGACAATCACGTTCTTTTATCTAATTGTTATAGAAAAACGGAATCAAACGAAGACAAAGGTCAAAAGTAAAATCAACTATTGTGTCGTGTCTCCGAGTATGTACTCCTATGTTATTTATAATATCAAATATTTAAAAAAAACCAAAAAACTTTACTCATATCATTGGTAGAGGTATATAACAGAGAGGAACAATAAAGTATTATGGTTAGGTTTTAACAGTTAACAAAAACACCTTCAAATCTTCCACCACAGGGGAACTTACCCTGATGAAATATTTTGCCATAGCCAAGTTTCTGGGAAAAGTTTTCTAACTTTTGTCACAGGTTTGAGATTGTTAGGGGCAGGTCGTCCCAGTTCGGCCATTTCTGGTGCCATATTAGCCATAGGCATACCTCCAGAGAGCATACCTTGGAGCATAGGTCCTCCTCTTCGTAACATTAAAGGACGGACTGATATGTATATATTTAAAAGTATTACAATGTGGATAATAAAATTTGAAAAAAAAATCAGAAAAATCCTACAACGGATGCATGTTTACAAAAGACATACAATCTTTACCAATACAAATATTGGATAAGAACACCAATGTCCAGAATAAAACCAGGTGGATCCAATTTTTACTAGTATAACTTCATTTACCGCACCATCGATTGAACTGTTGTTTGATCAAGTCACGTTGGGTACCACAAACCTAGCTATAATAGCTTACACTGTTGGTACCCACAATATAATATGTACTATTTCATGTATTTTGTTAGTGGATTTTGATGTCAACAAAGTTTTGATGTGATTTGAAATTTAGAAGAAAAAAAACACACATATATACATAACTTGTCTACTCTGCATGCTCATCTACTAAATTATCTTAATTATGTAAGTTTTCTAATAACGAAGTGAGAAAGAAAATTGCGTGTAAGTGATGAAGAAAGAGTATTGTGTGCAAGTAAAAAAGGAAACAGTTATGCAAGTGAAAAAGGAAACAGTTATGCAAGTGAAAAAGGAAAATTGCATGCAAGATGATAAACCAATGCCTGAACATAAAAATGTTCGAAGATGTTTTTAATTTATTTGCAGAAATTAAAACATAATTTTGAGATTTATATACGTCACTTGATTGTCAGAGTTGCTTAACAAAAACAAGTATACAGTAGTGTTTCTGTTACAGCAGGAAAAATATAGTATATAATTTCGTGTATACAAGATAGTTATCAATGAGTAACACATAATAACACATAAGCTAAAAGTCATGTTTGATATAAATATTGAAAATCACGACTGAACAATACACGGTAAAATACACTTTAAAGGGAGGATGGGAACTACACAAATTGATCCATAAGAAATATGAATGTGCTCATTGAAAATTGGTCTGCGATGGTAAAAAGGAAAATGTTTGTGTTTTTCCCACTTAAACAAGTAAATTATCAGTGATTTCTTAGTCAAAGAGTATTATAACAGAAATACGCCTTGAGCAGGTTCTAAGAATATGCTATCTAATCTTCTGGACTCTTCCCCATTAAGTTTCAACGTTTTTACAGATTGAGGAAATATATTATAATTAGTAATATCTAACAGTGTATAGCACTAAAAATGAAAGCGGCTGGAGATAGCAACTGGACTGTTCATCATCATTACTGGCAAAGGCCGGACTAAAGCATAATTATTGAAATGAATTTATCGACAGGGATACGACAGTTTATATCAACAAAATATTACAAAGATGAAGGGGATAGTAATAAAGATAAAATAGAGAGTAGAAAGAAGTGTTGTGTTTGATAGCAGATTACCAAATTAGCAGCTTTTAGCAAGCGTTGAATAGCAAATGAATGCCATATCATATTACATAACACATGTTATTGTAAGCTATCGTTTGAAAGATATTTGAATCTGGCACCAAGAATTATGCACTCAAACGTGATTAGTTTGAATTAAGCATTTAGCAAGTAGCAATTACAAACATGTTACTGCAAATAAGTAGAATTCAATTCAGATTCATTTTTAGCAACCGTAAACTCATGATGTTTGATCCTTATATTTTAATACTTTCAGCCATTCGGAACATAGCAAATGCTTTAAAAGGATTACTCTATTAACAAATCCTTCCACAACCAGGTTTCTGGGAATATTTTTCTAACTTTCGTTATCTTTTTCAATGTGCTTTGCAATGGTTGCGTTAGTCTTGCAGATGTCATTGATTTTTTTGCAAATTGTTGCTCTATAAATGGTCGCAGCATTTTATAGCTTCTCCATGAACCTTTAGGTTTTCTTAAACGACGACGACGAGATGCGTTGTCTTGAAAAAAGAAGAAAATACAATGATGGGCTGTGTAATCAAATTGTCTTATTATTATGCAATATTTGTTTTAGCTGTATCTTTTTTTTCTGTTTAAGTTATCCATAATCTTCAAACAAATTGTGCAAACAAAGCTTGATTAGTTGAAAGTGATATATCGGCGTTTTAAAACATTTGTATTGAAGAATAACTTCTAGTATCGAGGGCATTTAGCATAACTAAAAATTAAATATAATAAATGGTTTAAAAACAGATAAATTTGCTCTTTCAGTTAAATCTACATTGACATTTTAAACGTTTTCCATCCAAAGGAAGTAAACTAAAAAGGGGTCTTTAATCCAAGGGCCAATGAGGCCACCAGTAGTGTACCGCTGTTTAAAAGTCATAAATCTATTGATAGAAAACAAATCTTGTTTACAAACTAAAACCAATAATTGGAATTGACAAACATACTATCAGTTGAGTTACCGCAAACAAGGTTATTTCTAAATATTAACATTTTTTTTTGAAGCGTGTATTTGGGAATTTCTTTTTATAAATGCTGGTGAAATGTATATGCACTTCTGTGTGAACATAACAATGTAGTAGTTGTAGTTCATTAATAACACAGCGTTAAGTAGTAGTTTATTTGCAATCTATTTGAATATAAAAAAGATGGTCAATGCAACTTCTTTTTTTTAAATTAAGTTAAATAGCATTAAAAATGGTCAGCATATGATATTTGATTAGAGGCTCCCGAGCATGGATAGCCTTGTTAAAGAATAGATTGATATTTATTGTATTCCTTTATTTCAATCAGTTATTTTTGCATGGGTACCTTGTTAAAGGATATTTTGATGTTTATTGTATTCCTTTATTTCAATCAGTTTTTTTGCATTTTTGTAAAGGATTGATTTTAACCTAATCATTTAAACCAGTGATATCTGCTGTATTGCTCCAGTTTTTGAGAATACTGCTATGTACCCCTATGATCTATGCTTAGCAACAACAACCATTTGTGTTGATCGGTAACATCCCCAGATACAAATTTTTAAACTTGGTATCCAAGCAAACATTTTGATAAAAATGAATATCATTTGGCCAGTAGTATCGGAGGGGAGCACGGTTTTTAGTTTATGACAACAGACGAACGACAGATGACGGGGCTTCCTTTGAATTTTTCACCTGGTGAGAAAAAAAAATAATCCTTGCACTAAACCTGTACGTTAGAAGTATAAACAATATACACATAGAGTGCATACATCTTGTGAACTCTTCTCTATATCTCTTATTGGCACCAAAAAAGAAGGTTCAACCAGCGTTTGAATTGACATCTGCAAATTTGATAGCAATGACTATATTATTATATATAAGCACTATTACCTATCACTTTTTGTTTTGAAATAATTACCCATATTTGATAAAATAAAAACCTTTTGACATGTTTGACACAATATATGACTGCAATATAGATTTGTAAATTTATTCCACATCGAGCAAGTGCTTTAAAATTGGAAAATACAAGTTAGTTAACTGAACAAAAATTAGTGTATGACTTAAAAACTATACTAGATGCATGTCAATGTTGACACGTTTTACTACTAACTCCTGCCATTGTAAACACTAAACACGACAAAATATGGAACTATTATATTGTCGTTTTTTAATCTTACTCGTCTGAGTCGAACAATAAATTAAGGGGGTACAATTGGAGACCGAAGTATTTAATTTCAGCCGACAGAATCAAATGGGCAAAATGAAATACTTACCTATATCTAACAGTTTGACTCAAGTCAAAATCTAAGCAAGATTAAACTATTTCTCCGAGTTTCTACTTACCTTTTACTCATCTCAATGCAAATGATTTTGTATAAGAATAAGACAAATAAAGGGTCCAGGGATTTTAAAGACATTGTTGTTTCATATAATTTCTGTTGCGTTCATTTCCTATACATATATGTTAAGAACGAACTACAAACTTAATTTACAAAAGTGTAAACATAAAATAATTGAACTTCTATTTAAAGCAAAACACACTATTGGTTTGATCTTGGTATTGAAATTTGAGATTGATTGTAACTCTCACGAATTACCGGGAAGATTGTCTTATTCTTAGTTGCACTAGCTACTAACTAAAGAAATAGTGAAAATGATATAATCTGTTTAAACATGTAAAGAAAGTCAAAGCTATTCGAGCAAATATATTTAATTATAAATGGCCATACAATTTTAATATGGAAATTTTCAATCTACTCAATTATTTAAGGTTCTGAGCACTACTAAAATGATTTAGGTGTATTCTAAAGATTTAAGTTCAGAATTAAATCATTTTCACACAATCGTTAATTGCTAAACAAACATTGTTCATCTCTGTTATCAAAACCCTCTACAATGAAATAGACTTAAAAGAAAAAAATCTATCTTTTAATTTAGATCAATTTATTCTAGTGTAATTCAAGTAATGACGATAATACACGATACAGCGGTCGTAAGATCAATGGAAGTTTAATCTGAAATACTTACAACATTGCCGAAATAATTACAGATTCGAATTAAATGTTCTGATGGATATGATATCTGTTTTTTTTTTCATAAAAGAAGCATTTTTTTAAACAAAATCAAACTATGTTACTTTTGAAATCTTACTATGTTGAATGTTAATTTTCAAATCAAATGTTCTTGTATGTGAATTTAAAATTTTGTTTTCTTGTATTTCAATTTTGTAATAAAAAATGAATGTGAATTTTTAACAGTAATTTTTTTTTGGTAAATCCATAGCCACATTATTATCTGTTTTATCGTGAAAATTACCAATTTTATTTTTAAAAAAGGTCGAAAAATAAGAGTATTTCACAATTGCCAATTTACAAATAATGCACAAAAATAAAGATTTTAGAAAAACAGCTACGAAGGAAAGCAGACTGTTTTTAAAAAGTTTAAAACGAATGTTTAACATATGTTTAAAACAATCACGTTCTCTTATCTAATTGTTATAGAAAAACGGAATCAAACGAAGACAAAAGTCAAAAGTAAAATCAACTAGTGTGTCGTGTCTCGGAGTATGTATTGTCAGGTTATTTATGATTTCAAATAAAAAAAAAAAACTTTTATCAAATCATTGGTAGAGATATATAACAGAGATGAACAATACCGTGTCATGGTTAGATTAAAAAACACCTTCAAATCTTCCACCACAGGGGAACTTACCCTGATGAGATATTTTGCCAGAGCCATGTTTCTGGGAAAAGTTTTCTAACTTTTGTCACAGGTTTGAGATTGTTAGGGGAAGGTCGTCCCATTTCGGACATTTCTGGTGCCATATTAGACATAGCCATCATAGGCATAGCTTGCAGCATAGGTCCACCTCTTCGTAACATTACAGGACGGACTAATATGTATATAAAAGTATTACAATGTGGATAATAAATTTGAATAAAATCATAAAAATGCAAGATAACAAAAGGCATACAATCTTTACCAATTCAAATATTAGATAAGAACACAAATGTCCAGAAATGAACCAAGTGAATCCAATGTTTACTAGAATAACCACCGCACGATCGATAAGAGTGTTGATTGAACAAGTCATTTAGAGTTTCACGAACCTAGTATCTCGGATCGTAGGTACCGGCAATATGATATGTACTATTTTGTTAGTGGATTTTGACGTTATTAAAGTTTCGATGTGATTTGAAAATTGCCAAAAAACAACACACATATATGCACTATTTGTCTACTTGATCATCTGCTAATGTTAGATAATACACCGATTTATCTTAGTTTAAAATAATGAATTGCAAAAAGGTTGCAAATGAGAAGTAAAATTGCATGCAAGTGATGAAGAAGGAGTATTGTGTGCGAGTAAAAAAAGAAGACAGGTGTGCAAGTGAAAAGGAAAATTGTATGCAAGATGATAAACAAATGCCTGACCAACAAAATGTTCAAAGATGTTTTTAATTCATTTGTCAGAAATTAGTACATAATTTTGAGATGTATATACGTCTCTCAATTGTCAGAGCTGCTTAACCCAAAAAAATTATACAACATGAGTAAAACATAATAAAAAATAAGCTCAAAGTCATGTTTGAAATAAATGTTAAAAATCACGACTGAACAATACACGGCAAAATACACTTTAAAGAGATGATGGGTACTAATCAAATTGAACCATAAGGTATGTAAATGTGCTCATTGAAAATTGATCTGAGAGGGTAAAAAGGAAAGTTTTGGTGTTTATCCCACTTAAAATAGTTAATTATTGGTGATTTCATAGTCAAAGAGTATTATAACAAAAATATGCCTTAAGGAGGTTCTAAAAATAAGCTATCTAATCTTCTGGACTCTTCCCAATTTTGTTTCAACATTCTTACAGATTGAGGAAATATATTATCATCAGTGATGTCTAACAGTGTATAGCACTAAAAATGAAAGCTGCTGGAGATAGCGAAAGTATAGGTTAAAGATATACTGACAATCCCATGGCAAAATTAGAAAACAAGAGTAACAGACGAACAGAAAAATAACACTCTACAAAAACACCGTAAAACAAGAATGTGTCCTCAGTACACGAATGCCCCACTCGCACTATCATTTTCCATGTCCAGTGGACCGTGAAATTGGGGTAAAAACTCTAATTTGGCATTAAAATTAGAAAGATCATGTCATAGGGAACATGTGTACTAAGTTTGAAGTCGATTAGACTTCAACTTCATCAAAAACTACCTTGACCAAAAACTTTAACCTGGAGCGGGACAGACGGACGGACGAACGAACGGACGAACGAACGGACGAACGGACGCACAGACCAGAAAACATAATGCCCCTCTACTATCGTAGGTGGGGCATAAAAATCAATACAGAATTTTCTAAAGATCAAAACAAAACAAATTAAAATATGATATATTACAACCACTGACAAATTGCCAGACTGGGTACGTAAGAAACATTGTGGAGGAGTTAAACTACGTCATAACGTTTGTACCATGTATAGCTCGAATCGAGTTTTGTTAAGTTCTACACGTACAACATTTAAATAATAGCTTCAAGCAAGACTCAATTTTAAATGATTGATACCAAATCATGATCACTGATCAGAATTTGAAAAGTGATTGCACAGACACTACACAATTTTCAACACCTCCCAATTTATTTTCTTTCAAAAAGTCATTTAAACTGTTATATCTATTCTCTTCTTTTCCATACTTGATGGAATATAAAACTTGAAAACATTTGAATGGAAATTGGGTGTTTTATTTTTAAAGCAGCATGATGATGATGAAACGTCTTACTGAGTTTTGTGTTTATGAGAGCAATCTCATTCAAAAAAACATATTTTTTCGAATTCTTAGTCGGTTGATACATGTTTATGTTTCTATTTTAATCAACATGGGGTTCTTTTAATCTTAGGTTTTTACTGTTTAAAATTCAATAGTGACGTCAATTGTTCATTCTTTTGTCTTCATTTCCTATTATGAAGTCACGATTAAAGGTATCCATACCTTATAACATTACACAGAAAGGATATATAGTATTGCAGATCTATGGAAACGAAGGACCACGATTGTATGACTATCGAGTAAAAATCTTATTATCGTGCAATACGATGTTTCTCTACCATCGACATTTAATTATTGTAATATGTAACTGTCTCGTGTGTCTTGAGAAAAAAATGTATCACAGTGTCAGTTTAAATATGTACTTTTTCTATATATGTATGAAAATACTTACAAGGTTCTTGATAATTATACAACAAAGCATCTGTCAGAACAACCATTCCATTATTCTAAAAAAAATATTTGATAATTAAAAAACAAATGAGTGTAAACAACTAGACCCTTGTTTTAAAAACAATATTAAGAGATCACGTTTAAAAGATAATTTAAATAATTTGTAACGATCTTCTCTTCCGATGACAAAATGTATGTAATAAATGTTGTATGTTGTAAAGATTAAAGGTGTGTTGTGCCCTTGAAATAATGTATGGTACATGAATAATGATTTGAAGAATCAAAATTAAGAATCTGTTACATGTATAATACTGCATTCTAAGATGAAATATGAAGCACTTTTAATTAATTATCCCTTGAAATAACAATTATCATGTGTATATGAAAATGATAAAGAAAATTTTCTGAATAATAAGTAGCAATAAGGTAGACAAAATAACTATGATTAGAAAAAATGTAAATTTCCAGTGATTTTGTTGCTATAGTTATGTAGGATAAACCGTCTACTGACTTTTCTTCTTCCTTAAACCTGTTCAATTGTAACAAGTTCTGCTCGGTAACAACAGAAAACATCACAACTATATTTAAGACTTAAAAAACCCATAATTTTGAAGGGTACAAATCTTGTTTGATTCAAATGAGAGAAAGGGGGAGAAAACATATTTGGTGTCAATGGGAAACATTTGGATAAATTTGTAATAAACATACTTATTAAAATTGCATTCATGTTGGCATGCATGGCCCCTCATAGGGGTGTATAAGTAATCACATGTTCACAAAATTTTGGGCCAATATTATCACATAACAAATTACTATATTTCAAACGAAATATTTGGTCTGGTAATCAAATGATCACTATTAAAAGGACCAGGTAATCATAAAAATCAAAAATCTCTCCCGGAGGCTCACTTACGTCAAACACGTCTGAAGCATCTCTGCCTGTGCTCGGCCAATACCACATTCTAGCGTAATACGGATAATATCCTCCTCCGGCATTATCATATGACTGTAGTTCCTTTGTTATCTATAAAAAAAAAATGAAACAAAACATATTAAAAAGATGTTCGTCTTCATTTAATCTGAGTATGGGTTTATTAAGGTTGGTGCTCTAATTATCTTATGTTTAAATATATTATATCTCATGCAATGCTGACATTCAGACATATTTTGATATTTGAAAGTTCGTGCAAAACAAAACGATTCATATTTGAAAAAATATATATATTGTGACATAAAGTTTTACACTCGCATTCACTCTCTTATAAAGTCAAATATCAGAAAAAATATGTAAATAATCAATCAGTTTTTTTTCATTATTACAGAAAAACCATTAGTACCTGATCTTCGCTGATGTCATTTCCTGTTTTCAAGAGAAGAACACTTTTATCCACAGCAAGTACATTAATTTGAGACTTGGGATCAGCTTGTAGATCTACTAACATATTGGAACCAGGTAAAACTTCATCTTTCATGAATTTCAGTGATACCTGAAACATTATATACAATACAATACAATAGTTTCTTTGATTAATCAAAGTGTCCTCAAGAAAGCAGAATGATTAGAGGTGAATAAAAGTTACAAAACGAAAGATACATTACTTTTAATGCCGTTTTGTTATTTGATTTTGCCATGTGACTATGGACTTTCCCAATTGATCTTCCTCTAAGTTCAGTATTTTTGTGATTTTACTTTTTACTAATACTAGAATAAGAATATGACGAATCATCGCCAATGAGAAAACTCTCCACAAGAGACCAAATGACACAGAAATGTACAAATACAAGTCATCGTGTTTCCATATGTGTAGTCTAATTACATAATGTGTGTATGCATTAATGGCCGACAAGCTAGCTGATGCAATCCATTGATATTTTGAAGCTATTGTGTATCATATGATCTTGGTCATCTGCTTTGAGTCTTTGTAAATATTTTCAAGGAAATTTTGCACGACTGTACGAACATTTGCCTTTAGGAAACAAACCCAGAAACATGAGTTTCTATCTTTAACTCTTCATAAACAAATCACTAATTTTAAAACAGTTTATTTGGTACGTGTTTTCTAGCATTTTTTCATATAGTTGTTAGTTTAATCTACGTTTGACTTCGTCACTTTTCATTGACCCAATTCGTTATGAATTTACCTTTGAGTTTGGTATTTGTGTTATACCTTTTTATAATTGTCTGGTGTGTATACAATAATTCATCTTTTATACCACCTCTGTCATAGTATTTGGCAAAACGAATATAACTCGATTATCCTAAATTGAGCCGTTTCATTATTTGCGCTCTCTATTAGCGCCTGCTACTGAAAGCATCTTTATAAGGAAAGAACAATGAGATAAATTTGATTAGATAGACAAACTGAGAACGCCATGAAAAAACGTCCCAGTAAATTGTCGATGGAACTGTGTAGGTATGTTATGTCTGAAAGGCATTTTCGAAAAACACCAGTCCAAAGAAAAAATTTCCTTCGCCGCCAATCCTCAACTTTATATATCTATTCATAAGTGTCAACAAAAAGGACCTGAACAATAAATTTAAATAGACCATCTAATGAAAAATATTGTACCCGAATTTATAAATCTTACCTTATTTTTGAATATACCGTCAACACTAAATGTCACCCCATCGGTAACGATTTCACCATCAGGTCTGACGTAATTGATAATCAGACGAGCTTTAGGGGCCATCTCAGGAGTAATTAGTATTTTAAACTCTGTTTGTTTGAGACCTCCCATTGGTATTTCCCCTGTCTTAACTATGTTTCCTTTGGAGATCATCTGAAAATAAAAGATATATACAAGTGTAAAATACCACAAAATCTTAAAACGTCTCATCCGGTTGTTTACGGAAAAAGGTAGAAAAAAATTATTCCCTTGAATCTAGCAGTTGTGGGAACCTAATCCTATGTTTTATTGCAGTAAGAAATGTCCGAGTCATACACATATATATATTGTGTGTTTCACAGCAACATTAGATTGCAAATTGAAGAAAGACAAATAAGGGAAATACAATGATTGTATAATACCTACACAACAACATTTTAGTTACAAGTAACAGTTCGTTTTTACTACTACATGATTCATACGTATTTGTTTTACATCTTTTTTTTCAAGTCACACAAAACATATTAATCAAACAAAAATCATATCAGATGTGGAGAGAAACAACGAATAGATGTCTTTCTGCAAGATGTCCACAAAATTCGGTCTTGTTATAACTTCAGTTTTCTTTGCGTAAAGAAAATAAATAATTTACCTGGTAAAAGACTTTTTCTGGTGCTTCTGTAGCTTTTACATCGATTGAAATTGTCTGTCCAGCCTGAAATTATATTGATAAAGAGTTGCATACAATAAAGCTTACTAAAATGCATTGTATTATAATAATATGCTAATTGAGTGAACATAATTGAATTAAAAAAGAAATGTGCAATCATTTACATAGATTATTGATATCATCACACCATACAATGCATTTATATGCATATTAAAATTTGAAATTTTATATGATTACCAATGAGACAACTAAAGTCGATGTACATATTATCAAAGCACAAGAAACCATTAAACAATTATAGATCGCTCTCATTTTTAATTTTGAAAAAAAAATCATCATTTTATCGATGAAACATTAATAAGACCTCTTGCTCAGATTGGTAATAGATGGACCCCAAGTTTAAAATTGGGTCAAATATCAGTAAATCTAAACCAATCACGTTCTTATAATGCATCACTAGTTCTGAAATGGTTCATTTTATTGGTACTTACCATGGGTTTTTCATTCAGAAGACGAACTTGGATAAAACTTTTGCTGGGGGATTTGAATGGCTGTAAATACTTGTATGCCGACTCTTTCATGTATCGTGCCTTAAGAAAAGAAAAATCAAGTGAAACAATGATTATAATGTATTAAATAGCTGAAAAACATGTAATGTAGTGTTAATTAATCCATTGTTTGATGATTGTCGGTTTAAAGTGTTAACAAATTTTAAGAAATGCATTATAACATGTATAACGTTATGTAACATAATGAAATGTAATGATATATTATGTGATGTTTTGTAATGGTATGCATTGTTATCTTGGTATGCATAATAATGTAATAGGATAATTATATCGGGTAACATGACCGTCAAAAGTCTTCGGAGGTCATTTCGATGAAAAATTAGATGATGTCTCGACAAAAACAAATACGAATTGCTGATACATATTATCGAGTCTATTTATTGTTAATTACTTATTTTAGACATTTTATTATGTTGATCTACGTTTTAGTATGTTATTAATCAAATATGAGAATTTGAGTCAAATCGGTGAACATGAATTTCAGCTTATGCCCCTGAAATAATTCATATATACCTCAATATCAAAGGAAACAGCATCATTTGGTACATCGATATCAAACTTCACAAGACCGTCTGGATTAATGTCTAAATACATGACTGGTATTGGAACTCTCTTTGTTGGAGGGACATGAGGTCCGCGCCATGGGTCAAAAATTTCCGGTTCAATCAAGGCTTCAACAACCTCGGTCAGGTTTCCTTCTTCTGGTAGGGGGGCTGTTGTCGTTGTTGTTGTTGTTGTTGTTGTTGTTGTGGTAGTAGTAATAACCTCTACATTGTAGAACATTTCGACCTTGACTCTGCTACTTGGATTAACAACTGGTTTATCATCTGGTTGTGTTACTTTTAGCTGAAACATTTATAAGAGTTTTACGGAGAACATGCAATTTTTTTTTCTTTCTATTTCTTCCTTCCCTCGCGTTGTATAAGTATGTTGGTTCTATTCATTAACCTGAATGAACTTATTGACTTTGGTCATTAGGCAAACAACATCCAATGAACCTTTCAACTAGTCTGTCTTTGGCAAACAAGATGTTTTGTTAGTTTTTTTCGTGGTCTGTTTTTTAATTTTCTTGTCTATGCAACAGTTTTTCCTTGACAAAAACAACTAAATTCGTTGAGATATATTCGCTCAAATGTAAAAAGAACAAACATGAACATCTGGTCCATATTTCTCAAACACAATCGGAAACAAAGATAGTGTTTTAGTTCTATAAATATATTTCTTGTGTATAGATTTAATGAAATTTATAACATATGAACATACTAAGGTTTATATGTAATTAAGAAAAGACAACAACAATATCTTTATTTGAATATTTGATAAAAAATGGATTTAACAAATAAAAAAACATTATGCTTACAAGTGCTGTATATATTAGCCCTGGTTTATAGTTTGCTGGTAAAGACTCTACAAAATCAATCTTGGCAGGGTTGTCATAAAATTTAATCTCTGCTGAATCTTTCATCTTTAATCCTGTTACACCCTCGGTCACATTGGCTTCTATCACAAAATCAGTGTAAGCGAGGTTTTGCTGTAATCTCTTTAACTGCCCCAAGGAGAAAGTGAATTTGGATTCGCCATCAATCTGAATATAGAGTAAAAAACAAGATTTCAAAGTAATTTCATAGTTAGTTCACATGTAAAGCATATGTTTAATCAAATAACAGGCTATTATTTGAACTTGGAATTATTATTTATTGTGGAATTTGCAAAATTTCTTGTGCTTGAAATTTAAATAGACTGTGTTGTGCGCAGCACAGAACTATTAAAGTTCAGAATCAACATGGAATGTATTAAAAAATTCAAGCACAAGAAATAATGCAAATTCCATAATTAAAAATAATTCCAAGTTCAAATAATAGCTTGTTAAATGTTTTATTATTTTTATAAAAATAATATGTTTCTTTTTTCAATGCTGAACATACATTTTTCGTGGGAAAACACATAATGTTTGATAAAGTTTTGTTTCTGTTCTTTGTTACATAAATTGTAGACATAAAAAATAATATCACAAAAACACTGAACTCAGAGGAACATTCAAAACTGTCATAAACTGACAGGGTATTCTCTATGTAATGTGTCTATGATACCAATAGAAAAATATCCGATCAAGTTTTATCGTGTCTGATGTAATCTCCATCGGTACCCATCTGCCTTTGATTCTTGGTTAAGTAATTTGTGACGAAACTCGCCTTCCGAATGTTATATAAAAATGAAAACATAGTTTAAAGTCTTGTCATCTCACAGCGATGGTACTTCTTTTTCTTAATAAATTTATGTTCGGCAATGGTCTACTCTTTGGTCGGGTTGGTGTTTCTTTGACATATTCTTTATTTACATTTATCAATTTTATTAAGCAAAATTGTTCATTTCAATCATAATAAGATGGTACACAAGACATAAGTTGCGCCCGAATGAATACACAAATTGAGAAGAATGACTGTACAGTCAAGACAAAGGCAGACCATTTTACTAAGACACATTTGCTTTTTTTTTGTCATCATGGACTCCAAAACCCCCGTTTTGGCTATTTATCAATATGTGAATCACGTGATACTTACCGGAAATGATTGTTCAATACTATCGACATATTCCTCTGGGTGGTCTTGTCTCCATCCCCATGACCTATGGTTGTACTTCTTTTTCAGTCTAATATTAGCATTTCCACTGACAGATTTGCCATAAGTATATCTGAAAAACGATCATTTATTTTTTTATATATTTTACTATATCTGAATTACAGATTAACTGAGTGGTAACATTAATTTAAGTTTATTTTGACGTTTGTTTTGAACATCTTTTAATAATTGATGAATAGATGCATCCTCATTTTTTTCTAATTTCCGGTGAACTTATTTTCAATTGTTCCATATTTCCTAATGTTATTTTCGTAATGATTTGTTTCGATTGATTGAATTTGCTATGTTAATATACATTCTGAAATGTAACTTGCGTTCGTACAATCAGACTGGTAATTTGTGACACAAAGTTAAGTATGTCAAACTGGCTTAGACTAGAATTGTTAAATTGATAAAAATCATACTTACTTTGCTTTTACAGTACCGTGAAACATCAAGTCTGTCGTCAATCCATACGGTGGTAAATCTACTGTTACTTCAAATTTTGGAAGAACTAAAAGAAAACAAAAATAGCTTCAATGTCTTTTTTTATTTTATTTATACGATGTTTATTCATCAGGGCTTATGTGTATGTCAACTAAACCTACCTTATTCGTTTATGAAATGATATAAGTGCTTAATACAATTTCTATATGAGTTGGTTACATTGATTAATTAAACGATTGGTTGTTGTATGTTTTTGTTTATAATTTTTACTCAAAAAGCTATGCAATGAGTAAAAACATACCTAAATAAAGGCAACAGTAGTATACCGGTGTTCAAAATTCATAAATCGCTTGAGAAAAAAATATTCCGGGATACAAACCAACCTGAGGGAAACACATCATCTACTAGTGAAACAAAATGAAAAAAAAATTAGAAAAGCTAATTTGTTGTTTAAAAACATTAAATTAAAAAGAAGAGACGTACCATATTCATCAACTGTAAACACCTTTTCTTCAGCTGCCGCCTGAAATAATAAATAAAAAATATCGGTATATCAACAATAGACAATTTCTGTACTCTAAAGCGCAAGCAGTAAACTAGTATGATGAATACAAAGAGCGGGGTCTACTTAAATTATTACCGACAGTGGAAAGGGAAACTGTCAACCCTAGTCAATTAAGATTTCAGTCGTGTGCACCAACAGGAGCAGGGTTCAAACTCACAAACTTGACTGGATAGTGATTACAGTAGTACATGCAACTACTTAGACCACCGAGTTGCTGTGTATATAATCTGTCCATTCCAGAATATGATTTTGTATGAAACTTCTTAGTAAACTTGACACAATTTGAGCCGTAAAGGGAGTTCCAATAGGAAATTATATTGTATATACTCAGAGACGTGCAACCTATATTATATATAGCCTAGGTAACAATAAACAAATACATCGTTTAGCTACCTATCTACATTAATTGTATTATATGTTTTTCTGCATGGAGATTGGAAAAAAATAATATATTTTCTGGACTTAATATAAAGATGGAGAAATACATACGCCTTGTGTGACTTTCATTTTCCAGTCCCCTAGAACTGGATGGTCTGACATGACGAGTTTGTCCGAAAAGACGCCATTCTCTTCTGTTGCGTCTCTCCATTGGGCTATTTTGTTACCTTTAGGGTCCTGCAAAAAAAACCCACTTATACTGTCACTTGAAAAAGTAAAAAATTATACACTCGAACAAATTACGAAATTATACACTCGAACAAAGTATGAAATTATAAACTCAAACACAATATTAAATTTAACACTTGAACATAGTATGAAAACACTCAAACATAGTATGAAAACACTCAAACAAAGTATGAAATTATACACTCGAACAAATGAAATTATAGACCCGAATAAAGTATGATTGATACTGCAGCTCGAACAAAAATAAAATTATATTGATACTGTAGCTCGATCACAAAAACAAATTATATTGATACTGCCGCTCGAACACAAAATTAAGTTATATCGAACACTTCGTGTTGTTTTTATCTACAAATAGTCAAATACTGATTGTTTTTAAACTATTATATATAAGTAAGGAAATTTTGCATGAATGTCAATAAGACAACTATTGACCCGGGTACAATTGATGTGCTAATTTGCATTTGTGGGTTAGCGTACGACATTCAACAATAAGCAAAACTCATACCGTTAAGTCAGCTTTTTGTAAACAGAACAATTAATTAAAAACAAACCTTACAGAAACAACCACCGGTAATCACTGAATTTCAAGACACTGCTTTGGGTTATGGATATGCAGAATCTTACGAGGTTAAACATATGTACATGTACGCGTGCTCAAATCTCCTCCTAACTGGGTAAATGCCTATGGTGTTATAGAACAGAACGGTAAAAAATCCAAAGAAGACAGATACATTGTGTAACACAAATTTTAATCTGATTCCATTTTTAACATGTTTAAGGTAAACCTAAAAATTCCGTGATTTAAATAATTCATACTTACGTAAATGTCTATGTCAAACGTCTGTTTGACGATAGAAAGATCTGGATATACCCCCAAGATACGGAATTGTACTAAAAAAAATAGACGTTATAATTAAAATGAAAATATCAAAACATTAATATTAAATAAAATGAAATGTCAGATACTGAAAATAAGATAAACTTTGTTAACTTCTACACACTTTGGTCTCCGTGAGAGATCTAGAGTTTTCACATAGGCAATCATACATTTTGTACCTCAGCTTCTTATTTTTATATCTTAAAGCATCACAAGTATGACAAATCTAAATTTATTCAAGTAATATTAATTGAGTATTTGTCATTGCTGATCATTATGCAAAAAAGAATGATACAAAAACAACTTCCCTTTAAAGGGGTTAGAAATACCCATGGGAAAATTTAAAGCAGGAAGTTCAACGTAATAACTATCATTGTAACTGATATACATGTAGGCATGCAAATAGTACCACATTATACCAAGCCATCTTCTTTTTAGTTGAAAATAAAAACTTGACCCCCCTTTGGATGCAACGTTAAGTTACATGGTTCTTTTCTTTCTAAAAAAGCAACCATCGCATTACATGGGGGGAATCATATATATATATAGCTAACTGCAATATAATGCTGTCATTAATTTATTACATTAATTCATTGTTTCTATATGTTTTGGAGTTTAGTTTGTCGTTCAATGTCTTTGAATTTATACACGTTTTTGTTTAGGGGCTAGTTAAAACCCGTTGCCGGTTGCGGGATTTTCCCGATGTGTTGGGGAGATTTAGCTGCTCATAGATCGGGATGGTGTCTCTTAGACATATTCATCATTTCCATTCTCGTTTTTAATTTTATAAATGCCACCGGTTGCCCCGCACCATAATAAACAATTGATATTGTACTTACTTGTCTGGCCTGGTTTGTATATTGCTTTGTCTGTCTGGATCAGGATCGATGTACTTTTGGCTTGGAAGCTGACTTTTGACCAGTTTGCAAATCTTTGTCCCCCTGTTCCTTCTATTTTTAATCCATAATCTAACCCAGCTTTTAGGTCTAGGGGAATCTAGAAACACACGATAATACAATAAAAACATCCATGTTTGTCATGAACATTTTTTTTTAAATATTTTCTAAGAATATAAGAATATGACAATTTGTTTCTCACTTTCGAATTTCAACAACGGTTTATTACATTTTTGCTAGTTTTTATTTTATTTATTTTTCAGAAAGAGTGAAAATTCTTGGGCTCATAAAACACTAATGGTTGAATAAAATTTACTGGAAATTCGATTTGTTATAACCACGAATAACATGACTAGTGCCAGTATGGAAACGAAGTCTGCTGTTCCTTCAGGAGCAGCTGTCGTGAGATCACCCAAGTGTTTCTTTGGGGGTTCGTTAGTTTTCTATGAATCATATTAAAAAGACGTGGTCGTCTTTTTTTTTTAAGCCATGTCGTTGTCAGTTTTAGTGAATTTTGAATGTTTTTATTTTCTTGGTTTTTTTTTTTTAGATACTTGTTTATCAATATTATGATCATATTATTGATGTTATAAGTGATTTTTGAACACTTGATGTGATTTCAATGGTGTTTATTTACTACGTGTATTTACCTTTAATTGTACGGTACTGGGTGTACCAACAGATATGTCTTTAGTACCCGACGCAACTGTAATGTTTTTGCTATCTTGTAAGTTTGCTGTCACCGTCACAGGGCCAGTAGCTTCTAGTATGTTGACATAGACCTCTGTAACTAGGCCTGGACGTATTGTCCTCGGAAACATCACAACATACGTGCTGGAATCAAATAAAAAAAGGGAAATGAATTAGAAGTATTGATTGATTGATTTTTGGTGTTTTAACGCCACTTTTGAGCACCACTTTCATGCTATTTCGCGGCGGTCAGTTTTTATTGGTGTAGGAAATAAGGAAGACATTTGAAAACAAGGACTTTTGATTTTATATAAAGAATAACATATCTTTTAGAAAAGGATTTATCTAAAGAATTAGAAAAATACTAAACTGCTATTTGGTTAAATCCTACCCAACTAAAAATATTCATTTGTACTCTGTTTCTATTGGCTTTAATCTTTTCAAACGGTTGACTTTATTTTATAACTTTTCCTGAATCGGGGCAATATAAAGTTAATCGTATAGAATAATTGATTATTGTTGAAGACTGTGTGATGCTTTCTAAAAAAAAAAAACACACACACACACAAAAACAACAAATTAAACGTGTAGAAGGGTCCGTCTTATTGACGTATACGTTATGTCTCTCTTTTTACTGTTGGAATATTAATGATTTCAGCTGTCATGGTTTTAATGAATCATAGAACCTGTCCGACTTTTAACATCCGTGTGATAGCGAGGCTGAAAAGGGGATAGAAAGTTGCTGATATACCGGTAGCAAAATGTGCTGTAATTATTAATAAGTTTAAAAACAACTTCAATTATCATGTTATTCATTTAGAAACTATGGAAAATAATGCTTTGGTAGAAGTAAAATATGATTTCTGCTATATACATGTGAATACGAGGGTATGGATGGTTTTACCGGATAGGGAAAAAAGGACAAATAAGACATAATAAAGGATGAAAAAAAAGAAAAGATAAAAAATAAGGACCACAAAAATAAAGTATATAAAACAATTATGCGCCAAATTATATAGGATAAAGAAAAATATGGGCAACAATAGAATTGAAGAATAATGAAAAATGGGTTAAATATTTGAGAAAACAGAAATGAATGTTCTCGTTGATTCGAATTAGCTGATTAATTATACATGTACACATAGGTTGCTTGGTGCTGTCAGCTCGCGTTATAATTATGAATGTAAGCTGTTATGTGCTGTCAACTCGCGTTATACATGTACAATTAGGTTGACATGTAATGTTCATTCTTCTTTAATTTGACAAGCAATGGAGTGTTTTAGCAGCCTAATGTTTAAATTTGATGAATGGATATTTAAGAAAAATTTGATTTATTTGAAAAAATGAAATGTTGTGCCTCATTATGTCAGATGAAGTCTTACCTTATTAACATAATTTGATATAGAACGTATGATATTAATCTAGAACAGACAAGACGGATAGAAATATGCAAGACAATTACAAAAAGTTCACATACAACTAAGGAGAACTAGGAGATGCGACGATTGCAAATGATACAACTGTCCACTAGAGTTCAAATTAATGTAAATGTAAGCAATTATTATAAGCAACCATGTTGTCTTCAACAGTGAGAAAATCCAAAACCACATAGTCGGCTTTAAAAGACCCCGACATGTAAAATTTTGAAACAATCAAAAAGAGAAACTAACAGAATAATTTATCAGAATACTATTTATGAGAAAAAATATGACAGACATGAACCGACGACTGCCACTAAACTCCGTGCTTCTAACTTTTGACAGGCAATTGGTGCACATATGAATATCAGCAAATTGTCGATAAACGCTACTGCTGTAACATACATCAATGTTGTCAAGAAGAAAATGTAAAGCATTTCAAAATCGTATCATCTCAGTTCCAGTACATATTTCTAGCATATTTGTTTCTCTTTTCCATTACAAAAGTTGTCTCATTGGCAATAATCCCACATCTTCTTTATAAATTAATATGAGTTGAGAGTTGGAATCTATATAAACCAATTTTCAAAAGATCATTTAAATTAATAAGAGAATTTCTGTTTGATAAGATTGTTTTTTTAGTGTAGTACTGTAAACAGGGTCGAAGAATTAACTGAATTGAACGGACCATCAAAAGCACGCAATTTATCCAAATCCAAAGTCTTTGTCACTCCAACAATATAGGTAATTCCATTAAATTGTCATAAGTTTTATTATAAAAATCTATAACAAAACACGTAAAGATGATAAATAAATAAACACATAATGATGATAGGTAACTAAACACATAAAGATGATAGGTAACTAAACACATAAAGATGATAGGTAACTAAACACATAAAGATGATAGGTTCGTTATAAAATAGTGGATTAAGAACATAATGTACTTGTAGGTTGTTAGGTGCTAAAATAGTTTGCGTTTAAATCACATGACATGTTTGCACCTAAATGCAGTCGTACATATTTTACGCATTGCATACCATACATTTACCAGGGTGACAGACTCAAATGCATGTGATGCAT
Organism: Mytilus galloprovincialis; assembly: GCF_965363235.1. Lineage (NCBI taxonomy): Eukaryota > Metazoa > Mollusca > Bivalvia > Mytilida > Mytilidae > Mytilus > Mytilus galloprovincialis. Next base: position 59,423,369 of record NC_134845.1, on the reverse strand, counting down.
GCATTTTATTGACAAGATAATCCATCTAATTACCCATAGGCAAAGTTATGCAATATTTATAAATTAAGACGTCTAATATATGACAAATTTATAATTTTTCACGGACTTTCAAATTATGATTAATCAAATATAGTTTCGGGGGATTTTGTACGAGACTTGACTACATGACAAGACCGTTGCTAAGGGGTAAATATGTTTTCGTCGTGTAATCATTACCATAATGATAGTATTTATCTTTTTATCAAGCCGGATACACAAGATAAATATACCATTGTAAACAACAAAAATAGTTTGCTTACTATAATTTATTCAACGATTTCTATGAATATCAACGAACAAAAGCGGATCAAGTAGACACGAACTCGCCGACATGCTGTCCAGGTTTCAGATCAAATTAAGTAGATCCTTTGTTTCCTATATATACCATATTTATAAAGTTGAAACAAATATTTCGCAAAGTCATGCATATCTGAACTTCGAAATAAAATATAAAAAAATGCATGTTTCTCACATGAACTTGTAATTTCTAACTTCTTTGCGGAACACCTTCTTTTCGAAATGTCACGATTTTCACTCTCTGGACAGTGCTATATTTTTCCTTCATGGTCTTATCCATATATCATACATTTTGTACAATGTACACGCATCCTTAGATGTTTCTAGTTAACTGATTGTTTTATGTATAGTGCCGTGAAGATATTGGAACTGGAAACAGAGGCGGCAAGATGGTGTGACCAAGAAAGCCATTTAGTGAAACTATTCATTACAAAAAAGATGAACATTACTTATGTTGGCTTATGAATCGCTCAAGACGAGTTTGTCAAAATTTCAAAATATCCTATTCACATGATATATGTTGGTGCTACTTAAATTATTTTTCTTGATTCGAATTTTTAATTGCGTAAATCGACTTCGTTATATTTGATTTAAAAAAAAAAAAAAAAACACTACAGAGATGTTCATTTAAAACAGTTGGTTATTATCGGAGTTCGACTTCTTTTAAACTGAGTTGTACTGTGAATATGGATGTGTGTTTGTGTATTCAACATTGCCTAGATGTATAGGGGAAGGTTGAAATCTCTCACAACATGTTTAACCACGAACATGTTGAAAACCGTATGTGCAGTTGCGGATCCAGGGGGGGGGGGGGGGGGGAGGGGGTGGTTCCGGGGGTTGTAACCCCCCTTTTTTTGGACGATCAATGCATTTGAATGGGTGCATATAGTTGGAACCCTCCCCCCCCCCTTTACTCTGGGTTGGGAACTCCCCTTTTTTAATGGCTTGATCCGTCACTGATGTGATACTTCTGTCATTGTTGTTTGCTAACTGAAAGACGTATACCTATACCTATACGTATTTTTTTTTCTGTCATATTAACCAGAAACTCGGTCAGTTGTTCGTGATCTTTTAGAGTTTCAAATTCTATTTATAGTACAGTGTACAAAAGAAGAACACCAATCCATTTGCGTACGAAGTCGTAAAATGAAAAATCGGTACAAACGTGTTATAATCAGTCTTCCTAACTTTTGTAACATCATAGTACTAGGTGTTTTTGTTGATATAGATGTAAGTGACGAACATCAAACGGTACGTAGGGAAAAGAATGTACATGTCATCAAATGTGTTTGTCATTTTGATGAAAATATGAAATTAATCACATGTTTATTATAGAAGGAAAAGTGTTTGAAAATAACATCTATGGTCCGAATTTGCCATGAGGGAAATTTCTCCGGTATTAACGGCTAATGTGCGGTTCAATCAGTACTTTGGACAACACGTTATTATTATTCAGCAAATTTAATCCAACCAAGTTGGAAATTGTAAAAAGTGCAATTATCAACATACAAACATTTGTTGAAAATTATGACAAACTTTAATTTCGAAGATTTATATCCAAATATCCGAGAAATCATTTATAAATGTAATTAGACCATGTTTGATTCAAGTTTAAAGTTCTCAGTTTTTGAAATTTCTGATAGATTTTTTGTGTAAAAACAATTAAAACATTTTGCGTGTTTACCCTTTAGATTAATGATTTTGATAAGAAAACAGCACCTCGTGAATATTCACTTAGATTACTTATAGCGGAATTTTAATTAGCTTGGGACCGTGTTTTAGTATGTGTGGAAAATGAATTGACTTACATCGTTTCATTTGTTGACAAGTATAATGAATTGTCTTTAAGTAACAAATTTGACTCTGTATAAAAGGAAGTTGTAGTAACTATGTCTGCAAATGATACATACATGTACATTGTATTAATTAAAATATTGCATCTGATTATTTGACGATCGTGCAATACTTAGGCTGCCAGTGCACATGCACATAAAACCATAAAGAAACTCTTTCATGTTATTATGATATACACCTACAAATGTATACCCAGTGGTACCTTAATAGTTGCAAATTACACACTTTTCCGTTAAAAAATATATACTAAAAAGTCTTCAAGACGACACTGGGCTTGTAGGACGGACATATTCTTAATTAGAAAACAGAGGTCCGTTTTATTGGAAACAGGGGGCTCGGAATCTCCCTTATGGAACTACAGTTATCATGGTTAATGAACAAAATGTGTAGACATTTGACAACGTTGTCTCATCTTCCGTTTCAAAATCATGGTCCCGCAACTGGAATACTATAGTTACATGTAGCACTTTGATCTTGCTTTTAGTCACTTTCGGATACGGTTTGTATTTGTGTTTAATTTTACATGTGCATATAAAAAAGAAGATGAGGTATGATTGCCAATGATCCAACTCTCTCCAAGAGACAAAATGACATAACAATTATCAACTGTAATAGGTCACCGTACGGCCTTCAACAATGAGCAAGCTCATACCGCATATTCAGCTATACAAGGTCCCGAAATAATGAATGTAACAACAATTCAAACAAGAAAACTAACGGTCAAATGTATGTACAAAAAATGAACGAAAAACAAATATGTAACACATCAGCAAACGACAACAACTGATTTGCAGGCTCCTGACTTGGGACAGGCACATATATATATACATACAGAATGTTGCAGGGTTAAACATGTTACAGGGACCCCAACCATCCCCCTAACCTGGGACAGTTCTGTAACAGTATAATACAAGAACGAACTATAAAACTCAGTTGACAAAGGCTTAACTCATTAGATGGATACAAATAGAAATACATCTAACAAACACGTGGTCGGGTACTGATCTGAGAGTATTCGCAGTTACTGACGGCTAGTTCAAAGCTATAACATGTACAAATGTAACAACTAATAAACAAAATCATGCATCTAGTCATTGTTTAAAATAGGGTGTGTTTTTCTGATTTACATTAAAACAGGGAGAGTTGTTTAAATAAAATTTGCTTATCCCCTTCCACCACCACCCTGTTCGACCCACAATTATGACTATCCCAAAGTCAGGAACCTAGCATATCTATGTTTTTGTTTGTGTAAGCTATGAGACATTAAATGACCTTAACAAGATTTTACAAGCCAATTTTTTGGTTTAATTTCAAAATTGTTACACATATATAAATAACAAGAGATTGTTGTCGTCGACATAATACTTAATAATTGCATCGACATTTCAATCAAATATTAAAGCACAGTTGTCGTTGCATTGTTATTTTTAGCCTGAAATACGAGGATCATACCACCCTCATTTTACGCACTCTACAATTTAATTGATATAAGTGTGCAATATGATAATACAGCCAAAGAGTCGTGACTTAGAAAAAAAAATACTTCAAAATTTAACAATATCATGAAAAAAAAAAAAATGGAAAACACGTGGACCTTAGCCCAAGGTCGAAGTTAAACACTATATGTATGCAACACAGATTATATTTTTTAAACTGTATTTTATGCTTTCTAAATAAAATGCAAGTCAGCTGACTTGTAAATAAGTTAATGTATTAGAGTTTTTACTTGCTCGTAAGTCATTTTAACAAGTACAAATTGTAAACTGTACGAAGTAAACTGATTATGCATTTAAATTTTAATGTCTGGCACATATATATACAGACCAACATGTACAATGTATAGAAGAAGAGTCTGGCAGATACATGTGTATAAACATGTACCTAGCGATATATAGAAGAAGCTACTATTACTCGATGGGTGTAATAAGGTGCATATTACAATAGATTAATACATCTTTTTAGACAAAAACTAAAAGAAAACAAAAAACAAGTAAACCTTATTATGTATATTTGTCTTTTTGTGGGGAGGGAGCAGTTTTGCAAGAAAAACATAATGCATAAACCAGTAACAACTAGAGCCTAAGCTATTCAAATGTGGTAATATCTCCACTTTGAATACATAAACATTCTGCACATGCTTTCAGCTATTAAATGATATATTACTAAATCTTTAAGTATTTTACTTACTTTTTGGCACATGATATCGAAATCACACTAAAAATCAGCACAAAAATTAATCCGTCTCGCCTCATTATGTTTTCCTATAAAGATTGAAAATAAAAAATCAACGTTAACAGATAAATGAAGTTACAACTATGCTCCGGGCTAAGATACGTCAAAAATACAGGAGTTACTTTTATTAATGCAAATGTTTACAGCTTGAGGTCACTAGCGGACCATCTTCGTGGTGTTTACGATGCAAATATGCTATTAACATATTTAATCTTTGTCAAAAATATTTATCCCTTAAGAGTGCAAAGTTGAAAGAAATAAAAGGTGTAAAATGTATGTCCATCAAACAAAATATTGATAAATGAACCAGTAGTTAAGGGGAGAATTGAATGTACCACGGTAGAATTAATATGCAATAATGAATTGATAAATGGATAAATAAATAATATTTGATTGATTAATTGATTGATTGATTGATGTTTGCCTTAAGCCGCCTCAGCACAAAAAGATTATAATGCAATAATAAAAGATTATATAAACTAAAACTTGTACTAGGTAATCACAAAATGTTTTAATCTAAAGGGCAAAAAACGTAAACTATGTACAGTAGCTTGAATGTCCGTGCAAGCATTGACGATTTTAAAATTGAAAATATTTTTTTTTATCAAGTGCATGTACATGTAAATACGAATTGCATTAACGAAACAAGATTTAGGAAGCATTTTATATATTCACGATCAAGTTAGAAAAAATACTAAAATCAATATATATTTATTCAATGATATTTTTATTAAAAATCAAATGCATCTAGAATTTAATGATTAATTTGTTTTTCATTAATTGTGTTTATAACATAGAAGTTAGGCCTTACCACACTAAGAATTTATTAAGAATGGTCTAATTCTATCAACAAATATAAAAGAATTTACAGATTTCTGCCTTATATATGTATTGATTACAATTTTGTAAGCGATGACTTTACTATGTTTTAGAAGACGTCAATCATCATTTTCATGTCACAGGACTTTCCCTCTGCTTTGTAAGCGGCGATATGATTGGTTAACCTCAACTACTTTTCAACGTCATTTCAAAACATCTCGTCCGGTATATGCTATACTTAGAAATACTGTCTTCAGGGGAAGGATTCATCTACATGCACTCCAAAACCATATAATTGAGACATCAAATATTTGTAAACAAATTGATATTGCGATCATTTAATCGTAAGATTATGGGGATTGACTTTATTCGTGTTTAATTTGTTTTCGTGACTGGTGCGTCTCTGCCTCATCCTTAATGTTCTTGATCTTATAGGATTCTTCGGCTTTCTGCGTCGTTTTTGTTAAAGAAAAATTCCTGTGTGTCTCCAGGACAATTATTGTTTCATCGTTGACGATTGAATAGTTTATCAAATCATGGTTAATGAATGAACATTCAAACCAACAAAATTGTTATCGACTCCTAGGAGTCGATTTTAAGAATTGAACGATGGACAGTCAGTGCGTGAATTTTTTTTTGCTAACTGATTGGAAGATATTACGAGACGTGAATAATCAAAGTTTATTGATTGGTTAGGACAATCCAAACCTAGTAAATGTCCTTCAATCCCGTAGAGTATCGGATTTTAGCAATTAGATTTTGCCTGGTCATTAATCATGCATATCATATTCATGATATTGGTACACAGGTAACTTTTATCTATAAATAGTCGAATCTTCTGGAGTTTCGTAAACAACAACGTTAAACGATATATACTACTTCATAACGTGTGACCTCACGTTTGTGGTAAAATTTGTTGATTGATGCACCTGGCTATTCTAGTAAATGAATAAATCTACAAAGGGAGAGCACTTTCCATTTTCATCAGCTAAGAGTCGACTAGCCGTTTTTGAAAGGCTAATGCTTGTTTCACGGTATTGTTGAATGCCGATAAAACCAATAAATGTTCTGTCCCTGTGCAATCTCGTAGTAATGAAAGCATCATAACGTAAGAACGAAAAAGCAGGAAATCTTTAGAGTGAACCAAGATAATGTTCATGTCAATTACATCTCATGAAAGTCGGTCAAACCAAATTTCTGTAAATTTGTAAATGTAGGTAAAAAAAGTCAGTGTCCCATGAAACTGTGTCTTCTTGAAATATACAGGCGCGTAGCTGCCTTTACGCAAAAAATCATTTGCTTGCACATGTTTTTCACAAAAAAAAAAAAAAAAAAAAAATCTGAGATCATTTGCCTTGGCAAAAAATAGATATATGGACTTTGGATATTAACTAGTCTATACTTTAGTTTAAGTCTTACATGCAGTATTAACATTTAATTATACAGGCTCAATAAAATCACCTTGAAAACATCTTAGATTTATTTCCCTTACTTATAAGTCAAGACTTAAAAGTAGCCGTTCGATTTCGTATTCCCATTGTCATTTCGTCCAAAAGACTATTGATTCACCTAGGGTATCTGTGTTACAAATGACCTTCTACCGTTGTCGTAGAAACCTCTCATTTGATTTTAAAATGCCCCTCGTGAGAAACACCACGGGTGTCTTGCAAGAAGCAGGAGCTGCTTACCTTCGGAGCACCGGAGGTCGCCACATTTTTTCGGGGTCCGTGTTTTTCATCTGTAGTTAGTTTTCAATGTTGAAAATTTTTGCTTGTCATTTTGTGTCTTATCTGTTCCCGGGTTTCCAAATTACGAAACCCACTAGGATGTTACTATCGTTTCTTGAAATATGGTATAGTAAGAAACAGATAGGGTATTTATCATTTTCATCATAAAATGGTCCAAAAAAATCTGTGAAATTTCGTTCACGGGACAGAATATCTCATAAACAATAAAATAGTGTCTCTCTTAGTGAACAATTGTCCCTAGTACTTAGACATAATTTCATAGATGATAAAGACAATAACGTGAAGTCTTGGAGATATTTGAACATTGTATTTTCATAAAGTTAATTGTATTTAATTTATCAATTGTATTTTGCCTTTCAAAGTTGTATCGTGCTTTTCCTTTGGATCAAAGTCTGGATTAAGAAATATTTAGCCTAAATCTAAAGACGCATAACAATCTTTGACACCCACCCCCCCCCCCCTTAAATGGCATAAGAAATAGAGTCATTTTGTTGATTTCTGAGTTGAGGCAACAGGTCATCTTTTGCAATTGTGGTTTCATTACTTTGTAAGAAGAATAAAAAAAGGGTGCGCAACAAGGCACCGACCCATCAAAATATTTTTGTGTTGGGTGTTGGCTGTTGAGTTTAATTTTAACAAATTATTTCGGATTTGATTTCTTAAAAATATTTTTTCAAAGCATCATGCAACCATAACCTCTTAAGGGCATACGATACAGTTTTGATCCCGTATTTAAAGTTTGATGAACATTTTCATATAGGCTATTTTTGTCTGATTAAATCAAATATGTAATAAAAAATATACCTTCATGTGCTACTTTTTGAGATATATGAGGTCGAAATTTTGTACATTTACTCAAAATTCGGATTTGTGGCCGTATTTTTCCTTTCGAAAGAAAGCCATAACTTTTTGTTTTAAAAGATAAACACAAATTGTTTTTTGTTAAATAATTATTAATTTCTGTATTTTATAAGTATCCTAAAACTTTATGCATTTTTTATTCAGAAATAACTCATATTTATCAAATGGTCATGAATTGAGAAAAAAAACGTAACTTTTATCAAAATTAAAATAATTCCTTTATTTACAGTTTTATAAAATTTGGTCAACATGACCTCCCTGCAAAATGAAAGTAAATGTCGTTTTAAAAAATAGGGGTCCATGCACTCGTTTTCAAATTTAATTGAATGATAAAAATCAGTTGAAAAATGCATTTTTCCAGATATGTCACAGTTTGACGTCGCGAAAATAACATTTTACGTTAGCAACGTCATTACCTCGCCTGTAACTGTATCGTATGCGTTTAAGAGTTGGAGATACATAACAAGAGTCTTAAACTATTATGGTTTGTCTTGCAAGTGCATGGAATGTTTACCACTGGACTTAAATATACAACAACAATCAATCAAACAAAATGGCAAGACTCATTATAAATATTATACACAAGAACGAACAGATTTACTGATGGTTGGGTAAGTTATGAAATTTCTAGTGGCAGATCCAGAATTTTAAAAGGGGACCTTCGTTATTGAAGAAAAAAATTAAAATAAATTTATTAAAAAATAAAAAAAAAAAAAGAGTGTGATAAACTTTTTAATGGTGATCAATCGAGAGGTGACGTACTTTCTGGACGTACCTGGTTCAAATTCGATATAATTGTTACTTAATCGTGATCAGGAACAGTCTATACTATAATAGTATAGAAAGTCCTTGCAGTGATATAATTATACAGAAACAAGTTTTTTCAGAAGAACTCTCTTTGAGAGCTTGTGAAGGTCAGTAACTAGTTACTAAAAAGAAAGAAAGGGATCTTCATGTGTATTCGGCAACTAGAGACATATAGAATTACTATAAACATGTATATACAAAATTCAATATTACCATACATTGAAATCCCGTATTATTTAACCATACCTATAATTAAGGTCCTCTCGATTATCAGTCTCAGTAATTCATATATGATCTACTCGACTTGCGTGTTTAGCTTTATGTAACCCATTTCGCGGCAGTTTAATTTCGGATTCAAACATTTTCCTGATAAAGATTATCAAGGAAAAATCCAAGTATTCGCGACGATTTATACTCTCGCTATCTTTTACTCTCGAATATAAATTAATGACGAAAATAAGATGGATATAGGAAGATGTGGTGTGAGTGCAGGGGTTGAAATTAGCGCTAGTCCGGTAGTCCGGGACTAGTAAAATTTGCGTCGGACCAGTAGATTTTGTCAGCTGGTGGTCCGGCGGACCAGTAGAAATTTGTCGATAAAAATCACTGATTGCATCGCAATCTCCGTTTGGTTACAAAACAACTTACCTGTGAAATCAATTACACGGTACTGGGGGGTATTACAATTGATCGATCAAGTTAATTAATATCTCGGGTGAGCGTCCTTCACAACAATACAAAATGTGGAAATTCCTTTGTTACTGTCTCACTTATGTTAAATAAAACGAAAGCATCAAAATAAAATTAAACATCTGTCATTTATATTAGTGTTTGTCAAATTAATGTCATTTTTGCAGGACCAGTAGATTTGGAGCCGGACCAGTAGAGTTTTCAGTCCACTGGTCCGGCTGGCTAGTACACAAAAAAGCTTAAATTCGACCCCTGTGTGAGTGCCTATGAGACAACTCTCCATCCAAATAACAATTTAAAAAAGTAAACCATTATAGGTCAATGTACGGCCTTCAACACGGAGCCTTGGCTCACAACGAACAACAAGCTATAAAGGGCCCCATAATTACTAGTGTAAAACCATTCAAACGGGAAAACCAACGGTAAACAATGGTTTACTGTATATCTGTAGTTTATAACATAATTGTGAGGGGAACATTCCAAGGAAGTTCAATTGACATCAAGAACGTGTCGGCATGATAAGGCCATGTATGACCCTTTTTGGTTTGTGTTTTAATTATTTGTAGTGCACCGAATTTAAGATTATATATTTAAAAAAAAAGCATCGAAGTGTTGTTGCCCCGACTGTCTCATTGTGAGTGCGTTCACGTCAAGTGTTGAGGGCGAACAAACCGTTGGTCAAACAAACGACTGGAAAACTGATATTGGTGACTTCTTCATAAAGCTCACAGTACGTAGTACTTAGTAGTAAGAACAAAGACTGGTTTGCTCAGAGTGAGCATTGTGTGTCCTTGGAAGGTGTCTTCAAGTGTAATATGATATTCTAAAAAGGAGCTACCATTTGATTGTTATGGGGAGGGGGAGACTGTATGAAAAGTTTTTTCCAGCATTTTTGTTTAGTTGTAATCTCTATCCTGCCTTTTTTTCAGCAATTTATCTGTCACTGTATTTCATCCTCATCCTCCTCATCTTTATCGATCTTATTAATGTTTCCAATAAATATAGGAATTCCGCATACCGTAAATTTCTTTCGTATCAATAACGCTTATAGACTGCCGATCAGAACGCACGTCATTTCATTTGTAAAATACAGCAACGTTCGTGTATAACAATGAGGACCGGGAAAACATATCACATGGATCGAAGGACATAATGTATCTACAAGATTTGCTGACCGTTCATTAAGAATCGCGTTAATTGATTGGGAGGCGATGTGCAAACTGTGTCCTTTTGATTTTTAAATCTGTCGTCATACATATAATTTAAGATGCTTTCTCTATACATTATACTGTATAGCTTGCCGCTGAGCGTTAAACAGTAAATCATCATTCTCCTTTCTCCATAGAAACTAAATCAATGTTTGTTGCATCTCAGTAGCTTTATAAAATTTGTTTCCTGTTATTTTGTTCTTAAAGACAAAATCGAATGTGAAAATCGTGCGATATCATAATAATTGTACAGTCTATAAATTTCACAAGTATCACACAATCAACTTTTCATAATTTATATTGCAAAACGACAAGCAAACATCTTCAAGCTAAACATATTTAAATGTTCGATAAATTGAGGTATGCATGCGCGTAGCTACGTTTACGTCAAAACGCCCGGGCGTACACTTGAATTTTGAAAATAAAACAAATAATCGACATAGTATAAGAAAATCTGGTCAAAAGCACATCAGCCTTGTGCTTCTTTTTTTAATGGATTTTAATTTTGAATAAAAATTGGGACTAAATTTACTGAAATAGATCATTTAATATATCTGTTCGAATCTTTTGTAAAAGTCTGAATCCACTTTGAATTCTACCTTCTTTTCTTATATTTAAAGCAATTCACTATCTGCTCAGATTCGATATGCTGTTTGTATTTTTGTCGAGCCTGTGTTTTATGTCCCAAAAGCGAGACAAAGTTATGTCAATATTTAGGTTTCCGAATGTGGATAAATTCTTTTAAATGACTCTCCGACCGTGAAATTTTACGAAAGTTGTACAGAAACACTTTATGATCAAAAGAGTATTCAGAGCAATATAATATATCTTTAATTTTCCCGCATTTTAAGGATAAAATGAATTTCTTTCTGCAATTAATCTGAGATTACTATAACACATGTGTTATAGTAGTCTCAGAATTAATAAGTGGTCGCAGTTTGGGCTTACATTTTGTTATTTCTTCTACTTGTCGAACCTTCATCGAAATTTATGAAAATGTCGAAGAAGCTTTTTCTATGACTAATGTCTAAAGCTAAAATTTTAGAAGCATTTGTTTTCGTTCATTTTTCGGTTCTTTTCTGATAGACAGATAGCTGGACTCTTCTTTACGCAATTACATGCTCAATTTATAAACCTTCATAGATTGTCGTGAAAAATTCCAGATCAAGAAAAAAATATCAAAAGAAAATTTTAATCTTTTTTTAAATCCCTGTAAAGGAATAATACATTGATTCACTTTTTGTGGAAGAAATCCTAGGTGTTCCAGAATTTTTTTATATTGCACCTCTTAGAAATATTTTTTTTCGTGTTCATTAAAAGGTGCTTTTGTTAATTATATGCTCACTCACGGCACCATTTAAACTTATTTAAAAGTAATATTGGTTTGGACGTTTTCTCTTAAACCAATGACCATAAGGCTAGCTTCCAGTTTAACACGATGAATAAGTTAACATATTACAAAATTTAACCAAAAAAAAAGAAACCATTTAGATTCAAAAATATGTTGTTATCAATGATTTTTTACTGACAGGAATCATTATGGTATCCCATTCTCGATAGCTTTCGGGGGCTTCGTCCCTTTCGAACCCACTACCAACAGGTGCTTTGACATTGAGCGGTTGGCAACCCTCATATCCCTCGCCTAGGTTCGGGCGTACACGTAAAAATGACCCAGCTACGCCACTGGTATGTTCAAATGAATCGATCATATAGACAGAAATTCAGTGAAATGCATGATATCTTCTCAAATCCTTATAATTACTGTTACAACAAACTAAATGCAGCAGTCGTTAAAACTTGAAGTGGATGTTAGAAACTTAAAAATGGGCAAAACCGTATTATTCGGCTACAAAACATGAACAAATTAAAAGAGAAAAAACAATATTTTGTTGACGGTGTAAAACAATAATAGAAAAAGATCGCAAACAACGAAAACCACTAAATTACAGGCTCTTGACTTGGGTTAGGCTGTTTGCTTAAATACCGATAGACTCTATCCTAATCTAGCACATTGGCGTAATTGTACGACATAAACAAAAAATTGAAGATTTTAAAAGCCAAAAAAAAAAAAAGCCCCCCCCCCCCCCAAAAAAAAAAAAAAACAATAAAAAAAAAATACTTAGAAAATACCGAATGTTACTTTGCATAATCGTAATCTGAGCTCGCATCATTGGTACATATAATTAGAAATTCACAGCAGTCTTTCGAAAGAGGGGCGAAATATACAAAAGGGACATTAAAACTCATAAATCTAAAATAAACTGACAACGTCAAGGCTAAAAAAGACAATATATAGACAATCAGACAAATAATTGTACACAAAACACAACAAAGTACAACGGGAAATAATTAATTTACACAAATACCTACTTTTTTTTTTAAAGAATACAAAAACATACCAAAAATAAAAACTTGCTGACTGTAACATCATATACGAATCCAATTAAGCAATAAACAATCCTTCGAGAATTTCCAAAACATCCAGTTTCCACCAGTTTTAGAAAAAAATATGAATTATGTCACAATTTATCTTTTTCCATGGAAGAAGTCCGCACTAATTTTCTTACTGAATGAATGGAAAATATAGTCAATAAAGACCATGATGCTACTACAATGTAATTGACAGGTATAAAACATGCATTCAATAAATTATGCAAATTGAAAGATTACTAGTTTTTACATTTTTTAAAATCTTTTTTGTACTTCGTGTTGAAGGTCTCTCTATGACCTTGAGATGAAGAACAACAATAAAAGCGTTGTTCCTTGGGTTGTTTTTTTTTTTTGTTGCGTTTTAATGTACACTTGTACATGTAGTGATTTTGTGTCGTGTATTATAATGGATACCCCATTTCTTTTCTTTTTTTCGATTATCGATATTATAATTATAACATAATCGTGCATTATGTCACCGACGGCATTTGAATTAAGTCCCCATTCCAGACGTGGCCTTACAACCTACTCGTCTAAAAAATCCTATATATCTTAATATAGTGTTATATTAAGGTATATAGGAATATTTTTTTTCTGAGACAAGTGCCTGTGTTACAACCGGAAAAAAAACATTTCTATAATCGAATAAATTGCATTTCAGCAACTTGTTCTTTATTACCAAATATTGTGTATGATAATAGTACCTTAAAAAGAAAAGAAAAATACGAATTTATGAAAAACGTCACAGAAGGCCATTCATTATTCGTCGATCAGTATTTTATCAGTGGTTACAGTGTTACATGTATATTATAGTATCTGGTCCGAGACCACAATTGTCGTCCCTTGATTTTCGTATATAGTCCCTAGTGTTGACAGTGGGTTACTTGCCATTAATTTTTATAACCCTTCCAAATTTATTTCTCCATGTTTAATGCCTCAAATTGCAAGTAGGGGGGTGAAATTACACTGTAAAAAAATTTAGGTCCAGAATTTTAAAGGAAAGTAGTGATTTGGTCCAGGTGAAAAAGGTTGAAAAATAGTACTTCGGAAGCTGTCAAAAGATATCAAGACGCCCTAAAGATAAAATTGTCCATATTTTGAGTTAGAGGCGATGAAGTTTTCTATAATTTTGATTTAATTTGTCCCAAAAGTAGTACAACACACTGTAAAAGTTTCTTTGAGAAAGCGCAGGTGTTTTTTTTTTATTTTCATTTATGTTCTAAAAGAAATGCACTACGAAATAATTGTGGTCTCGGACCATCTATAATTTTCGATTTATCTCCCGTTGCTTAATAAATAAATCATAAATTAACATTTGTGATCCGATAGTTTGAGTTTAGATTATTAGTCTTTTATTGGTTGTACGAAGCCCCCCTTTTTGATGGTTGTTCCCATTTTCGCCTTGTTTTTTCTCAGCTTCATTTCGTATCGTTCCGATACTTTACCAGGTTTTCTTTTTACCTGCACTCAACATCACTTAATTGCTTTTTGTAACTTAATATGTATGTCTTCGTCGACCTTTTAACATTTTTAGATTGCACCGTCTCAATTTGACAGTCAATTACTTATGGAATACATATATCTATCAGTTTTTATTCTCTTTTCCTCTTTTAAGGGTTTATAACCTGAGCATCACCAGACTTGACATAGCTGTACACGTGAATCAATAGATTTAACAGTAATAAAAGTGGAGCGTAATTGGTTGTCTGTTCTGTGGCATTCTAGCTCACCTCGGGTTTTGAAAGCGTACGTAAGTGAAGCTCAAAGTTATTCAAATTATCAGGTGATTGATCTCTGGTTGCTTAACGTTCAGGGGCAAATATTTTATCCGTATTCCGGAAGAGTACGCATAAACAGTTAGTTGAATATGCAGGATAGGACGAACGGAAAGAAGGTCGGGAAATAAGAACCACAACTTAAGAAAAACATTGAGGTAGAATGGATAGGGACAGATAGTTGTATGTTCAACAGGCAATTGGCATACTACCAATCAGTAAGTTGGTACAATGAATGTTTAGTGTTCAGATATAGTGACACGGACCCCTCACGTAGCATCGAATTTAAGGAATATTTCCGATGTGCCGTATTCACCTTTTAATTGTTTTGTCATAGCAACTTCTTTTTAAATCGATATCTTCAGTTTTTCTTTAAGCTTTAATTTTATCAGCCAACAGCTGGTTTTTCAAAGCTTCACAGTCAGTACTGATGTGTTACTTTTTCTTTTGGTCCCTTTTCTATTTATGTACACCTTTCTTGTTATTGCACACATCATGACATGGGTCAACATGTTTTTTCTTAACCTACTGTAGTTATATTATTAAACACTGTGCTTGTTGTATTCTTCTACTTGTCTAAATAAATATATTTTTTTTATATCATTGTGTCTTAATCATATTGAATCACTTGTAATCATTTGTATGTAATTAATGTTGATTGTTCTGCTCCTTGTGGGCGCTTTGATTAGCAATAAAATATATTTGATTTGATTTGTTATATTATATAAATGCTGTCCCCCCTTTCATATAATGTGACCTACCGAATTGTACTTATTACCAGGTTACATGTAGTACTTTAGTAAAATGGCCAACAAGACGGTTGCCACATATGGGGTAAGATCTGCTACGATCACCTGAGATCACCCCCGAATTTTTGTCGGGTTTGTGTTGCTCGGTCTTTAGTTTTCTATGTTGTGATTTTTGTAGTTGTTTGTTTGTTTACAATGTAACTTTTCTTTTTTTAAGCCATATCGTAGTGCGTTTATTTGTGACTTATGAGTTCCATTATGGGCATCCCTTGTACATGTTTCGCCTCTCTTTTATTTCTCACTTAGGAGCATTATGCATTACGGTCTGATCATCCCTTCATGCGTTCGTTCGTCCGTCTCTACGCCAGTCTGTTTTTTGTTTAAGTTTTTTGATAAGATTGTTTAGAGTATAAACAACTTTTAATAGAAATACTAGTTTTGCATTTAAACTCCAACCATGGTTTCTGCTTGTACAATTAGCATATAAACAAAAGTGTTTGAGAAGAACGTAAATTTTAGGGTCATTTCGATAAGACATTTAGTTACTGTTACATGTAGGTCTAGTATACTGGAAGACGTCACTGTATGGGACTTTAAATTTTATTCTATTTTTAACCGATTTTTTTTAAAATTCAACCGAATTCATGTTTCCAATGGCTTATCAAGGTTGTTTGCTATAATTTAAAACATGATTTTAAATAATGTTTGTCTCTTTTGATACCAATTGGTCTCCAAATACATGTCTTTAAAAATAATTCACATATGACAGCCTATTATTTCAACTTGGAATTATTTTTATTTATGGAATTTGCATAATTTCTTGTACATGAAATTTTTAATAAATTCCATGTTTTTTCTTGTTATAATGTTCTGTGCGGCGCACACCACTACCTATTACAAGAAGATAGCACATGTTCAATAGAATGTACTGTGCCGCGCACAACACTATGCATACAAAATACATTGTATGGAAAATGATATGCACCACTCAAAACATTACAATACAGATCAAACATGGAATGTAATAAACATTTCAAGCACAAGAAATTATGCAAATTCCATAATTAAAAATGATTCCAAGTTGAAATAATAGCCTGTTATATATAGATTGTACCTTAAGGAGGTAGACCTAGGTTAAGGGAAATAACTCTTAAAATCATCAGTACGTTTGTGTCAACCGATTTCATAAATATATTCTAAGCTTCTAGGTTACATAGATTATTTCCAATCTGTTTCAGGTAAATGCTTGAAAAACATTGATGAAACTTGACTTTAACAAACACATAACTGATTTTAAGAGTTATCTCCCTGAACCAAGGTCTACCACCTTAAAGGATTGTATACATTTGTCGTTGACTCATGTCCATCATATTTGTTTTCCGTAATTTGTAATTTGATAAACTAATAATTTAATTTTGGATGTAACGCTTCTTCTGTATGGCTGACGTTGTTATATTTATCAGCTCATAGACATAATTTTGTCATGTGCAACGCAGGTTATTCAGTGTGCACCAAAGTTGCGATGTTATTTCTTCACAGACAGAAATAATATTATACAGTCATTCCTTAATGAAGTTTATTTTTTCGTTTGAACTGTTTGATATTTTTTTTGTATGTCCGAATCTTTTATAACTAACTACAATGTATTTAGTAATAGTTTCTCTCATTGTTGAAGGCTATACGGTAACCTAAAATTATCTGCCTTTACGTCATTTGATATATTGGCAATAATACCATACAAAAAAGTCATGTATTTATTTTTATGTCGATACACGAATTGCTGTAGAAACACTTGTTCGACCATTCGGCACCTAGAATCTCAGTTTATGTTCAGATTGAATGTTATCAGGTAGTGCATGCTCAATGGTAAAATTAAACGTTATGTACAAGTACTTTTTGAAATAATATTTACTATTGAATATTGCATTAATTGTTCACTTGACTTTTAAATGATATCATGTTATATCGTAGCGTGCATATAGTGCATACGACTTAAATTTGCCATGATATATTTGTTCATATGTGTACATATGTTTCAGTTTGTATTAATAAGAATAAGAATAAGAATATTTATTATTCCAATCAAGGGCCCTTAAAGGGCAGCATAACATGTACACATAAAAAAAATACATCATTATTTGTAACAGAAAAACATTTTTATATAATAAAATGAAACATTAAAAAAAGTTGAGACGGATGTTATTATCTTCATACTATAAAAATCATATACATTTAATTCCAGGCAGGATCAGAACCATAAAATTATTACAATTATCATTGTTATTACATACATTAATTAACATGTCGTCTAACATCTAGACATGTAATAATATAGCTCCCTAAATATTTAAGTACAGACAAATTTTCATTAGTAAATAACCAAACAAATTTTGCCTCATTTGAAAGATGTATAAAATTAGGACAAATACAGTTTATCTCCTTGAAAAATATCTCCTTATCATTTTTGTATGCTGGACAACTAGTTATAAAATGTTGTTCATCTTCAACCAGATTTAGAGTACATTTCTTACAAAGCCTTTGATCTCTTTCTATATATAATGTTTTATACCTGTCTCTTTCTATTTTGAGATCATGTGCACTGATTCTAATTTTACATATGGCACTTCTCAATTGAAAATTGTTTAAAGATAGATACATTTCTTTCGAAAACAAGTTTTAAGTTTGAAATAAGTATCTACATGTAATTTACTACTCTGTGTATCTGTTCTTTTTGTGTTCCAAAATTTTACAAAACTATTACCAAGTTTTTGATTAACTGACTTGATAAAAAAGTTGAGCTTCACCTTCAAATTATGAATATTCAGCTTTTTAAAAATGAAATGTATGGATGAATACCAGCATTCAATATTATTATTAAACATGTGTTTGTAACACATATAGGTATCATACAGTAAACCTTCTTTCATATTCTTTATTCTAAACCAATATTTTAGCATTGATAATACAACTGAAAAATATAAAGGGAATCTACCAAGCTCTCCTAGCACAGCTAGGTTAGAAGACTTTTTGTTTACACCTAATATATACAATGTACTTCATAGATCTTAAATTGGATTTATTTAAAAAATCATTCATATAAATGTGCTGTAATAAATATTCACTTTCTTTCTGGCATTAATCGAGCAATACATAAACAAATAACAACAAATGGTTATACCATTTACGTCAGAAATTATATAATTTAGTATTTTTAAAATTGCGTAATACTTTATGCATGATGTCTTTCTTTAAACGAAGTTGATCTTTTCGAACGATATAGATAATAAAGGACTTTGCAAAAAGTAATTATATTTTATATTTATTCGAAATGGGTTTAACATGTCGACTTCAGTTGAAACACAGTTTCAGAATATTTGAAATTGTAATAAGTATTCAAAAAATTTATTCATACATAGCCAAAAGTTAAAATTGTTGACTTTAACCTACATGTAAATCTTCAAGTTATACTCCCTAAATATACAAGTGTTATTCATTATAAGAATTGATTAACATTTTGAAAAAGTATAAAGTACAGGCGTGCCGGGAGATTTCGCCAACTACATGTATTTTAAGAAGTAATTAAAAGTTTGAATAAGTGCAGTACAGTCATATTGGGAGATTAGGCCGTCCGCATTTTAATGCGATTTTCTTAGCACATCCTACATGTAACCATGTATGATACATGTATGTACCCTGATATAATCGAAGTGTGTACTTTTATATTTTATTTAAGATTTTAATTAACAAACAACGTGTTTCTATTTGTTTGACATAACATGACACAAATCAAAAGGGAATAAATACAATGTACAAGAGACACCAAACAGATATTTAGCTCATAAATCGAATACCTCAAACTAACAACGTAATGGACGAAAAAAAAGAAAAATGGTCTACAGGAAACATATAAAACTAGATGCTGAGCAACACGGATCCAACATAAAGCCTCTCATGTGCTCTAAAAGGGTAACAGATCCAGACCTGCTCTTATCTACATGTACATACCACATGCAGAAAAAAATGTAACATATAATAAAATGTATCAAATTTCATTTTCTAAACCGCAACGTCTCTTCCTCAGTGCTCTTTCAAAAAATTAAATGGACAACCCTTAATTGCGAATATTTTACCACGACTGTGCCTTTATTCTCGATCGTTGGCACGATAATCATTGTTTTTTTTCTGAAATCACTTTTTAGCCCTATAAAACATACCTGTTTTCAGTAACGTTATCTTAAGGTCTTCTAACTGTGAAAACCTACCTACTGGATTAAATGTATTGTAAATTTGTTCTCGTAATTCATGAAATATATGCCACTGGACAATACTGGACAAAACAAACGACAACAATCAACTAATATGTCTTCACATTACAAGACATGAACACTTGTATGATTTCTTTCTCATAAACATAATGGTTGTTTATATTTATCTTTATTTTTAAAACATATAATAATAACTTCATGATTACAAATAAATATTATTGCACGATAAAAGAAGCAGAAAAATTAACACAAATTAAAGAAGGTATATTTACAATGAGGGAAATTAAAAAATCAAGGTGCAGTCTTCATTCATTTATTTTTTGTAAGACAACAATTGACAACCTTATGCCATATACAGCCTCGATATCGTCAATAAACTACGCCATGCTTGATTTGAAAGACAGAGTAGCAAAGAAAA
Source organism: Mytilus galloprovincialis (assembly GCF_965363235.1). Lineage (NCBI taxonomy): Eukaryota > Metazoa > Mollusca > Bivalvia > Mytilida > Mytilidae > Mytilus > Mytilus galloprovincialis. Next base: position 59,403,177 of record NC_134845.1, on the reverse strand, counting down.
CAACCATTGTTTCGGAGATGGCATCACAAGAATATTGTTACTGTACAAAGGAATTTAACAAGAATTTGATATTTTAAGAATCAAACTAGATCATAAGTTTATACATGACCAAAACGTATAATAACAAAAATAATATTTGACCGTAGCAAAAGAATGACTAAATTCAAATGATATTTACACTGTTCTACAACTGTGAAGCTTAACACAAATGAATTAGAATATGAAGCCATGTTGGGGTCTATACAGATAAAAATGTAAGGGTTACGCGGAACCCAGTGTATCGACTACTTTATGAATCTAATAAATGTTTCAGGAACTTTAACTGCAGGTTGTATGTAATGTTACCTGGAAGAAAACTACGTACATAATCAAGTAACGAAAAATATTTTTACAACATTCACTTCTGGATACCATCTTCTGGTCATAAAAAGGCTTCTGTCCAAGTTTGGTAGAAATTCGGGATAGTTGAAGAAACTAATTTCAAAAAACTTTAACCACAGAGTGAATATTTGTGGACGCCGCCGACGATGGAATGTAGGATCGCTATATCTCGCTTCGACAAAAGTGAAGGCTCGAAAAAAGTATAAAGTGTGCGCACAATTACTATATTGGGATCACAATATATAATATTTTGTCTGCACAATATATTAGTGTGTGTGCACTTTATAATATATTATGCGCATTATAATAATTTGTTTTCCGTGTTGGTCTTCAACGTGGCTCTTTTTAAGACTAACTTAGCTATGAAATATAAACATAAGCACATAAAAGTGGCACATCTGATGCCCTTACATAAAAATAAATAAAGATTTAATAAAAAATATTGCATGATTACAACTTATCCATATTTCATACATAATTTTTTGTAGACATATGGCACACAAGAGTAGAGTGTTTAGAAATTCTATTATAAATTCGGTTGCCTTTCTATTATGATTGTCAGATATCCTACCGATGGTCGAAGGTTCTCTCCGGGCACCCTAGCTTCCTCGGCCTATAAAAACTGACCGCCAGCCATAAATTAGCGCACTAGTGTTGATTGAAAGAGGCGTTAAATACCAATCAATCAATCTTAGCTGACTATAACAAATTAATAGATAGATCAAAAATTAATTTAGACATGTTTTACTTAACATATAATTTTGAATTCACATGTAGTCTCTAACTTATATAAATTCTTTGATTGCTTAACGTCTAGTTGCAAATATTGCATGCATTCTCAAGACGATAGTCTCTTACACAATACAATGAAAATCCCTATACAGATGAATTGATAGAAATCATTATACTATTAAAATTTCAAAAAGTATAAATATTTTTGAAACATCTATAATGGTTGAAAGGTGAGATACATATATACTGACCGACTTTAATAACGCAACACTAAATTATTCTTTTTAAATTTTTGAATGAATGTGTCACCGACGAAAGCAATAACTGCCTGTAACAAACGCCGAAATGATTGCCAGAAAGGTCAACCAATTCTGTTTAACATGTTTGGGGTTCTGTTTTACACCTTCTGATTTCTCCTTTGTTTTCCCACCTTTTACAATGGGTTTTGGCAATTATGCGGATGAAACTTTCGGGCTTCAAATGTTTTTCTTCAGCCGATTCATTGGCATTACATTTTATGGGAAACATTTATTGCATGGATCTGTGCTCAATGGCATTCGGCAATTTGATTAGCAGTTGATGTTGCGGCCGTAAACATGTCTCGCAAATGACGTTGCGTTATCAAATTCTATTGACGTTGCATTGTCACTACATGTTGATCTGGTCATTGATGGTCAGCAACAAATCCCGTCTACCTGTATCGTTGTCGGAAGAACAGTAAGATGAGTTTCTGAAGTAAAACTGTATGTTTGCAGCACGTTCACGGTTTTCTGTTTGCAGTATTCGTATGGGTAGATTTGGTCTTTTATTCCTCAGTCTTGTCAAGATGGAGATGAAACAATTTTAACTAATTTATGTATGGCCAAGGAAAGAAAGAATTGTTTTACGAAGCTATAACAACTGACAATCTTTTAAGGGTTCCAAATTTCGCTTAAAGAAATTCGTTCAGCTTCAAAAATCCGGTTAGTTCAATAACCACAGGTAAGTCAGATTTTGATTTTTTCTAAAGAGAGAGAAGCATGGTTAGCATGAATAGTAGTTGTATGAGAAATTAAACTGAATCAAACATGATTTTGTAAAAAAAAATCAACAACATGAGTGTTGCGTTTTTAAGGTCAGTCAGTATACATGTAATTATATTTTGTTCTTCTCTAGAAAGATTTTCTAGACTCCCTGTAAAAAAAGACATTAAGCAATGATGAATTTTAGAAGAAAGATAATCTCAACTGTTTGTACACGTACGTACTAGCAGAGGTATATATACTCTACGTTTGTATTAAAACATGAGGTTACAGTTTTGTTTTCAATATGAACGATGTCGATGGCAAGAATACTGGTTAAGAAGAGATATTTCTGAAAATCTTTTCACCAATACACTTTATCCGATATGTCTTGTCTGAGAGATTGGCACCATTTGTAGCCTGAAATGAAAATTATGAAAACATAGGAAAAATTGTGTCACTGTATAAAAGTACATTTAACTTGTTTAAAGTTATAACAGCATTCACTTTAACTGGGCGGGCTTTGCCTCCTATTAATGTAAATATAGACCCCCCCCCCATTTACCTGAGTAAAATTCAGCTGTTAGAATCGCTCCTTGGAAGTTGATTATTGATGACTCGTTTGAAAACATACCCAACCATGGTTGTCACGAACAAAACAGACCAACACAAAAAATATACTGTTATATAAGTTGCACACGATTTCTTTACATATGCAAAACTAAAATGATAAAATAAAACAAACAAAAAATGAATATATGTACTTATGACAGGATTTTGGGGAAAAAAAACTTGCAGAATGACAGTCAGCACAACATCAATAGCTGCAATATGTACTTCTAAACTGCATATGTATGTAAAACCCTAATATATTTTGTGTGTCTCATTTTAACTGAATACCATAAAGGAATTTCATTCGACTGTCATACACAGTTATCGCCCAGTTGGAATAATTAATTTCAAAGCGAGGTCACAGCAAAGCATGATGAGTGATTATAAGTACAGTATAGGTACACCATATTTGAAAAAAATAGTTAAAGAGGGTTCGCAAAATGTGTACTGGTGTTGATATGATTAATCATAGACATGATGTTATAATTTATATCGCTTTATGTTGTAATTACAGTAAGATTCATATTGGTTGCTGAACAGAAGTTGGGTAAACCGCTTCGTGCAATGTACCGCTTCAGAACATATGTTGTATCGGCTACTTCGTGAATTGTACCACAATAGAACAGATGGTGTATCCGCCGCTTCTTGCAATGTACGGCGCCAAAACATTATATGTTGTGTCGCTTGCTTCATTCAATGTTCCGCGTCAGAACATATTTGGTATCGGCTGCTTCGTGAATTGTACCACAACAGAACAGATGGTGTATCCGCCGCTTCTTGCAATGTACGGCGCCAAAACATATGTTGTATCGGCCGCTTCAGCAATGCACAAGGCAGCAAATTTGCTCCATCGGTCGCTTCGTACAATGTACAAGGCAGCACAGATGATATATCGGCCGCTCCGTTTAATTTGCAAGGCCAGAACAGATGTTATATCGACCGCTTCGTGCAATTAACAAGGCTAAAACAGTTGTTATTGTGGCTGCTTCGTGCAATGTACAAGGCCAAAACAGATTTTGCATCGGCCGCTTTGTGCAATGTACAAGGCTAGAACAGTTGTTGTTTCGGCTTCTTTGTTAAATGTACAAGGCCAGAACAGATGTTGTATCGACCGCTTCGTGCGATTAACCACGACAGAACAGATTTATTATCGGCCACTTCATACAATATTCAAGGCCAGAACAAATGATCTATCGGCGGCTACGTGCAATTGACCACGACAGAACATATATATTTTATCGACCGCTTGTGCATAGCGCCACGACAAAACATATGTTGTGTCTGCCGCTTGTAACAATGTACCACGAAAACATGCTGTCCGTTAAGTATATACAGAAGTATCTCACACAGATGAAACACAATTTATCAAGGATACTACATTTATAATTATGTATGCCAGACGATTATTTCGTTTAAAGAAGACTCATCAGTGACGCTCGAATCAAAACAGTCAATGGAATTGTCCTAATGAAATGTAAAGTTGAAGAGCATTAAAACCCGAAATTCTTTATAAGGTTCATATAATTAGAGTTACGTTTTAATTGGACAGATAATAAATAAACATTGATGGTATTTTTATGTCATGTGTATATAATGCAGAATGCACTTGTAAACATTATATTCGTAAAGTAGCTTATACATGTTTCTGCATTTATATATGGAATGCTAATTATTATGTATCAATACGTACCTATTGGTTATATCCACCGTGTTCATAGCTATCGAATATTAAAATTGAAAACCAGTCCTATAGCCACAAAGACAGTCGTCCAAGTTTTGTTGAAATCTGTCAAGTAAAAAAAGAAGATTTAGAGTTTAGCGTATATTAAAGATACAAATGTAACTCCATATGATAGAGGACTTAATATTGTATGTTTACTTCGAGATTTTTCACCTTCCTTTTGATTTTCATTCATTTATTTATTGTATCTTTATTGTATAAGTTATTATGGCTACTCCAAATCTAAACTAGTCAGATAGAGGTTAATTGAAAAAAAGTAAAGTTTGGGTTTTCAAAGCAATGCAACCAATCTAGGCAATATTTGAATTGCAGTTACCATTCTTTGTCAATTATAATTGTATGTAGCACAGATATATTCTAACGTCATGAACTTTTTACATAATATGTATTTTTTCATCGTATTTTATTCATCAAAAATGGTGAAGGCCTCATTGCGACTTTGAGATGAAGAGCAGCAATAAAAGCGCCGTTCCTTTTCTTTTTGTGTGTTTTTTGTTGTTGTTGTGCATGTTCTGATTTTGTATCATGGATGAATACCCCTTATCCTTTGTTTCTATTATGCAAATACATGTTTTCATCAGATTGTAGCTTTTGAAATTTTGAGAATATACTATTAATGCATAGTTTGACGGATGCATGGAGAGGATTTTATCTATGTAATGTATACATAAAGTCTGGCATGTAGCGTAAGACAACGAAAGATAGCTATCAACACGTGACAATAGTGTTTTGATTAGTCTAATATAACCTTAACCCTTAAAACGTACCTATAGAATAAGCTTTACTTTTGCAAGAGCTGCCACACGCACATAATGGTGTACTGCTGGGCAAGGTATCCATTGTGCCTGTTAAGAAACATAGTAAAGTGATTTAAGGATATTCGCTTTTTGTCAGATATTCGGAATCCTCTGGTTTTATTCATGTAGTACCATGAAAATATGTACCCGCTTACCCGTAATTTTCATTTCATAATTTTACAACGTATTTTTTTATTTTTATAATTCAATAATTCTATAAATTCTTGTTATTTTTCATATTTTTTTTAAAGAAAAAGGGTGCAAATGTTTATTGTATGAAAAGTCTAGAGAGAATTATTTTCCGCCAAATTTTCAATGTCTTATATCTCTAAAACAAGCGTACAGGCCCTTTATTTTTTTCAAATTTTTTAGTTCTTTTATTTATAAAATATTAATTTATAACAGTCGTTTTAAAAGCTTGTTATTTTGAAACAGCGTAGCAAACAACCTTATTTGACAAAAAAGATGCACCATCCCCGCAATGCTGCACAAACAAGTATTTTGAAGAAAATTACTATTTATGTTTAATATGCTGTTATATTCTCTTGTACACATCCATATATATGTAATACTTTACAACAACATTAATAATCAGCAATGAAACGTTGAGCAAGGGGTCGAACTCTACATATACGATCTCATCGTAATTCCTTCAGAGGGGTGCCAACCTCCCCCCTTGTTTTTACTATACATGTACTTGCTTTTGAATAGGGACATATGATTGGAGCCCTCCTTTTTATCCTGGGTTAGAACCCCCTGTTTCCAAACAAAGTGTGTGTGTGATACCTATACGGGGAGGAGTATAACAAATCAAGAAAAATGATTAAACACGAGGATTCCACACAAAGTTCGAGACAGGTAAATTTTTTATATCGGGAAAGAAAAATAGTAGTCAGGAACATAGGGTTTTGCTTGCATTTGATGCAATCTTTACCCAAAAACCTGTTAAGCATCTATGATATTATTTTCATTAGGCTATATAACATACCTGGTTTTCTTAATGTACGAATTTTCGGTGTCTGTGCGGTCTGACAGAAAGTGCTACATATTGGAGCATCATCAGCTGGACTGTCACTTGCCACGAACGCGAGCGTTCTTTCGTCCGGGTCTACGACATCATAAATATCTGTTCAAAGAATAAAGTTACATATGCTAAATTGAAAGAGAGCTTAATTCCCGAAAATTTAATATAATATTCTGCCGAGCGCAGTGATGCAAAAGTGTTTAGAAGATTTTGTATACTACAAACTTCTATATAGCAAAATTATATATTTTTTTATCTTTGGGACGACCAAAAGGAGAGGGTTTTGTACGCCCTCTTCGCCCCCTGGATCCAGCACTTGTAATTACGTGTATTTTGATTTATATATACATTTGTAAGCATATATTTTTTTATATATGCTTGAAGATTTATAAAGTAAAATCACAAAAATACTGAACTCCGAGGAAAGTTCAAAACAAAAGATCCTAATCAAAGCAAAATCAAAATCTTAAAAACATTAAACGACTGTCATATTCCTGACTCGGTACACGCATTTTCCTATGTAGAAAATGGTGGATTGAACCTGGTTTTATAGCTAGCTAATTATCTCACTTGTATGACAGTCGCATTAAATTCCATTAAATTGACAACGATGCGTGAAAACATATTTTTCGTCATCATTCGAAGGAATTTACATATCTAGAATTATATATTTAACTTCAATTTAAAGACGAGTCCGTTTTGAAATTAGATACATTAATCAAAACACACATTTGTTTCCATGTTTAATTTCTTTTAAATTCTAAATAATTTTACCGCTAGTCGACATATTTTTTTAATTCGGGCGTGCATGTGTGTATGTACATGTTTTGTGAGTGAGTATGTCTGCCCCTAATAATACTTGTTGTCGATGATTGTGTATACTACAATATACAATATCAAATGACTGAATAATAACCAACGATAAATCTTACGGGGCAATGGATCATACAATTATGATACAGTACACTGCAAAATATAATATATAACCAGTCTAAAAGGATACATCACCAAACATAACAATACAATGAACAAATGTTAGATATTTCGGAAAACAGATATCCTTCATCAGTATGATCACGATGTAAATGAATCATGTCAATCTATTTTTTTTTATAAAACTATCACAATCTTGAAATGTATACCCAAAAAAACCAACAGTTTAGACGAATACATTGTAACAGAGACGTTGGTACAATTTTAAAAATTCCAAACATGACGCAAATACTGCATAGGTATGCAAAAATAAAAATAGTAATTTGCGATATGAACTGGCACAACTCTAAAATTTTAAAGGTGACGACAGTTAAGATATTACAACAACTGCGTGGAAAAACAGTCCCAATAAACAGCCCTAACCGATCTAAGTTGGTATAATATTTCGATTTTCACAACGGAAGATCAATTGCAACAGAGACTGCATATCTAAATAACCAAAATAAATCGCAGTTTAATAATGATAAGAAAAAATAATAAGAATTTCATTTACTAAGGTAAAATAATTGAACGTGGCTAGGTACTTGTGCATCGATCCCAAATGAATAGAACCTGTATTTTGAACTGGTATATTTTTTTTAAAATCCTTAAAATAGTAAGTACAGTACGGAAGCCGGAGTTACTAGAAACAAGTGATGGCAGAAAAAATGAGTAATGGCAGGAAAATGAGTGACTTATTCTATGTTTTTTAATAAATGCCTTCTGGGTAAACTGTCCTTATATTCATTATTCAAAACATTTCCCGAGCAAGTATTTGGCCCTTTACCAACCTTCGTTGTGGTCTATGATTGTGATGGTAAGGTTTTTGAGATCAATTTGAACTTGCCTAGGTGTATCTGCGCTCATTTCACTTTCAAAACTTTTAAATTGTTTCGGTGTTGTCTAATTTGAAATAAAGTTACATACCTGACAAAAAGTAAAAGTAATATAAGTCTGGGGTCACTTTTGTAAATTTCATACAAAGATACAGCCTGTAGTTAACGAAAGTTCCTCCGGACGACATGGAAAAGGATGAGTCACTTCTGAAATATATATCCAGGAAGTTCGCTACTGAGTTTCAAAATGAATAGCTTTTCATAAAACTAGTATATACACGTATTGATAGTGGATAGTGAATAAAAAAAGCAAAAAATATATAGGGGTCAATGTGCTATTTTCGAGATATTACCCATTGAAATTTGGGGAAATGTTATGTCTTGTCTGCCCCACCATTGTTTTACTCGTATTAGTTTTTTTTGTCAGCTATTGTTTCTAACGAGAAAACCTTGTATAAATGACGTCTGAGCTATGTTTGGTGTTAAGTTGAGTAAAATGTTATTTATTCAGGAATTAATTTAAAATTCAACTTACATCTTAACAATCATAATTAATAGCACTGCATAAATGACAATGACTTTAATGAGCAAAGGTGGGGTTGAAAAAGTGCCACACCCTTACATAATAAACATATTCATAAAAATGACAAATAAAAGTGAGTTGAAAAAATAACTCACCAAAATATATATATACTACATGTAGTATATAAACAAATACAACGAAATTTGTCATTAATTGATGTTTAAAGATAATAATGTCCTCTATAATAGCGCTAAAAAGGGAGGGTAGTAGGAGGGAGTTCAATTAAAACTCAAAAACGATCTTTTCTCCCTATCAAAACAAAGGCGAATGACCGCATGTCCGAGCACATGTAGAAATATGATCTTAATTACCATCTCAAGAACTGACCAATCATACAATATAATTAGATGATCATGCATTGACCATGCAGTCCTTGACCTCATGTTGATATAGTATAACTTAAACAAAGAAATGTCTCTTACATCAATATTATCGGAAATTCCAGTTACGAAGTCTTTTATTTACAACAAATGTTATTTTTAAATTGGCACTTTTATAAAGAAAACATACAGAATTTATCGTTGTTTATAATTAAAGAAATGCTCTGCATGAGTAAAGTCTTAGCATGCCGAGAAAAAATTTCATATGATATTTTATTACATATTATACTTGAGATATATAAATTACATGTACCCATTATTTTTACCTATTTACAAGCTTTAAAATTAATAGTTTTGTAACCTCAAGCTTACATAAAACACCAAGTAAATATTGAAGGTGCTTAAAACAAACAACGACATATGTTCATGGCTCAAACATGTTGTATGCATTGAAATGCAAGTTTAATTTCCTACAACTGTCAATTACAAGGGAGCCTTTGTTTTTGGCTCTTTTTTGCGTGAAGCCGGATGTGACGTATTATCATTTGGTTGAATTACACCTTTAAATATATAGAAATTTCATTCACAAATGCATATAAAAGTCAATCTTTATATATAAATAGTACGATTGTTTACAATATTCTGAGTTATTTTTTTCAAAATTTAAGAAATGTAGAAATGCATGTAACGAATGACGAAAATACAGTAACAAATTAGGAATTGCATTCACAAATTAAGAAGTTACATTTCACATATCAAAAAATTCAGATTCAGATGGAAAAAATATATGTTACAAATCGAGAAAATGCCATTTACAAATTAAGATATTACATGCTACAAATTAAAAAAAAATTACATTTTACAAATTAAGAATTGTATAATTATGGCGGATAACATCCCATACCCTTCAACGTTCGGTAGCTGTCTTATTTATTTTACCTCTAAGAATTTTTAGTCATTCCATTTTTTACAGTTTAATTATTAAATAAATTATAGATATGTCTTACTTGAAAACCACAACCCCCTCAGTGCTAGAGATGGTTAAATTATTTATGCAAGTCCAATCGTCTAACGTTGTCCCCCGACCATCTAAACTGATTACGGAATTCTGTAGAGTTGTAGTTGAGATGACGAGAGTTTTTGATTTATCCGAGTTGTCTGATACATCTGTGTAGTTATATTCCCACGAGCTACTTCGCAGATCTTCAGGCAAAGTACAAGCGGCATCTGAAAAAAAAACTAGGATAATAAATATCAAACCTCATGAAATTTTACAAATTTGTATAACAGTAAATCGCGCAATTGCAAAAATAAATTAAACAAGAGGCAAGGAAGGATGTAAATAAGAACAAATCGTTACGGTAAATGCCAAGAAAGAGAGAAGGATGGAAGGTTGTTAATAAATTTCGTATTGTTTCGTTAAATTTCGGAATGATTTTTTTTCCCATAAGATTTCGATCCCATACACTTATGCTTAAGAAAAGTAGAGATTAATAATTTTTTGAGCTTAACTCATCCTTATGTCAATGAGTGTGGCGAGTAAAACCTATAACTTGCCACTAACCTGCTGAAGGGAATCAACTACAACAAGATGCAGTACGATTATCATAATGTTCGTGTAAATATTCTAAGTTAGTTGCTGTCTCGGAGGCTTATCCAGCCCTTTCTTCGAAGGGGATTTTCAACCCAGGATAATGGTGTTTTACAATCTAGAATAAATGGAGTTTTCAACCATATGACCCTATTCAAAAGCATTGATCATAAAAAGAAAGTAGGTTCCAAACCCCCGGAACCAATGGATCTGACACTGTCTTTTCGCTGATATCAAACAGACACCTTTTATTCATATTACCCAGCGTTTATTTTTTAAAAGAACTCATTTACATATTATATTTTATACAAAAAAATGTTTATTAAAAGTCAATTAAATCATCATAGATACGTGTATGTGTTCGCCATACGTACGTTTCATCTACAAAAGTCTCAACAGTGTCGCTTGAATAAAAAAAAAGGGTAAAAAAGGCAAAATAAAGTACAAGGTTGGAAACATCGAGGATTCAAAATTCCGAAAGATATTGCCATATGCAGTTAAGAGTATCTATTTCTAGGGTAGACACTCCTTTGTTTTTCAAAAAATAAAAAAGTTTATGACAGTACAGTCACTGAAAAACAGAAAAAGAAAAAAAAAAAACAGATAAGAAACAACTACAGATCAGAATACCAGAAGTCTTCATAATCCAATGTAAAGCTTTTACTGGTGCGTCCAAAATTAAAATTCCAAAAATTTGAAAATTAATATTCCGCGATGGAAATATTAAGTATTTATGATGCATGTGGTTTGATTGCGCAATTTTCAAAAATCAAAGCTTGTCCTATCAAAGTTGTAAAAAGTAAAATATCAAAAATACTGAACTTCAAGAAAAATTCTTATCGGAAAGTCCCTTATCAAATGGCAAAAACAAAGCCCAAACACATCAAACGAATGGATCCATTTTTGTAAACCTGTCATATTCCTGACTTGGTACAGGTGTTTCCTGATACAGAAAATGGTGGATTAAAACTGGTTTTGAAACTAGATTAAACCTTTTAAAAGTTTCACTTGTTTCCATATATTCGTAAACAACTATGATTTTACAGTTACTTTATGATATTATGTTATGTGTGTGTGTTTTAATATTTTCTATTTTGTATTATTGAAGAGAATTCAAAGGTTGTTAACTGTTTTTCTATTCAATTTCTTCATATATTATTGTTTGTTCTAGAATGTAGACTCCAGTCTATTGTAGAAGACAGCATGTTTATTGACCACTAGAAGTAACTTTCAGTTGCGTCGTTGGGTTCGCTCCACGTTCCTCAGACCTTTATATCAAACGACATGTTTTATTTGGGGTAAAAGTATGGATTGTAGTGTAAAAAAACCCATATTTCTTTTTAATATGTTTCTCGTGATTGAAGACATTCGTTTATACTACATTAATAATTTTGTAAAATCAGATTTCTATCTGGTATAAATCAAAATATGTATGGATTTTGATTATTTGCCAGAAATATTTATTTTTCATTTAAAAGGCGTATTCTACTTCAAATAACATTGATATTAAACTCTGTTTTTTTGGTAACATTTTTATCATTTTGCATTCAAAATTCAACTGGGGAATTTACATTATAAAAACTTTTGAATAATTTTTCCGGTTTCGTGTTGTGCAAGTCTTTAATCTATGTTTCAACACCTATACGTTTGTGGAATTAAAATTATTAGAAGTGAACATCTAAGATAACAAATTGAGGCTGAATGGTAGATATTCTATACAGGGAGTGACTTTAAAAATATCAATGTATGACAAACATATACATAAAATTATTACATAAGTGCCTATAAATAGCAGCACATGACATACAAATCTATGGGAGTGTGGATTAATAAGTACAGAGATTAATTCAATTACACAAATAAAACTATAGATTGCATAACAATCTAACACACTAAATACTAAATATTGTGTTAAAATTTCATTGTTAGGCAATCTAAATTTATTACATAACATGTATGTTTTACTCCTTAATCAAATTATTTAGCAAATGTATTTATTATAAAACAATCCAACCTGTGAAAATACCATATATATTAACAAATTTGTACTGATATTTGAAAATGAGGGTTTATTTAATTTGATAGGGACAGACACACTGCCTTGCAACAGGCCTCCTATAGACTCCCAGGGGGTTGATGTAATGGTCTTTTAGTGTTGCCGAAATTGTCCAGTTAGCTTTCACAAATCGTGAACATAAAATATTTACATCATGACTAATGCCACACTTTGTCATACACATACGATCTGGAAGGTTTTTATTTTTATGCCCCATTATGGACATTATGTTTTTCGATCAGTGGTACCGTTCGTTCGTTCGTCCGTTTGTCCTTCTTTTCCGCATCAGGTTAGAGCTTTGGTCAAGGTAGTTTTTGATGAAGTTGAAGTTCAATCTACTTGAATCTTACATGTAGTACACATGTTCCCTATGTTATGATCTTTCTACTTTTAATGCCAACTAGAGTTTTGACCCCAATTTCACGGTCCATGCACTAAACATAGAAATATATAGTGCGATGGGGCATCCTTGTACTATGGACACATTCTTGTTTCAATTGTTTTAAAAGTTTCGCAAGAAATCTTAGCATAGTATATCAAAGAAAATTTAAGCGAGCACATTGTTTTTGTGTGGCACACATTTTATCAACTGGTATGTTTAGTTGTTAGTTTGTTTGTGTGTTTGTTTGGTTTCTTCCTCTACAATTAACAGACTGTTCAAGAAAGAGTTTTCAAAATTAAAATTAATACTTAAAAGACTGAGGCGCTTGACTGTTTTTAAAACTTTAAAAAATTTTGGTCCTCAATGCTCTTCAATTTCGTACTCTATTTGGCCTTTTTTACTTTTTTATTTCAGCGTCACTGATGAGTTTTTATTTTAGACGAAACGTTCGTCTGGCATAAATACAAAATTTAATCCTGGTATCTATAATGAGTTTATTTCCTTTCACCGTTATAGGTCAAAGAACGGTCTTCAACACGGAGTATTGGCTCACACCGAACAGCAAGCTACAAAGGATAAAACGATTCAAACGGGAAAATCAACGGTATAATCTGTATATCTGAAGCACGGATACATGTAACTGAGCATACAGTTACTAGTATTAAAATGATTGGACATCAATTAATTTTTTTTTAGAAAGAGTCACATGTACTTACCAAAATAAATAGATATACTAATTTAAAAATATTATGATATAAATCTTACTAATTACTAGAGCATTCTCGTTGCACATTCAGACAAACATTATATAATATAGGAATACATACTACTACAAAAGAAGTGTACTAATTTAAACTTAAACATAATAGTTCGACTTACAATTTGTTTTATTCGTTTTGTCACGTGTTTGCATACGACTAGTAAACAAACCACGGGAGTAACCTCGGTATATTCTTGGTATGGGTGTGACAATTTTGCCTCAAAGAACGTATCCATTTTAATATACCCTATAGTTATATAAGTATTCAAGAACCGGAATGACCTATACGTATATACAATATTCAAAATATGACTCATGATTACATAAGGGGAAACAAAGCACTAAATCTATATCATCACGCATATTTCATACATATACAGCTACCCTTAAGTTTTGTGAACTTTTTTGAAAGGTGAACTTTTAAAATGAATATTGATTTACTTTGATATAACAATTGGCAATTAATGATGTAAGATCCCCATTAGTATATTTATATATCATATGAAATGTAGATCATATCCCAAAATAATATACAGTTATCAAACGTAAATGCGTTTTAATATAGAATGTTATTAAAAAATCAAGATTATTTTTTATATAAAATCTCGCAAATTTATGCCCCTTATTTTCTGGCATATACCCGTTAATATGAAGTAACCCCCTCCCCCTCCTCGCTAAAAACCTTTTTCTCTGATTCTTAAAACCCTTTTTCCCTAGTCTTTATTTATATTTTCCATTGATCTCTTTTTTATTATATTTTAGCCCCTCCCACTTTTTTCTACTTATCTGGTACAAATAGCTGTCAATAATTATCTTTTCACCTCTTAGTTACTTGTTTTTGTTGACTCTATATATAGCTATTTTGTTCTACTTTTTCAAGATTTATTTACTCATTTAACACAATGTTGACTGCTGTATCCATATTTTTACATGTTTACCTATTATGTCTTATTGTATTGTTCACACTTTGTTGTCATAAAATGGAATTTTATGCGACTGTCATACAAGTGAGAGGTTAAGTAAGCTAAAAAAAACCAGGTATAATCCTACATGTTCCAAAAAAAAGTAGTGTTATTACTTCGTCATGACAGTTGTTTTTATTCGGTTGATGTGTTTGAGTTCTTAATTTTGTCGTTTGATATGGGACTTTCCGATTTAAATATTCCTTGGAGTTAAGTTTTTTTTGTTATTTGTTCAATAGGTAGTATAGAGTTTTAAAACAAAAACATAAGGCATGGACTTTTCCCTTGTGTCTGCAAGTATTTGTTAAAAGTGTTTTTTATGTGTTCTAGTATCAAAACACAGTAACGTCTTGTCAGAAATCTTTTGTCAATTGTAAAGAGGGAGTTACTCTCTCTGAATGCCTTAATTTTCAGCTTGTGAGAATTCAGTTTGTGGCTTATCCTTTCCAAAAACCGTATTATCCAAGCTTCAGTTCAAATATTCCGCCGTTTAACAAACTTTACATTACCTTACTATTATTTTATTGTCCTGAATATGTGTGAAATATTTGCCACTGTGCAAAAATTAAACAACTAATATTTAAAAAAGAATGGTTATAGTGATTACACGATTCATATCGAAAACATCTACATGACTTATTGTGATACAATCTGATAATTATGGTTCACTTTGAGATATATATAAATAATTAAAACTTCAAATAGTATTAATCAATAATTGGTGTTGGAAGAAAAATTGACCATACTTGCTACGATAAATTTTTATTCTTTTCAAAAGTTAGCACACTTAAAAAAAAAACCAACCATTTACTAATAAACAAGGAACATTTTCAAGCTTTTATTGAATCAAAATGAAAATCCCTCATTAATATAAAAATAATTTCTCAATTCCCTTTTTCTTCTTCCCTTTTTTCTATTCTATATAACTTTTGGTCTTTGTTTTGCAGTTTTTAACCATTATTCTCCATTCTGTTCTGAACATGCATGTAATATTTGACACTGGACGTTAACAAAGCAACTATCAATTAATCTATTATGTAAACCACATCCATATCCTCATGAAGTAATATTTAGATTTTTATATTCTTTTGTCATGTACAAATTTAAATACTGGAAATGATTTATAAATGATTAATTTTATCAACTTTATGGTACATATTAAATCTCTTTAGATTGAGACCAGATAATACAAATGATGTTAGAATATTGTCTTATATATATTTTAATATTTATACGTGTGAATACATGGTTGTGTTTTTGTAATTTATTTGTATAGTTACCTACTGGTTATTGGTTATTATTTTGGTAGAATACCTATAGTTTTGGATTAAAATAAAATAAAATACAACATTATCCGAGATAAAAAGCAAACGTATTACTGATTTTTTTTGCACACACTTAATTAGACATATTGCGAGTAAGTAATTTAGTTAGGTTTCAAATAATTCAGTATTAAATGTATACTAGCACATGTCAATCATTTGCGGAAGGTGTAGGGTTTTTTTAATGAATAACTATCAATTTTGTTTGATAAAACTATTGTATCAATATACCAAATAAAAGTGTAGTTTTTTTTTAAAGATGAATAACTATCAATTTTGTTTAATAAAGCTATTGTATTAATATACCAAATAGATAATCTATATATGTTTCGGAGTTAAGTGTAACGTTTATTTTCGCTGAACTGGTAGACCTTTTTTGTTTAGGGGCCAGATGAATCCCGCCTTCTCGGATGATATGTTTTCTCTACGTTGAAGACCCAACCCATAATTTGTAGCCTTGGACTGATTTCTGGTCTTTGATCTGGGTGAATAAAATTGAGAATGGAAATGGGGAATGTGTCAAAGAGACAACAACCCGACCATAGAACAGACAACAGCAGAAGGTGACCAACAGGTCTTCAATGCAGCGCGAAATTCCCGCACCCAGAGGCGTCCTTTAGCTGGCCCCTAAACAAATGCATATTCTAGTTCAGTCATAATGAACGCCATACTAAACTCCAAATTGTACACAAGAAACTAAAATTAAAAATAATACAAGACTAACAAAGGCCAGAGACTCCTGACTTGGGACATGCGCAAAGTCTCTTAGACACATTCCCTGTTTTTATTCTCAAATTTTATTTCACACATTACACATACACATTTTATAGCTTTTCTCAGTTAACGTTCAAAATTACGACGAACCCGTCAGTTTTTCTGTCTGTGTGTTTGTAGCATTCGAATTCACAGCTTAGCTTATTTGTTTATAGTACTCGTATCAAACTTTTTTCGTGAGATGTGAAGCGTTTGAAAATTTTGAACTAACAAATTGATTATAAATAAACTCATCATAGATACCAGGATAAACGCCAGACGCGCGTTTCGTCTACTAAAGACTGATCAGTGACGCTCGAATAAAAAATGGTTAAAAAGTCCAAATAAAGTACGAAGTTGAAGAGCACTGATAAATTGACGTTTATACAAATAAAATTTTTATAATGTAACTTTGAAAATTAACATGCAAATACATGTAAGAAGTACACACATTCATAATCTAAAATAGATTGGAAAGACGACAATTTGACTGCTGACTTTGTGACCCCGATCACACAGGTACCTGTCTCTGAAAAAAAATACCTACACACCTTAATGTCATGTTATATTAAGGTATATATGTATATGTTTATGTTTAGAGACCAAGTTATTGGATTATCATAGTCGATTGAATATTCAAAAAGAATCACAGAGTCATAACGGAAAAATGTGGTGAATAAAATTACAGTTGCAGTAAGGTGTTTGATTTGATTTATCGCTGTGTTGAATGCCCCAGTTGGGATGACGACTTTGGTATGACAAAAGGCAATACAAGCAATATGTATTACTTTGTCATGAATTTGATCTGTTTTTGTATCTTATGTCAGGAGAATATGTATTCATTTTATAAAATGTTAATATGAAAAACTTAAACCTTGATAATTATGACCTATTAAAAATAAGCAGATGTGGTATGACTGCAAGTGTCATTATAAAACATTTATCGAATGAAGTGGATGCAAGATCTTTTGAGCAACCGTACGTCTTTCAACAATGAGAAAATCCTTTACTGTATAGCTGGCTATTCAAGGTAACGACATGAAAAATTTGAAACTACTCAATGAAGATGAACTATATTACTACCTGTATTATTATTATAACAAAACTATTTACATTAAAACATTTAAGTCAAAATATTATCTAACGACAACATCTTAACTAAGTGAAGTATGTGGCGAGGTTAGTAGATATATATATATATATATATATATATGTCAAAAATATGAAGTCAATGGTTCAATAGCTTAAGGTTTAATTTTAAATGAATCTTTTCAATATATAACGACTAAAAGTAAGAAAATAAACAAATCCTTAACTGAACTGCAATAATACTGATAAATATCACTTTAAGATTTGTAAATCAAAGTCTTACCTATTACGTTCATTCCGTTAAGCACAAAAATTGAAAGTAAAATAAAGTAAAATCCAGTAGAAATATGATCTTTTAGTATATCCATATTCGAGCTTTAAAATCCTTTAAACGATGTGTTATGAAAATAATCATAAAATGTTCATCCAAAACGTATACAGTATTATGTAAATCTCAAGTTCAATAGACATATTCAATACAGTCTACCTGTATATATATCGTTTACGGGCGGTTTGAGAAAATCAATCATGAATATATATTATACATACATTATTGCATTCATGCATTGAATTGAGTGTGAAATATATGGTATGAAGGCCTGTGACCAATTGTCTTCCTTTTTGACTTTGAATGATCACTTTGTTTAAAAGTTTCTTTTTTGCTAATCACGATTGAGTAGAACAGTAATATAGGGGCACAGTTATATTAGTATGACAAATTACAGTAATCATAACAAGCAATGTACATAGTCAGAAGCTCTGAGAAGAAAGATTGTATCTTAAAACATATAATGAATATTTACATATAATACAAATATAATGAATACTTACGTATGATACAAAATTGGTTTTTTTGCAATGTTGTTATTTATTCAATGAGGTAGGCCATATAATGGTATTGCTGTGCTGTTACCTATTGTCTTCTTTGTTGACTTTGAATGATCACTTTTTTTTAAAAGTTTCTTTTTTGCTAATTACGCGTCAAGATACAATAACAATGGAACAAAACAGTAAAAGAGGGACACAGTGATATTAGTATGACAAATTAAAGTAATTATAACAAGCAATGTACATAGTCAGAAGCTCTGAGAAGAAAGACTGTGTCTTAAAACATGTAATGAATACTTACATATAATACAAATATAATGAATACTTACATATAATACAAAATTGTTTTTTTCAATGTTGTTATTTATACCAATGAGGTAGGCCATATAATGGTGTTGCTGTGCTATTACCTATTGTCTTCTTTGTGGACTTTGAATGATCACTTTTTTTTTTTAAGTTTCTTTTTTGCTAATTACGCGTCAAGATACAATCACAATGGAACAAAACAGTAAAAGAGGGACATAGTTATATTAGTATGACAAATTAAAGTAATTATAACAAGCAATGTACATAGTCAGAAGCTTTGAGAATAAAGACTGTATCTTAAAACATATAATGAATACTTACATATAATACAAAATTGTTTTTTTCAATGTTGTTATTTATTCCAATGAGGTAGGCCATATAATGGTGTTGCTGTGCTGTTACCTATTGTCTTCTTTGTTGACTTTGAATGATCACATTATTAAAAAAGTTTCTATTTTGCTAATAACGCGTCAAGATACAATCACAATGGAACAAAACAGTTAAAGAGGGACATAGTTATATTAGTATGACAAATTAAAGTAATTATAACAAGCAATGTACATAGTCAGAAGCTCTGAGAATAAAGACTGTATCTTAAAACATATAATGAATACTTACATATAATACAAAATTGTGTTTTTCAATGTTGTTATTTATTCCAATGAGGTAGGCCATATAATGGTTTGCTGTGCTGTTACCTATTGTCTTCTTTGTTGACTTTGAATGATCACATTATTAAAAAAGTTTCTTTTTTGCTAATAACGCGTCAAGATACAATCACAATGGAACAAAACAGTTAAAGGGGGACATAGTTATATTAGTATGACAAATTAAAGTAATTGTAACAAGCAATGTACATAGTGGAAAGCTCCGAGATAAAGATTGAATCGTAAAACATATAATAAATACTTGGTGTTCTTCTCATATATGTTATGATGGTATGATACTAAACCCCTAACGGGAAGGATTGTGCCTGATGTTCATATGATGAAATCATAAGCTCTCAGTCAGTTTAATTGAAGTCTGGAGCTGGCATGTCAGTTAACTGCTAGTAGTCTGTTGTTATTTATGTATTATTGTCATTTTGTTTTTTTTCTTTGGTTACATCTTCTGACATCAGACTCGGACTTCTCTTGAACTGAATTTTAATGTGCGTATTGTTATGCGTTTACTTTTCTACATTGGCTGGAGGTATAGGGGGAGGGTTGAGATCTCACAAACATGTTTAACCCCGCCGCATTTTTGCGCCTGTCCCAAGTCAGGAGCCTCTGGCCTTTGTTAGTCTTGTATTATTTTAATTTTAGTTTCTTGTGTACAATTTGAAAATTAGTATGGCGTTCATTATGACTGAACTAGTATATATTTGTTTAGGTGCCAGTTGAAAGACTCCTCCGGGTGCGGGAATTTCTTGCTACATTGAAGACCTGTTGGTGACCTTCTGCTGTTGTTTTGTTCTATGGTCGGGTTGTTTTCTCTTTGGCACATTCCCCATTTCCATTCTCAATTTTATTGGATATGAATATATATAATTGTTGTTTCAATGTTGTAATTTATTCCAATGAGGTTGGCCATAATGCTCAAACTGTATACAAACTGTGTTATAGTTTTATTATACAATCAATCATAATTAATTGCGGTTCCTTCAACCAACATTCGTAATAAATCTCAAGACTTTACACCGTTTTTAAATTTTATTTAATGAAAGTTTGTTGCCTATAATTAAAATAATAACTAACAGTGTTTCGGGATTTTTGGTTATACTATTAAAGCATGGGTTTTTAAAAGCCTTCCAACTATTTCCTTGATTTAGCAATATATTCTTTGATATTTTTGTTACGTTTATACGCTATGATAGGCACCTGGGTAAAGATTTCACTACATTGTTTGTCTTTTTGCAGATTGCTCCAACGTTTTCTTATAACCTTACTAAGGTTTTTAACCATTGGATTATATTTAGTAATGGGAGTGAGTGGGACATTCTTTGTCCTATCGGCCTTCAAAAAGGTTGTTTGTCCATTTGTGGTATTTTTAACGCTTTTACTGAGGACGGTTTTATGGTCTTCACAGGCACATTAAAACAGGTTGAAGATTTCTTTAACATAGCGAACAAAATTGGCCCTCTACTTAAATTCACATCACATTTGAGGTGTCTAGTTCTAGTATGACCTATTTAGATACCGAAGTGTACAAAGGTGAAAGATTCCATAATAATAATATCCTTGATGTGAAATAACATATTTAAAAAACTGAAACGTATCTTCATTTACCAATCACTAGTGCACATCCGAAACACACATTCACAAGTATTACAGTGTGTGAATATATACGTCATATTAGAAATAATAGTGACATCTATGAGTTAGATAGACATTTAACTAACTTACAAGATAAGTTTGTTGAAAGAGGATGCTGTAAAAATAAAACAGAGAATGTTATAAGAAACGTTAAACTACGAGACAAAAACAAATATGATTTTATTTGCTCTTTCATTAATGCAATTGAAATTGTGATATAATAATTCGCTGAAAGCAGTTAAGTTCAATTTTGTCAAAAATATACGCTTAGAAACATGGCTGATAAATTATTGACTTTCAAGTGAATAATTCGACTTCATTGAATCCGTATTCATGCGACTTTCAATTTAAACCTTAGCTCGATATTGGTTACGCGTGTACTATGCGTGTATAGTAAGAACAATTTATCCCATGATGACGCGATGTGTTAGTGTAAGATCACCACGATGGCCGGAGGCCAGTAGGTGGTCTTACAAGATATTCCAAGTCCGATTTGGATAACTATTGTACATCCAAGATGTTCTAGATTAATATGAAAAAACATTTACAATTCAGAAAATCTAGTTTAGAATGCCACACAACCATTATTATATACTTTATATATTACTATATAATATATACCTTTTATGACACCAGAATGATTTTTTTTTATGTCTAGGATTTCAAAAAAGGTTTTTTATAGATTTCAGAAGATTTATTGTTTCATTACAGTAATAATATTTTGAATAAAATTTTACATTTTATTTAATGTAATATCCGTTTTAATGATTTAAAAACTCACCAAAGATACAGTCAAAATTATATTCAAGATCTTAACAGATAAATTTTTAGTGTAACATAATTGTAAAAAAAATGATTTATATTTAAATTGTTCATGATGAAACATTAATGAAAATGTTGTTTTTTTTCACAAAGAAATAGCTCACACAAATACAAGATTGCTTAAATCCCAGATGTCCCTTTAATACGTTCAAATTAACAAAATCATAACAATTTTAGTATCCCATCTAAAGAATTCACTAATATGTTCATGTGAAGCCTGTTAAAATTAAATTGAATGATGATAAATGTTTGGTAAAATACTGTATCCTGTACAAGCCGTGCACAAATTCATGCCACATAACCCGATCTAAACATAAATATAGATATAAATAAGATAGCAATTTAGTGCAATTCGATTTTTTCTAGGTCTCTTTGATTACATACAAAAGGTAAAACAAAATGTTATTAATCGTTTTTACCTGTATAAGAATGTTTTTTTTTGTAGAAACAAACAGTCAATCAAATGATTTACCTGTGTTTCACTTTCAATGTTGACATTCTTTTACTTTTACTAGCTGAACATCTATAGTGAAGATGTTCAATTGAAGTTCACATGAATACGGATTTGATAAGGTCAAATTGCATTATTCACTTGCAAGTGAGTTATTTATTACTGATGTTTCTGTGTCACTTTGTCAAACTAAACCAAACTGGTGCCAAAAGCGAACTTTTGTTTCATCATTTTACGTTTTAATGATTGAACAAATAAAAATCGATCTTCAATTATAGCTACATATTAACGTAAGATTTCTGTATCAGTGTTTGAGGTTCCACGTGTGAATCTGCATTGTCCCCTTGATATATTTTACCTTTTTGTATTTTTGTAAAAATTGCGAATTATTCGAACATCCTGGCTATAAGGTGATAAATGTGTTAACCTAATTTTAGCTACGTACAATCAATTTAATTTTATAGCTGTACACATCTTGTAATCAACAAATGAAAAACAAAATAGAACCAAAAGTTTCTACTGTTTAAAGTCATTCTTTCGAAACTAATAAACCGCCTCGATGATTTCATGGAATCGTGTTCGTCTCGAGTTCGGTTGGCCTCTTCAAATCAGATTAACATTGGTATATGCTATTTAATTTACTTTAAAGGAATTGAAGTAAAGACTGGTCGGTTCGGAATTGAAATAAAGTGTCCGATAATTCTGACATGTCTTTTTACGGACTCTTACCTTGTGATCTAGCAAGTAAATAGGCTGGCTTAGTGTGTGGGTCTAGTACAAAGCAGGGTCATTAGTGCTCATAACAAATCATCTTATTTATATTTAGTATTTATATTACACAAACATGTTCTCGTTCTAAACATTAACGCTGGACATTTAGTAGACATACACCATAATCATCATCCTTATAGAAACTAATACGGACGCCAATTTATATGAATTATTAATTTTGAGTGTTTCGGTTTTTTTGTCGAAGCCACTATCCAGTCTTCTCTTCTTCACATTGACATCAACTGATCAAAATGAACATGGACAATATGGAGGTTTCCACTAGTGGAGCAGGATTTGACCACCTTTGAGGTTGACATGATGCCATTCTCGGTTGATTAGTGGTTTTCCTATTCCATCTTTATTATTCTATTTTGCGATATATTTAGTTTTTAATGGACTCCTGTTTGTCTCTTCTATTCTGGTAAATTTTCTGTCCATGGTTTTCAATTCGATTAGCGGTTTCTGCCGCTCTATTTGGCAACGTTTGTCCCTTTTTAGATATACAACATATGTTAAAAGTATTCAACATTCAATTTTAAAATCTATTAAAATTTTAAATTAATTTCAAACTAAATTTTTGAAGTGTTCATCTTTCAATACATTGGAAAAAACTTGATATATAATTGTATCGAAAAGGATTGTGGTTGATTACATAACTGAAAGAACCATAACGATGTAATTAAATACAAATATTTTTTTTCACATATGTTTGAAAAAGAAAACGAAATTAAAATTTCCCTTTTCATGCATTGTTGGAAAACAAGGACATCAATCTTATTGTGAACTGCGACAAAATTATCAAATGAGCACAATACAAATATTAAGTTTCATTTTCATGTGTGTTAAATAACACAAAACCCAACAATTATTAAATGCAGAAAATCGGTATCAATATCGACGAGGACAGAATGAGGCCTATATAATGGGGAATGTTGGACAATTTTATTAAAGAAAAATGATCAGAATAAATAGAGGACAGACACAAGTACTAAATAATTGAAAATGTACAAACCTATCAATTAATAGAGAAAAATAATACCAAAATATCAGAATAATTTTAATACAGAAATGAAGACGCCCTCCCATCTATATACTCATAGATATACTTTTTTTTAATGATGATCGAATTTCATTGTTCACTGTATACATGCCATTCTTCGTGTAGTATTATGTTCGAAGTAGAAAAACAAATATATGTTACTAAACTGACACCCGTTTATCACAAACTATAGTTTTGTACAAGGATTTCAAAAGATATTAGTTACTTACCAATTCACAAAAAATCAGCAAATAACAAATGAATCTTATTGTATGAGCGAACAGTGGTACATTACTGTTGATTTATTTACTGTATACGCCTCCTGGAAGCAGTAATCAAAAATTAAAAGTGTGCAGTATAATTGTCAATAAGACAGCTCTCCGCCAAATATCAAATAATAAAGAGGTTTACAATTACATCTAACCGTACGACTTTCAACAACGAGCAAAACATATACCACATAGTCAGCTGTATTGCTGTGCCTATATCTCGTAGTAATATTTAAAATACAATGGGACATAGTTTAGAAAAAAGAAGTTATGATGTATGGGACAATGAGAATGCAACCCTACAATACAGGACACACAAGAAGAGGTTAACTTACAAATTTAACACATTATTAATCAAATGACAAAGACAAAAACAAATAGGTTTCCTCCTGGTGCGAAATTTTCTCGCTATGTTGAAAACCCATTGATGGCCTTGCTGTTTGTATGGTTTTTTGTATCTTTGACACATTCCATATTTCCATTCTCAATTTCATTGTAAATGTTGAACCTAATCGTTAGGTCTTTTTTTATATAATCTTGATATTGAGCAACCGGGAACGATGGAGATGTTATATCGTACAAAAGTCCTACTAAAACGAGTAAAAGCTATGCAATTCAGTGCGGCCAATTGCAAATACAGGGTAAATTTTAAATAGAGAAATGCAAAAAACGTTTCATACAATGTAGTTGTCACAAATAGTGAACTATGTATAATTTATAATGCCAAAAGAATTTCTTGAAAGTATTGATTCAATAATATAATTTCATGTTTTTGTACTAAAAAGACTCATTCCTGTTCCTTTTTTCATTTTATTGTAAAAATTAAATCTAATTGTAAAACTTTTGCTATATTAAATTGAACTTGGTATCTAGTGTCAAGAGAAAGAATTTTAACTCTGTCATACAAATAAGATTTAAAACCATTCAATTCAAATGTGCCAACTTTGAATTAAGACTTAGTTGGAAATAGCAAATTGGAACCAGAAGTTTCGTTATTGA
Source organism: Mytilus galloprovincialis (assembly GCF_965363235.1). Lineage (NCBI taxonomy): Eukaryota > Metazoa > Mollusca > Bivalvia > Mytilida > Mytilidae > Mytilus > Mytilus galloprovincialis. Next base: position 59,377,484 of record NC_134845.1, on the reverse strand, counting down.
CAAAAATAGTGAACTATATAAAATTCATAATGTAAAAATAATTGCTGTCGTGATTTTTAAATGTATGTTAAATTTATATATTAATCAATTTATAATTACTATATATTTATATATAAACAAAACCGCATTATTATAAGAAGAAAGTGTTTACTGTGTTTAGTTAAAAACCATTTAAAAGTTATTGTTACCATTCACTAATTATTATATATAAAAAGGTTCTACAAAATAAAATGCACTTGGAAAAATAAATTATCAAACGCCTTAATGTTTTCAAACGACTAATTTGACACGAAAGGCTTTTCTTCTTTAGTTTGGCGTTCAAAAAAACTACATATAATCCTTTAAGTAAGACTGTAATGCATGCAGCGTAAAACAGAAAAAATCACAAAAATACAGAAATGAACGAGTTTTCTCCTTAATATTTTAAATATGTTTTAGCATACATACAGTTTGACATTAACGCTCGAATAAAGCAAAAAAGTAAAAAAAATACCAAATAAATTACAAACTTGCGCAGCATTATAGACCAATAATTCCAAATAGGTTTTTGTCGAGCCTGCAACTTTTGTTGCAGAAAGCTCAACATAGGGATAGTGATCCGGCGTTAGCTCACTTCTTAAAAGCTTTATATTTTAGAAAGTGGAAGACCTGGATGCTTCATACTTTGTATATAGATGCTTCATGTTACGAGGTTTCCGTCAGTCACATGTCTAATGTCCTTGACCTCATTTTCATGGTTCAGTGACCACCTGAAAAAAAAGTTCAAATTATTTGTAATGTTGAATTCTCTCCTATTATAAGTAATCGGATAACTATATTTGATATGTGCGTACCTTGCAAGGTCTTCATGTCTGTCAGACAGTTTTCCCTTGACCTCGACCTCATTTCATGGATCAGTGAACAAGGTTAAGTTTTGGAGGTCATGTCCATATCTCAGATACTATAAGCAATAGGGCTAGTATATTCGGTGAATGGAATAATTGTTAGGTGTACATGTCTAGCGGGCAGATCTCATGTGACCTTGACCTCATTTTCATGGTTCAGTGGTCAAAGTTAAGTTTTTGAGTTTTGGTCTTTTTATCTAATACTATATGCCATAGATCAACTATATTTGGTGTATGGAAATATTTTATGATCTTTATGTCAGTCGCTCAAGTTTTATTTGACCGTGACCTCATTTTCACGGTTAATTGCACAGTGTTAAGTTTTTGTGTTTTGGTCTATTTTTCTTAAATTATAAGTAATGGGTCAACTATATATGTTGTATAGAAGCATTGTTAGCTGTACATGTCTGCCTGACATGGCTCATCTGACCTTGACCTCATTTTCAAGGTTCATTGGTCTTTGTTTAGTTATCTGGGTTAATGTTAAGTTTATGTGACAGTTGTAATAAAGCTTAGCTTTATTCTTAGGACTATCAACATAATATCAATGATAAGTATAGAAGGCGAGACATTTTAGCGTGTGCACTCTTGTTAAAAATACAACTACTTTTATCTATTCATTGGGTATGACCACCGTAGTGTTTTTTTTTTAATTTTAAAATTATGATCGTATCATTGAAAATTCATGCAAACACGAAAGTGGTGAATACTAGAGTAGTGAAAGCTGCGAGTAAATGTAGGAGTCCTCCGACAGCAATGGCATCCACCCATAGATAGGGAAGAAACTCATCATATAAACCAGGTATTAGAAAAAGGTCGTTGATATAACCAACAAAAATAATGTAAATAAAAAAAAAAAACGAAATAAAAAGATGTTTCCAATTAACAAATTAATTTACATGGTTTGGATTTGAGACAATTAGATGAAACTCGATTGATGATTAAGGAGAACCGTCAGAAGCGGGATGTTCCAACAGTGTTCGAATCAATATTAAGTTATTTAAACAGAATTCTAATTTAAATCCCAGATGTCCTTTTAGATACTCTCAAATTGTCAAAATCATGACAATTTTAGTATCCCATCAACGGAAATCACTAATATGTTTATGTGAAGCCTGTTGAAATTAATTAGAAAGATGATAAATATTAGGTAAAATACTGTATCCTGTACTAGCCCTGCACAAAATGCATACTTTATAACCCGATCTAAACATACATATAGATATAAATAGATAGCGAATTTGTGCAATTAGATTTTATCTAGGTCTGTTTGATTTCATACAAAAGGTGAAAAATATGTTAATAATCTTTTTACCTGTATAAGAAGGTTTTATAGATACAAACAGTCAATCCAACGGTTTACCTTTGTTTCACTTTCAATGTTGACATTTTTTTACTTTTGCTTGCTGAACATGCCTTATTCTTATGCGACCCATTTCTAGTAAAGAGGTTCAATTAAAGTTCATATGAATACGGATTTAATTGGGTCAAATTGCATTTTTCACTTGCAAGTGAGTTATTTATCAGTGATGTTTCTGTGGTCACTTTGTCAAACTAAAGCAAACTGCCTGCCAAAAGCAAAATTTCACTTTCATTTATGATTGAACAAATAAAATTCGATCTTCAATTTTGGCCACATATTTATGTATGATTTCTGTACCTTTTTTGAGGTTACACGTGGTAATCTGCATTGTTCTCTTTATTTATTTTACCTTTTTGTACAAATTGCGAATTATTCGAAAAAAAAACTGGCTGTAAAGCGTTAAATGTGTTAATCGAATTTTAGCTACGTACAATCAATTCTATTTTTTAGCTGAACACATTTTGTAAAATGTTTCTTTTTTGCTTCATTGAAAATGAAAAACACAATAGAACCAAAAATTACTACTTGTTAAAGTCATCCTTTCGAAACTATAAAACTGCCTCGGTGATTTCATGGAATCGTGTTCACCACTATTCTTGTAAATTATCTGTCCATGGTTTTCATATCGATTAGTGATTTCTGCCGATCGTTTGTCTCCTTTGAGATATACAATATCTGTTAAAAGTATTCAACATTCAATTTTGGAATCTATTCAGAATTTAGATTAATTTCATACTGAATTTTTGAAGGTATTCAACTTTCAATACATTGAGAAAAAATAGGATAAAAAATATATAATTATAACGAACAGGATTGTTGTTGATTACACAAAGAAAAGAGCCATTTCAAAAAGTGATCCGAATGATTAGTCTAACATAAATTAACTTTGAAATTAGAAAAAAATTAAAACATCAGTTTCAAGTTTTTTTCCTATAGAAATCAAGTAAGTCTTAGACCTCAATAAAACTTGATATGTAATTAAATACAAATTAAAAACACGCAATCATATTTGAAAAGAAAACGAAATCAAAATTCCCCTTTTCATGCATTGTTGGAGTACAAGGACTTCAATCTTTTTGTGAAATGCGACAAAACATGTACTTAGTTTCATTTTCATGTGTGTTAAATAACAGAAACCTAACAATTATGAAATGCAGTAATAACACCGACGAGGACAGAATGGGGCCTATAGAATTGAGAATGTTGGACAATTTTATTAAAGAATTAACTTCAGTATAAATAGAGGACAGAGAAAAATGTAAAAGATTACACAAGTATTAAAAGAAGAAAAGAATCGAAAATGTACAAACCTATCAAACAATAGAGAAAATAGTACCAAAATATTAAAAAAATAATAATACAGAAATAAAGACACCCTCTCATTTATATCATCATATATATACTTTTTAATGACGATCGAATTTCATTGTTCACTTTAAACATACTATACTTTGTGTAATATAGTGTCGAAAGTACAATAACAAATCTAACGAGCAACGAGGAAATTTAAGCGGAAGTCCCTAAGTAAATTGCAAAATCAAAAGCTCACACACATTAAACGAGTGGAGAACTCGCAGTTTTACTTATTAAGCATGACTCTTGTTTATCAACAAGTTATCATAAATTCTTTTCTAAAAAATGTGGTTTTTAATTTTTATTAATACAGTCGAACAACCATTGCGACTCACGCAAGCAAACAATGTAATTTAAATGAGACCCGTTTATTACGAACTATAGTATTTTATAAAGAAATTCATTACATACCCATTCACAAAAAATCAGCAAATAACAATCTTACTGTGTGAGCGAACAGTGGTACATTACTGATGACTTTATTTACTGTATACGCCTCCTGGAGCAGTTATAAAAAAGGGAAGGTGTGCGGTATAAGTGTCAATAAATAAAGGCAACAGTAGTATACCGCTGTTCAAACTCATAAATCCATAGACAAAAAACAAAATCGGGGTAACAAACTAAAACTGAGGGAAACGCATTAAATATAAGAGGAGAACAACGACACAACACTACAATGTAACACGCACAGAAACGGACTAAGCATTGGACAAAATCCGATAAGAATAACCAATATAACATCAAAACCGAATATATGAATTTGGGATAGAAAAGTACCGTGACACGTCATATAGTAATGTGAATTCACACTCAAATATCGGAGAAAACAAACGACACAATGGAAACACAACGTAAAAATATTACACACACAGAAACGAACTATGATATAACAATGGCCATTTTCCTGACTTGGTACAGGACATTTTTAAAGAAAAAATGGTGGCTTGAACCTGGTTTTGTGGCATGCCAAACCTCGCACTTTGATGGAATTGTTAAATATAACATTAAAATGACAACATAATAATACAGGACTACAATACAAATAAGTAGGAGAACGTATTAGGCAAAGAAACACATGAATGATAGATAACAAAAGGCATAAGGTTTAAAACTCTTTACGTCAAAAACGCACCTCGTCCAAACAAGACTTACCAGTGACGCCCAGATATAAAAGTTCGAAAGTAAAAAAAAAGCAGGGTACAAAGTTGTACAGCTCTGAGGATCAAAAGTTGAAAAAGGTTGTGCCAAATACGGCTAGAGTTTTCTGCTTGTGATAAGAACATCCTTATTATATAGAACAATTTATGCTATTGCAAACAGTAAATTTTATCAAATGAATATAAAAGATTTACATGATAAAACTGACGTCTTAAAACATAAAACAGGCATACAAACCAGACGAACAACACTCCAATTCAGTTTGGCCATTTAAAAATGCCGACCTAGTTTAGAATAAAAAAATGAACTATACGTTTCATAATTGTCTCGAATAGTGTCAAAAAAATTTCTGTTCGGTAATTCCTGTTTTTATTCTCAATATAATTGTAAATATTGAATTAAATCGTAGAGCTTTTGCTGTGCTTAAAAAAAATTGATATTAATCGTCAAGATCTTTTACAAGGAGGTTGGACAAAGGCACTTCATTATAAAACGGCATACAAGGAAGAGTCAAAGCCATTCATTTAGTTTTGCAAACTTCGAATGTAAAATTTGTTAAAAATAACAAATTGGAACCTGTCGTTTCATTATGGACAAAAATAGTGAACGATATACAATTCATGATGTCAAACAATTCCTTTCGAAATAACAAAATCGTGTTTCTTCAATGTATTTAAAAATTATATAATTATATAAAAAAAATCATAATATGAAGTAAGTAGGTGTAAGTATCTATAATACTAAAATTACGAGGTCCAATTTGTCAGCCGTCATCACGTAAAAACGACGAATCACAGAATTCAACTTTATATATAACTAATATAGTACAAAGGTGTAGATTAAAAATTACACCACTCCAGGCCCTTTTGTTTTCCACGTAATTAATATTGCCAATAATTAAGAAGTTCCGGGTCAAGTCCGCTACCGATACCAATAGTATATTCACCTGTTACCTATTACCTTATCTGTACGTTCCGCATCTGACAGGCGCACCACCAAACGTTGTATTCAGGATTAATATGCTATATACACAGGTCATAACCACAGGGTTGACACTACTAAATTGTCAAATTGTTACCTAATGTAGTATTTTAATCAGTAAGACTTTCTAAGATAACAATACGAATACTAAAAATCTGGACTAAAAATAAGGCGTATAGGTACAGTTTTCAATTTGTTAGTGGGCATGACGTAAAACAGCGAAGCAAAGAATTCAACTTTATTTATAACTTATATAGGACAATGCTGTTGATTAAAAAATACTCTATTCCAGGACCTTTTGTTTTCCAAATAATTAATATTATTGTTTCAGTTCGACGGGTTCAAACAGAAAGACTTGAAAGCAGAGAAAAACTGTATCTTATAATCGGCATGACTTTATCAGATGACAATACTAATACTAAAATAAGGCTTGCGCATAGTTATATACTTTAATTCAGTCACGGACCCGTGATATCACGGGTGTGTTCTAGTACTGTGTATAATTATGTAAAAAAATCATAAGGTAAAGAATGTTAGTGTATACTGTGTCTAGTTCAACACATTTTAAAATTCATTGTTGCCATTCACTAATGATTATACATGAAAAGATTCTACAAAATAAAATGCACTTAGAAAATATATTACCAACCGCCTTAATGTTTTTAAATTACTAAATTGACACGAAAGGCTTTTCTTCCTTATGTTAGCGTTCAAAAGTATTAAGTTCATACCTGTAAGTATGACTGTAATCCATGCAGTGCGTAATGGAGAATTTCACATAGTTTGAAAAATATAGAAATTAACGGATTTTATCCCTATTGGTTTCAATGTTTTTCAGCATGCATAAATACCTAAATTAATGTGTATTTAAAGCATACTACTGCATCAGATGTGGTTCGTCAGCGCTCATCTTGAGACAGTTCAGTAATTAATCAATATGACTGGAAAATTGTCGTTTTGTAATATATTTGATAAGGGAATTTTGTTCAATTTCTTTCAAAAAGATTGATTATAAGTGTAAGTCAGTGCCTCCCTTTTTTATAAAGTAACATAAACAATTACAGAGGAAAGCAGGAAATATGAAGTAATAAATTAAATTTCGAGTTGAAATTTGAGAGGTATTCACTCCTTTAAGAATTTTGGTAAAAAAGATGTTACATGTACAGCGGAGTTTTTATACCAGTATCAACCGTTTCTATGCTGTTTTATAAAAAGTCTGTACAGTTTGAATTCAATCATCAGCAAACCAAAGTAGAAATAACGCTACCACAATGATTTCAACTAGCCCCTTCCAATAAATAAACAATATATACCGTATTGAACTTTTTTTCAACTTTTATTAGACAACCGTTTGAGAGATAACAATTTAATTTGTTTGTACGCCAGACGAGCGATTTGACGTTCGAATAAAGCAAGCGTTAAAATACCAAATAAAGTACGAATTCGCGCAACATTAAGAACCAATAATTCCAAAAAAAAAAAAAAGGTTTTGTCATATACAACTGATATCATCTATTCATTAGGTATGACATCCTTATTGTTTTTTTTTTAATTTTTTAAATTATGATCGTATCAGTGATAAATCATGTCAACACAAATTAGGTGAATACTGGAGTGGTGAAAGCTTCGAGTAACTGTAGAAATCCTCCAACAGCAATGGCATATTCCCAGAGATATTGAAGAAACGAACATATACTAGTCAACAAAAGAAACGATACACAACAATTTTTTTTTCGAATTCAAGATGAAGGTTTCATTATATACGACCAATATTGAACATTAAATCTGTTTACAAAAATCAATTGTTTGCTTCCATGACGTCATTGAGTGAAATTATTTTTATTGGAAAAAATTTACAAAATATGACAATTTTTAAAACTTCTTTTATTTGTAAAGCGAAATTCGGCCACATAAGAAATCGGTGAAATGCATACATTATCCTTGTTTTTACCATGTACAGCATATATCAACTTTAAACTAATCTGAAAGGTTCAAAATTGACAGTGTGGTGTTTCCATGTCTTAAGCATTGATTTAAGAAGTAAACATATTATTATTTTTTTCATTTTTTGAGATTTAGAAAATTATTTTTTTTCAAAAAAATAACTAAAAATAAAACACAATACTTCGACCCATAATTTACAACATGCACATAACATAATTAGCATATTGCATAATTTTAATCAAATTATAACTTTTTTCAGTACTTTGAAAATTGTATGTCGATTTTAATCGATTTTTTCGCAAAATAATTTGAATCCTGTGATCATTTCCGCGGCATTTAATTTCTTTCCGACAGATTTTGATTTTCATAATTATATGCACATACATCATGTACATGGCAAATGAAAAGTTTTTAAAATAGTGCATCTTTTTTGTTCTATATCAAATACTTTTTGATCAATTTGATTTCAAAGTCGTGTATCTTTTGTTGACTGGTATATATACCCTGTATTGGAAAAAGGTTGTTGATATGCACAAGGGAACCAGTAAAAACAATTTCAATTAAAAAAACGAAATGAAATGATGTTTCCAACTAATAGATAAATTTACATGGTTAAGATTTGAGACAATTAGATAAAACTCGTATAATGATTTAGGAAAACAGATGATACCACATTGTGCTGTAGTGTGCTAGAGGAGTTTTACAATCAAAAACCCCTATTCACCCGAATAATAAAAAAGAAAATTCAAAAGTAATGCATATTAAACTTGAAGTTTCTCAAAACTCTGGATTGGTTCAGGAGCAATCGCGCAGACAACAGCAGTAGGACTTGAAACAGAGGAGACAGAAGAATACTACCACTTCTATTATATAACACCGCCAGAAGCAAGGTGTTCCAACAGTGTTGCAATCAATATTAAGTAATTTAAACAGAAATCTAATTTAAATCCACGATTTTAGTTTTTACTAAACCGTTCAAACATCTAAAATATACAAAGAAACTTCGTCAACACATGAATAGTTTATTGTTTGTATGAAGATGAGATAGCAAATTACACAATAAGTTGCGTTATAATATGCATAGCCTGTCAATTGGATCATTATACATGGTCACACCTATTTAAAGTCTTTCAGGAACAGTTGTAGCGATAAATTAATTTATCTCCAAGGAAAGAATGACAAGTGTATATTATTAAATAATGTATGTGATTAAATATACAAATTACACATATCAAGCTGATTTTTGTTTACAAATAAGTGGATATTTGGTCCAATTATCTATCATTTTTTTACCTTAAAGACATTGTCACTTGGGTGGTGAGTTGTCTCACTGGCACTCATACTACATCTTCCGGTATTTAGTTATACGATATAATGTTTGCATTGTACGCACTATAGTTCTGAAAGTTGATATTAAACGGCTTGAAGTAAATATAGATGTGAGATATATACAATACTATTACTTATATACAACTCGTCTAAACATCAATCCAACAATGTTAGATCTGTAAATTTGCTTTCGCAGTTTGTTTGTTCTTCCCTCGCCGGGATTCGAACCCATGCTACTGAGATATCGTGACACTTAATCGCCTGCACTTTAGCCGTCCCGCTAGACCACACGACCACCTGGGCTTCACATTACTATTACTTATACACTCTTAGAGATAAATTTGTCAAAAAGATTGTATTCATCGCAAAACATATATTTCAACAGTTGGTGTATTTTGTGTTTAATTATAGTAAAGACATATTTTGGAGTAGATTTTACACTGAAAGTAAATCTACGTACCCAAATAGTTTATGTTTCAAATATCTGAGACGTCAATTTCAATGATTTCGTTTTACAAATATGTCATCCTGCATCTACCTATCTCCTAAAAGCAGTTTTTCTAATGATGTAAACAAGTAAATCATCGTACGACGATTTTTTTTTTGTATGTGATGTAAAAGGTAAAATAAAACTTCAAAAAGTATATTATCAAATGACCATATGATTGACTCCAGAAGAGCTTAAACGTCTTGAATTGTTCATGTTTTGTTAATCAAAACTAAGTTAGCAGACATAAAAAATGCACTTTAACGGAGAAAGACCTATTTAATCGGTAAGAATATATATTTATATTTGAGACGAAATTGTTTTTGAAAACAAGTATAAAATACTGATTCAACGTGTTTCATTTTAACGGTTATGACCATAGCTAATGAACTATTTGATCATAACAAATTTGATACCTATGTATAATGTTCATTAGCGACATTATTTATGCATTTAAAGTATACATTTCACTGTTAAAATCAATCAACCCGGAGAGGTTAATACGATAAATGCATTTTAGGATATTATTACTACCACAAAATCATGCTAATGATACCTTTTTCCTATACAAACACTTTCATGATTATTAGATAATTGAACACGACTCTATAGAACCAAAGGTTTCTTATGATTCAATTTCACCCATAGAAATCAATATCGACATAATGCGGGATATGTTACTCTCAATATCGTCCTATTTCTTAAAATTACCAGTAGAATTATCGAATGCATCTTATTGATGAATATCATTTCTGTGAATTAATACGACAGTTCTTACCGATGTACAATTCCCGTACATCGTATGTACAAATCTCATAGATCGTACGTACAAACCTCGAACATCGTATGTGCAATTCTCGTACATCGTATGAACACACCTCGAACGTTGTATGTACTATTCTCGTACATCGTATGTACAAATCTCGCACATCGTATGTATGCATCTCGGACATCGTATGTATGCATCTCGGACATCGTATGTACACATCTCGGACATCGTATGTAGAGACAAATCAAGTTACCAACATAAAATGAGGGACACCAATTACCGCAAAACGAGGTTCGTCGACAGAGTAAGTGACTGCTGCTATGCATTCAACATCCGCCAGTCAACATTGAACATAAGAGTGCATAACTTAAGCAGGAACTACAGCTAAGCCATTTATCGACCTATTCACTACTGTGTTCGGTCTGTTTTGTACCTCACGTTTCATTTTTATTTTCCTGTTTCATGTTTTGTATGTTTTCCTTCTGTCCTATATTGCTCATTTAAATAAACTAAACTTTGTAATCCTTAAATATTTGTTCATTCCATGGATAAACTACCATAGGTGTATGCATGTTGGGAAGCCTATCGACATTTTGGATCTTCAATGTAGTTAAACGTCGAACATTTTTGCAGTTCTGACATTTTTGAGTCGAGCTTCATTGAAATTTTGGCCTGTTTATTTAATTTTTGTTTTTTTGTTTTTCCGTTTTTGCATTTGTGCTATGTCTATATATAGGATATTTTGTTTTTATTTGATGTTACATTTCTTTGCTTTTACAGTGACTTAACGTTATAACACAATATTGACTGCTGTACATTTGAAGATATTTTGTCTATTTGTTTTGTTTAGATATATTTGTCAAAAGATAAAATCTTTTGGATTTTGATGGGCATTTTTTTCCTTCATGCAAAAGGTGTGAAAATTTACTAAGTTGTGGTACAACTTTGAGATGCTCCCTCAGTTTAAAACCGGTTTGTATTGTTTTAATTGTCCTTAATTGACATGGATAAGATGTATCTTTACAACCACAGATGAGTTAAATAGGTTATTTGAGTCAGTGAGTGGACAGTATCAAAGAAATTCAGAAGTTAGCCTTTTTACTATCTACAGAAAGGAAAAAAATGCCTCTCAAAAACCAAGAAAGATTGACTTTTATATATCTAGTGGATGCTAGGCCTTAAAACGTTCCAAAAAGTACAGGTAAGTCTGTATACAGAGTATTTTTTGAGGTGAAAATACAGCCATATTTGTCCATTTGTTATGACGAACCTTAAAATACAAATAAGTAATCGAAAAACACATTATTAAAGATACTATTTAATAATTGATTAATACATGAGTATGACAACAGAAAAAGGACGAACATAGTTTCAGGATTTAAAAAAGCTGCATTTATTATATTGCATTCGTATTTAACTCTTCAAATTCTTCAAAACTTATTATGCCTAAAAACTTACTCCCATTGAAGTTACCTGTAATGTCTTTGGTTTCATTTAATACTGGCAAACGAATGGAACTGATATAAATAAACTCATATAGATACCAGGACTAAATTTAGTATATACGCCAGACGCGGGCTTGTGATACCCTCGGGGAAATAAATCTCCACCAGCAGTGGCATCGACCCAGTGGTTGTAAATAAACTCATCATAGATACCAGGACTAAATTTAGTATATACGATTGTTCAAAACTAAAAAGCAGAAAATCAATTGTTATTTCAGTGCAAATACTTTTTGTACGATTTGTTTTTATTTTGCCACTACGAAAGGTTTGTTTTTGTTGAAAATTTAAACTCGAATTTGCACAACTATGACCCTCAATAACACAGAAGGTTATTCTATTATACAAATAATGTTTTAGTTCTATACAAACTCAATACGATGATAAATCGAATGATAAAATATAAATTTTGTAAGTGAATGTAAAATGTAAAACTGAGAACTGTTGATGTTACAGAATGTGTGAAACAAATTTTCCATAATGGTCAACAAACTCGTGTTGACGTCTCTATAAATTTCACATATACTTCACCACTTGTGACTCTTTGTTTAGTAGTTTAGTTGTGAGCTGCAATCCTCGAACAAAGGAATCATCAAACAAGGAATATATAGTCCATTTACAGGTGCAGCGCGAATGTTGCTACATAGAAAAGGAAACTTCACAATTATGAACCTCAAATTCGCCATTTTCTAAAATAATTAGCCCCTGTGTTGTTTGACAATTTGCCCCACTTATGAAAGGGGTTAAAATCCCACTGAAAAGAAAGTTGTGCCAACTAGCCTCACTTAACAAAAATAGAAAATCCACGATGAATTTAGTTGTGACAACTTATCCGACTTATCAGAGACAGTCTTAACTTAAATAGTACTAGAGGGAGGGGGGGGGGCTTTAAAAAAAGGATGAATTGGTGAAAAAGTGGGACAATTTGCCAGTTGTGCGAGTTATCTTGTTTCCTTTAAATATGTTAATTACTGAGAGATTGTATCCAATCGTCCTGGTGTAGAGGTTTGATTTGTGGAGTTAAATGCTAAAGGTCTTGGGTTCGAATCCTAGCATAGACACTATATTAGTTAATCTTTTCCGTATAAATATGTTTACAGCGGAAAGCATGCATAACAAAGACACTCCAGCTAGGGTGATCTAGTAGGGTTGATCCGACTCAGTTCACACCTGGTAGAACAAAGGAACTGGGATGTAGTTAAGAGGAAAAGAATGTCAACACTAAAAGGGACAGACAGGTGAATTATTCCGTTGACTGATCCATACAAAATAATTCTTAAACAGGTAAAAACGATGATTAACTTATTTTCTTTAACTCATGGCCTTTAAACAAAACAAAACAGATATATGTATATATATATATATTATCATTGATATCGACTAATGTACAATTCTAATTTAGGAATGAACATTTAATTTTAAATGCTAATTATATTTCACATCCCTGCACGAAACACTTAGTTATGCATGCCAATTGTATTTCACCCAAATGCATATTAAGATGGTAGTGTTTACAGCTACTTCAGTGTTGCTATAAAAGTTGATATCAACAGAATGATTTTTTAATGTCTAAGATTTCATGAAAAGGGTTGTTTAGATTTCAGAAGATTTATTATATGGTTCCGGTAGTGATATTTTGACTAAATTTAACATTTTATTTAATGTAAAATCCGCTTTTATGATTTTAAAACTCACCAAATTTATACAGTAAAAATTATATTCCAGATCTAAACAGATACATTTTTATTGTAACATAATAGCAAAAAAAAAAAAAAGAAAGACATGATTTATATTTAGATTGTTCATGATGAAACATTAATGATTTTTTTTTCACAAAGAAATAACAAATACAAGGTTGTTCAAATCCAGGATGTCCCTATAATACTCTCAAATTGACAAAATCATAAAAATTTTATTATCCCAGCAACAGAATTCACTAATATGTTCATGTGAAGCCTGTTGAAATTAAATCAAAAGATGATAAATATTAGGTAAAATACTGTATCATGTACTAGCCGTGCACAAATTCATGTGATATTATAACCCGATCTAAACATAAATATAGAAATAAATAGATAGCGAATTAGTGCAATTCGATTTTTTCTAGGTCTGTTAAATTTCATACAAAGGTAAAACAATATAGTAATAATCGTTTTTACGTGCATAAGAATGAGGTTTTGAAAAAAACAAACAGTCAATCAAACGGTTTACCTGTGTTTCACTTTCAATGTTGACTTTCTTTTACTTTTACTAGCTACACACGCATAATTCTTATGTGACCAATCTCTAGTAAAGAGATTCAATTGATGTTCACATGAATACGGATTTAATTAGATCAAATTGCATTATTAATTTGCAAGTGAGTTATTTAGTAGTATGTTTCTGAGTCACTTTGTCAAACTTAACAAAACTGGATGCCAAAAAGCGAACTTTTATTTCAACATTTCACTTTCATTAATGATTGAACAAATAAAACTCAATCTTCAATAATGACTTTATATTAACGTAAGCTTTCTGTACCTAGTTTGAGGTCACACGTGTTAATCTGCATTGTCCCCTTTGATATATTTAACCTTTTAGAACAACTACAACAATCCTGGCTATAAAGTGATGAATGTGTTAATTGAATTTTTTAGCTAAATACATTTGGTTATCTACAAATGAAAAACAAAATAGATCCAAAAGTTCCTACTGGTTAAAGTCATCCTTTCGAAACTAACAAACGGCCTCGGTGATTTCATGGAATGGTGTTTGCCTCGAGTTCGGTAGGCGTCGTCAAATCAGATTAACATTGGTATATGCTATTTATTTTACTTCTATGAAGGAGTTAGAACAAAGACTGCTCGGTTCCTGAATAAGAATAAAGTGTTCGTCTTTTTACGGACTCTTATCTTGTGATCTAGCAAGTTTAAGACCGGTTTAGTGTGTCTGTCTATAAGAAAGCAGGGTCATTAGTACTCATACTAAATCATCTTATTTATATTGAGAATGTATAAATATATTATAAAAACATGTTCCCGTCCTAAAACTTAACGCTGGACATTAAGCAGACATACACCATTATCATCATCATTATAGAAACTAATACGGACATCATCTTTATATGCATTATTAATTTTGAGTATTTCAGTTTTTTGTCGATACCACTATCCAGTCTTCTCTTCTTCACATTGAAATCAACTGATCAACATGAATATGGACAAAATGGAGGTTCGCACTAGTGGAGCAGTAGTAAGTAAACTTTGAGGTTGGCATGATGCCATTCCAGGTTGTTTTGTTGTTTTTTGTTGTTCCATTCTTATCATTCTGTTCTGCATTATATTTAGTTTTCTACCCTATTCTTGTGAAATTTCTGTCCATAGTTTTCCTTGCGGTTTGTAGTTTCTGCCGATCTATTTGGCAGCTATTGCCTCCTTTTAGATATATTATATCTGTTGAAAGTATTCAACATTCAATTTTAAAATCTATTAAGAATTTAAATTAATTTCAAACTAAATTCATGAACGTGTTCAGCTTTCAATACATTGAAAAAAATAGGATATATAATTGGAACGAAAAGGATTGTTGTTGATTACATAATTAAAGAACCCTTTCAAAAAGTGTTCCGAACGATTAGTCTAACATGAATTAACTTTGAATTTAGAAAAAAGTTAAAACATCAATTTTATGTTGTTTTTTTCTATCGAAATTATGCAAGACTTTAATAAAACTTGATATGTAGTCAAATACAAATTAAAAACATGCATTCATATTTGAAAAAAGAAAACCAAATTAAAGTTTGTTGGAGTACAAGGCCTTCAATCATTTTGTGAAACATGTACATTAACTTTTATTTTCATGTGTATTAAATGACAGAAAACCCAACAATTATTAAATGCAGAAAATCAGTAGTTTTATCGATGAGGACAGAATGGGGCCTACTTAATAGAGAATGTAGGACAATATTAATAAAGAAAATTGATCAGAATAAATAGAGGACATATACAAATGTATAAGAGTATTTTAATATTAAAGAATAGAAAATGTACAAAAATATAAAACAATACAGAAAAATTGTACCAACATATTAAAAAATATTAATACAGAAATGACGACGGCCTCCCATCTGTATCCTCATAGATATACTTTTTAATGTAGATCGAATTTCTTTGTTCACATGCTATATTTTTTGTAATTTTGTGTAATTTTGTGTAGAAAGTAAAATAACAAAACTGGCAAAATTTAAAGGGAAAATTCCTGGGGAAATTGCAAAAATAAAAGCTCAAACACATCAAACGAGTGGTGAACCACTGACGTCGAACTGGAATTTTCCTTATGTTGAAAATAGTGATATAAACCTGGTTTTATAGTTTTGTAGGCCACTCGCTTTATTAGGCATGCCTTAATTTGTTTGACATATTCTTTAAAATGTTGTTTTTAATTTTTGTTACATTTTTACAGTTGAACATTCATTGCTACTAACAAAAGCAACCAATGTTCCTTAAATGACACCCGATTTTTACAAAATAAAGTATTGTAAAAGCATTCCATAATAAATTAGTTACATACCAATAGACCACTTTCGAGTTCATCTGTCACCTGGAAAAACTGGTCAATTATGCCATTATGACGTCATTTACCAGATAGCGCCTGTATCCCTGCACTATTAACGTTCATCTAGCGTCTGAGTGATCCTTATTGTGCAGGATAAACTAGAAATAAAGTTTAGTTTGTAAGTACTTAATCACATTCCACTTATGACAGCAGTGCTGATTGTCAGTTATGAGAATTTAATATGCTGAATAATTCGTTTGATATAAAAAGTAAGATCACAAAAATACTGAACTTAGAGGAAAATCAATTCGGAAAGTCTATAATCAAATAACAAAACGCATCAAAAACGAATGGACAAGAACTGTCATATTCCTGACTTGGTACAGGCATTTTCAAATGTAGAAAATGGTGGTTTTATAGCGCTAACCCTCTATAACATTCTAGTTTTCCATTAACTCGCTCAACACTGGAACGGAAGTGACGTTGCTCCTTAACGCTCGAATGTTGTTCACGAAGACGAGAGTGTTTGACGGAAATGCATCGAACTCGAAATTTGTCTATTCACAAAAAAAAAAAAAACAAAAAAAAAAACCAAGCAACTAAAAATCTTACTGTGTGATTGAAGAGTGGTCAAAACTATGGATTTACTTATTGTATACGCCTCCTGAAGCAGTAATAAAACGTGGAAGGTTTGCGGTATAAATGTCAATGAGACAGCTCTCCATCAAATACCAAACAACATGGAAGATAACAATTACATTTAACAGTACGACTTTCAACAACGAGCAAAACCTTTACCACATAGTCAGGTGTATTTGTATTGCTTGACATATCTCCCGAAGTAATATCAAAAATACAATGCGACATGTTTTGGAATGTAAGAAGATATGATGTATGAGACAATTGGACTGTACCTCAACAACACAGTACACACAAGAAGACATATGTAGAGGTTACAAATGTACCACATAATAAATCAAATGATAAAGACGAAACAAATATGTTTGAAAAAGTTGAAGCTTATCGAAGATCATTTGATGTTTTGAATTGATCTTGATATGTAGTGCAAAGAGTAACCGAGTTTTTGTTCGGTAGAAAAAGGTGGTTCCTAAATGAATCTATAAAAAGTAAAATCACAAAAATACTAAACTCCGGGGAAAATTAAATCGAAAAGTCCCTAATCAATTGGCACAATCACATCAAACGAATGGACAATAACTGTCATATTCCTGACTTGGTACAGGCATTTTCAAATGTAGAAAATTGTGAATTGAACCTGGTTTTATAGCGTTAAATCCCTCACTTATATGACAGTTGCATCAAATTCCGTTCTATGTACAACGATGCGTGAACAAAACAGACATATTTAACAAAAGTCAAAATGTGAATACGACAAAATATGGAATCTCTGGGATTTTTGGACACGCATAAACACTTACTTTTATATGCAAATAAAGCATACTACTGCATCAGATGTGATTTGTCATTAGTCATCTTGAAACAGTTCAGTATTTAATCAATATGTGGAGACCGGAAAATTGTCGTGTTGTATTATACTAGGTAGGGGAATTTTATTCAATTTCTTTCAAATAGATTTGATATAAGTGTGTGTCCTCGCCTCCCTTTTTGATGAAGTAGCATTAATAAATACAGAGGAAAGCAGGACATATGAGGGGAAACATGACATTTCGAGGTGATATTGGAGAAAGATTCACTCCTGTAAGAATTTTGGAAAATAAGATGTTACATGTAAATCGGAAATAAATTTTAAAACCATTATCAACCGTTTCTATACTGTTTTTTAATAATCCGTACAGTTTAAATTCAATCATGATCAAACAAAAGTAGAAATAACGCAATTATAGCTACCACAATGATTTCAACCTTCCCCTTTCAATAATTAAACTTACCATATATACCGTATTGAACTTTTGTACAACTTTTGTACAACTTTTATTAGACGACCGTTGAGAGATACCAGATTGAGTGTTTGCACTATAGACGAGCGTTGTGACTCTCGAATAAAGTGAAATTAAAAATAAGGTACGAATTTGCGCAGCATTAAGGACCAACATTTCCAAAAAGATATTGTAAAATACAACTAACATTATCTATGCATTGGGTATGACATCCATAGTGTTTTTTAACTTTAAATTATGAGTGTATCATTGATAATTCATGTCAACACAGAAGTGTTGAATGCTAGTCTGGTCAAACCATTGAGTAGGAGTCCTCCAACAGCATTGGCAACCACCCAACGATATTGATGGAAACTCATCATATAAACCAGGTATTAGAAAAAGGTCGTTGATATGTGCAAGGGAACCAACCAAAACAATGTAAATACAAAACGAAATAAAATGATGCTTCCAATTAACAGATACATTTACATGGTTAAGATTTGAGACAAAAAGAGTCGATTAATGATTAACATGATTAAGGAGAACAGACGATACCACAGTGTGCTGCAGTGTGCTGGAGGATATTTACAATCACAACACCAAGTCACCCGAATAATAACAAAGAAAATGCAAAAGTAAATGCATAATTATTTAACTTGAAGTTTCTCAAATCTCTGTCGATTGGAGCAATATCACAGACTACAGTATGTAGGACTTGAAACAGAGCAGACGGAAGAATACTATCACTTCTTATATATAACAACGTCAGAAGCGGGATGTTCCAACAGTGTTTGAATCAATATTAAGTAACTTAAACAGAAATCTAATTTAAATCCACGATTTAGTTTTTTTACTAAACCGTTCAAACATCAATAATATACAAAGACACTTTGTCAACACATGGATAGTTTATTGTTTGTATGAAGATGAGATAGCAAACTTAACAATAAGTTGTGTTATAATATGCATAGCCTGTCAATTGGTTCATTATCAATGGTCACACCTATATAAGGTCTTCAAGGAACAGTTGTAGCGATAAATTAATTCATCTCCAATGAAAGGATGACAAGTGTATGTTATTATATAATGTATGTGATTAAATACACAAAAACTAAGATCAAGCTGATATTTTTTAATAAGTGGATATTCGATCCAATAATCTATAATTGTTTACTTTTTAGACATTGTCACTTGGGTGGAGAGTTGTCTCATTAGCACTTATACTACATTTTTCTAGTTATACGATGTTTGCCATGGTACGCACTATAGTTCTGAAAGGTAATATTAAACAGCTTGAAGTAAATAAATGTGGGATATATGCAATACTATAACTATTCACTATTAGAGATACATTGTTATAAAGATTGTATTTATCGCAAACAAATATATTTGAACAGTTGGTGTATATTGTGTTTAATTAGAGTAAAGACAAAAAAAGGCGAAAATTTTACATTTACAGTAATTCTACGTACCCAAACAATTTATGTTTCAAATAAGAATACTTCAAACAGACAACTGAAACGTCAATTTCAATGATTTTACTTTACAAATCTGTCTTTCTGCATCTACCTATCTTCTAAAAGCAGTTTTTCTAATGGTGTAAACAATTAAATTATCGTACGACGTTTGTTTTTGTACATGATGTAAAATGTCAAAGAGTATATTTTTCAAGTGACCATATGATATGAATCCAGAAGAGCTTAAACGTCTTGAATTGTTTATGTTTTTGTAAATCAAAACTAACTAAGCAGACATGAAAAATTGCACTGAGAAAGTCCTTTTTAATCGGTAAGTATATATATTTACATATGAGACGAAATTGTTTTTGAAAACGAGTACAATACACTGATTCATCGTGTTTCATTTTCAAAGGTTAGGGCCATAGTTATTGAACCATTTGATCATAACAAATTGGATTTATATGTATAATGTTCATTTACGACATTAGATATGCATTTAAAGTATAAATTTCACTGTTAAAATCAATCAACCCGGATGTTGATAGGATAAATGCATTTTAGGATATTATTACTACCACAATATCATGATAATAATATATTTGTACTATGCAAGCACTATCATGATTTGTAGATAATTGAACACGAAACTATTGAACCTAAGCTTTCTTATGATTCACGTCCATTCATAAAAATTAATAATGACACAATGCGGGAAATGTTACCCTCAATATCGTCTTATTTCTTCGATTACCAGTGAACCTACCGAATGAATCTAATTAATGAATATCATTTTTGTGAATTAAGACGAAAGTTCTTACCGATGTTTAAATATCGTTCATCGTATATACAAATCTCATACATCGTATGTACAAACCTCAACATCGTATGTACAAATCTTATACATCGTATGTACAAACCTCGAACCGCGTATGTACAATTCTCGTACATCGTATGTACAAATCGCCTACATCGTATGTACAAACTTCGTTCTTCGTATGTACAATTCTCGTTCATCGTATGTACAAATCTCGGACATCGTATGTACAAATCTCGCGTATCGTATGTTCAATTCTCATACATCGTATGTACACATCTCGGACATCGTATGTACACATCGTATGTAGAGACAAATCAAGTTACCAACATAAACTGAGGGATACGAATTACCCCAAAACGAGGTTTGTCGAGAGAGTTAGTGACTCTCCTATGTATGCACCACCCGCTATGCAACATGAAGGATGCATAAATTAAGCAGGAACTGCTAAGCATTTTAGCGAAATATTCATTTTTTCAATCGATTTTACATATATCCCTATTGGTCATTAATTTTTTCCAAATTAAGTTAAGACAGGGGGTGTGGGGGTCAGTGAAAAATTTATGTGAATTATTTTGTTTTATCTTTCATTGAACTTTTGATGTCGTTCCTAATATATTGTGCATTTTGATGTTAGGTTTTAACTAAACTTTGAAATTTGAAATATTTTCCCATCCAAGAGATAAACTACAATAGTTAGAAAACTTTTAGAATTTTGGGTCGTCAGTGTTGTTGAATTTTATGCGACTGCAAGGTTTAGAAAACTATTAAGCCAGGTTTAACAACAATGGTTTACCTGCTGAAATGTCTGTACCAAATAAGTATTATGGCCGTTGCTTTCATTCGTCTGAAGTGCGAGCTTTTGATTTTGCGATTTGATAAAGGCCTTTTGTTTGTCTTTTCCTTGGAGTTCTGTATATGTGTGATGTTTTCTTAGACCAAGTGCAAGAGTAGCGTACACAGTTTTAATGATTTTTATTGATGATGAGATAATGTCAAGCGTTTTACTGATTTAAACGTTTTGAACATCTTCTGATTATCGTATATCCTGTTTTATATACTGGCAGGGACTTGAATAAATATTTTTCAATTATCATTTGTATTACGATTTCAATTTCAATTTTTAAAGTAATTTGTCAAATCAGGATATAGATAACTTAATAAGTAAGTGTCATTGATTGTGTCATTAAAGGCTCGATTAAAACGGAAACTTTAAACATTTAACAGCATGAATAATGAGTTGGAAAAGCATTAAGACTTTATTTGACAACTTTAACCAAGACATCGACCAAGGGTGATATGCTATTAAGGTTCATCATAACACCATTCGAAAGCCGAGAAGGATCATTCATAGTTCAGAATTCAAAACTCGCAAATCAATAAAATTAATCCTGTTTTGTTGCGGTTGCAATCCAAACACAATAAATATCATCTTAAGCTGATCAACTGATCTGATAAAATTTACCGTGGATTAATAATACAATAGTGCACAGACATTATAACACTTTTCAAAGGATATGGTGCTGACGTTATGTCAGACATGTGAAATATTTCTTGTTATCACTTTTACTCCGAAAGAGAGATATCGAGTGTCACTTCAATCCTTATTCGATTTTTTTTCTTCTTATTATCATGACTTGAGAATCTTTCATAATATAAAAATAAGAAGATGTGGTATGATTGCCAATGAGACAACTCTCCACAAGAGGACTAAAATGACTCAGAAATTAACAACTATAGGTCAACATACGGCCTTCATCAATGAGTAAAACCCATATCACATAGTCAGCTATAAAAGGCCCCGAAGTGACAAATGTAAAACAATTCAGACAAAAAACAAATTTGATATACAGCAAAAAACGACAACCACCGAATTACAGGCTCCTGACTTGGGACAGGCACATACAGAATGTGCACCATCCTCATTTATACAACATAAAATTATGTCGTCCACTTCTCGGTGTAGTGAATGAAAATTATTGTCAGGTGTAAAATTAGAGAATAGGCAGGCGGACTGGATATCGTAGCGTTGTTTTTTTTTATCCACACAGGGAACACATTGAGAGTTTTATGCTGTAAGAAATTAAGCATTTCGCATTGTGTCCGAAAAGACAAGTTTTGTTTCATTGTAGAGGATGTTTACATAGTTTTGTCATACTATATTTGATTGTAATATAAAATTTCAACTTTTTAATTTTTTTAAATGATTATTTATTAATTTATTTTTGTTATTTTTTTTAACCTGAAACCACCTTTGAAACTGGTGAAAATAATTTTGCAATGTTCCTGGATATCAATTTTAACAAGGGTTTTCGCATTTTTGCATTGATGTCAATCTAGAAATCTAGTGCCAAAATATTACCTCTAAGTAAACACTGACAACTTGAGCTTTCAATGTTGGTTCTGTTTTAGCAAAGACACTATAAGTTAAAAATTCACAAGAAAACTTTCTGGTAGTAACAATAAAAAAAAATTGCACTAAAAAACAACATTTCCAAATAAAGTTATCATTTCCCTCCTAAAATAGCAATTAAACGACGAATACAACAGGCTACAGAAACTTTGTGTATAATAAAGATAACAAGAAGAAGCTTTGTGTCAAATTAGGTAAAAATACTCCTATGCAAATATATTCCTGGAGTATAAGTTTTAATTTATGTTTTTACCGGCTGTATACCTCTCTGGAACATGCATATTATCCGCATATGTATCATATGTATATTTTGGTTCAGTGATGCTGATAGCATTTGAAGCAGTCCTATTTTTCATATGATGACATCGGGGTTTTATATGAACGGTGAAAGTGATGCCAGCCAAATTTTAACTTGATCTCAGTTCGGTGGTAATTAGCATTGTGTATAAGTTTCATAGTATTTGTTTGAGGCAAAATAAAGTTAAATTGCGGAAACTTCCAAATTGTAAATTTTCCAATGAATACGTATGGACGTACAGACGGACAAGCGGTAAAATTAATGCCCCCTCCGCTGTAGCTGAAAATATTCCGGTGGCACGTCTGTCTGTGTAGATTTCGTATAGAAATATGCTATTTATAAGAATGGATAAGTTTGAAAAAAGTTTGTGTATGGAAAAGGGGGCGAAGGCTAACTTCTGAAAGTGACAAGAACAAAAACTATTTTCTATGTAATGTAATAATCTTAAATTTAGTGATTGTTCTCTTTCATTTTCATTTTTTAGTTTCAATTATTATCTTAAAATGGGAATGGACATAGTTTTGTCCCCTTTTTGCCCCTGGCTCCTATACGTACACTGTCATTATGACATATTTTTTGTAATAGCAATGAAATGAGTCATTTCGAATACCGGTATGAAAATGAGACTGTTCTATGACGACTTTTATTTATTGAAGGCACTAAT
Source organism: Mytilus galloprovincialis (assembly GCF_965363235.1). Classification (NCBI taxonomy): domain Eukaryota; kingdom Metazoa; phylum Mollusca; class Bivalvia; order Mytilida; family Mytilidae; genus Mytilus; species Mytilus galloprovincialis. Next base: position 59,353,631 of record NC_134845.1, on the reverse strand, counting down.
TTATAAAATACAAAATTATTGTATTTATTGGCTCTTAGTAATGTTCAATCGCGTATCTGAATAAAATTTCAAAGAATTAAATTTACTACAATACAAACAACTCTTAGCTTTTTTAGAACATGTAATTTAAACTTGTTGAAACGAAGTTAGTTTAAAAATTGTCAAATTAAGCTTTAGGAATTCCTTTTTTTTTCAATTTGTATTTTAATTTAGATTTATCATGCATGTCTCTAAACACGGTATGCGACGCGTAACAGTTTATAAAGGAGGGACGAAAGATACCAAAGGGACAGTCAAACTCATAAATCTAAAACAAACTGACAACGCCATGGCTAAAAATGAAAAAGACAAACAAACAACAGCACACACGACACAACATAGAAAACTAAAGAAAAAACAACGTGAACCCCACCAAAAAACTAGGGGTGATCTCAGGTGCTCCGGAAGGGTATATAAGGATTTATAAGTCTTGGTGTTCTCATATATGCATTTGATACGGTGCATTTATTATGGATATATTTCACACTCCATTTATGAAAGAAAATCTATAGAGCAGAGCATTTTGGTTTTTTTTGTAGCTCTATTTTAGAACAAGTGATTTAAACTCGTTGAAATAAAGTTAGTTTAAAATTGTCAAAGTAAGCTTTAAGAATTCCTTCTTTTATTTGAGATTTATTATGCATGTCTCTATACATAGTATGCGACGCATAACAGTTTATAACTAAGTGTTTTGATATATGAATTTGATACGGTGCATTTGTGATGGATATATTGCAGTTTCCAATTATGAAATAAAATCTATAGAGCAGAGAATTTTGATTTTTTTGTGTATAAATTTAAAATGTAGATTCAAATATTTTTCACTTCAAACGATAAAGTAAAACTTCTTCAAAACTTATATATAGTGTGTAGTTCGGCGTCCGCAAAAAAGAAGCCATACGTATTTCACTGAATCTCGATATTTACCATGTTTATAATTTTTCTAACAATGACGTTCTGTCTCCATAAGCCTGGAAATGTCATGGTGGGTCACAATTTTGATATATAAATATAGATGCTTTATGTTCAGTGGAAAATATTTCAAACAAGTATAATTGACTTATTAAAAAAGCTACGCCGATAAGAACATGCAAATGTGCACTATTGTCAACAAAATAATCACTAATAATGATTATAAGGTACCATATATTAGTTAGTATTATATAAAAATGGGTACATTGTTTTTAGACAAACATAGCACAACCCTACCAAAAAAAAAAACGAAGTTAACCCTTCCAACAAGAAAAATATTGATAATTCCAAGATTAAAGTTAGAAATTGCAAGATTAAAATTGATAATTCCAAGATTAAAGTCGACAATTTGAAAAAATAAAAAAATAAAAAAGGATAACCCTAATATGCTTTCGTAATAAATGGAATTACATTTTAAGTAAATGCCAAAAGTATCATATTTCGTCAATCATAGACCGTAACTCCCAAATAACATTAAGATAAATCGTCAAAAACTTAACACGAATTTTGTTGATAACATAAAATTATTTGAATTTGATAAACGATACACAAAATCTGTCTTTTGTATATACATATTTTAATAACCAGATTCTTCCGTTGGAAAACTAGGTTATTATAAGAGATTTGTTGTTGTTTGCTTATCCAGTGATAAATATTTCATGCATATTTAAACTTTACGAAAAAGCGATGATTTCAATTTTTCCATTGTGAACGTTCCATGTCAGTGAAGCGACTTTCCAACTGTAGTAGTATAGGGCTCGGTTTTCCTTTCCTATTTTCTCGATAGAGGGTTGCTACTTGCAAGGACGCTGTGTTACCAAGGGTTTCAAATGGTAAAGTTGGATGTATCCCTATGAAGGTGTAACGGACCCTTTGCCTTGTTTCAATGGGTTCGTGTTCTTAACAAACTTTCCAAAATAGCTTTCAGTAGTATATTAATGAGCAAGGAAAGTGCGATCGTTTTTGTCTTTCGTAAGCTCGAGGAATCATGATAGATTAATGTAGGATTTTTGAGTTTTGAATTTTGAACTTTAAATTTTGAATTTTGAATTTTGAATTTTGAAATTTTGAATGATCCTTCTCGGCTTTCGTACAAACGTACAAATATGGCTGTATTTACATGCCAAAAACTACTCTGAGTACAGACTTACCTGTGAAATTGGAAAAGTTTTAATTCCTAACATCCACAAGATATATTAAAGTTAAACACATTCTGTGTTTCAAAAAGATAAAATCTCTTTGGGATTTTGAGGGGCTTTTTTTTTCCTTCGTGCAACAAGTGTGTAAATTAACTAAGTTGTTGTACAACTTTGAGATGTTCCCTCAGTTTCAAAACCGGCTTGTATTGTTTTGATTGTCCTTAAATGACATAGACAAGATGTATCGTCGTAACTATGGGTGAGTTAAAGAGTTTAGCTTTTTTAAAGTAATAATTCCTTACTCTCTGAACTCGGTGTGTTCGATTCGAACGCGTCAACGTCCGGTTTAATCTGTATCGGGGTTTTACAGGATGATCTTTTAATACATTAAAAAAAAAATAGGATATATAATTATAACGAAAAGGATTGTTGTCGATTACATAACTACAAAAACCATTTCAAAGTGTTTCGAATGATTTGTCTTACGTACATTAACTTTCAATTTAGAAAAAAAGTTAAAACATCAATTTCATGGTTTTTTTCTCTATCGAAATTACGCAATACTTCAATAAAACTTGATGTAATTAAATACAAATTAAAAACACGCAATCATATTATTTAGATAAAACGAAATCATAGTTTCCCTTGTAATGCATTGTTTGAATACAAGGACCTAAATATTTTTATAAAATGAGAACGGAGTGTTAAATAAGAACAATCCATGTACTCAATTTCATTTTTATGTGTATCAAATAACAGAAAACTTAACAATTATTAAATGCAGAAAATCGGTAATTATATCGATGAGGACATCATTGGGTCTTTATAATGGTGAATGTTGAACAATATTATTAACGAAAAATGATCAGAATAAATAGAGGAGAAATAACAATATTAAGTAGTACGAAACTTTTAAAGAATACAAATTTGATATACATTTCAAACAATAGAGAAGAATAGTACCAAAATATTAAAAAAAAATAATAATACAGAAATGAAGACGCCCTCGAGCTCCCATCTATATACTCATGGATATTTATTTTTAATGATGATCGAATTCATTGTTCCCTTTATATATGGTACACTTTGTGTAATATTGTGTAGAAAGGACAATTACAAATCTAACGAACAACGAGAAAAGGAGTAGGTCCGGTAAGGGCCGATTATGGCCTCAAATTTCAGGTTCATCTAACGAAAGTTTTTGGACACTTTGTAAACACTTAAGTGTCTATTTCAATTGATTCAATTCGTGTATGTAAAAGATTTTTACGGTTTTAGTAATTTCAAACGCTCTGATTCAAGCTTAAATATGATTAATCTATCAAATAGGCCAAAAAACGTCACTTTTCAGATGGTTTTTGTCAAAAATGAAAGTGGCCGCATCCGTGTTCATCCTCAACCTTTATATAATATGTTTTATAATATCATCAAATACAACTTACATTTCAATATTATGAATGAACACGAATGCGGCCACTTTCATTTTAGACGGAAACCGTCTAAAAATGAACCAAGATGCTAAAATTTTGAAGATTTCCGTAATTAAGCATGACTTAATGATGCTAGTACGCGATATGTGTGCATTGTATTGTCAAAAACAACCCATATTTATGTAGCAGAAGCATTTTACTTTCCAAAATATAGCTTAAAGATTACATTTTCACAATTTTGTATAACTGCTATATTTTGGGGCCAAAAAGGGGTCTTACTGAACCTTCTCCTTTAAGCGGAAGTTGCAAAAGCTCACACTCATCAAACGAGTGGAGACATGTGTACAATGTGTACAATGACACTGCAACCCAAAAACTCGGAACAAACAAAAAAACATATGTAGAGGTTATAAGTATAACAAATTATAAATTAAATGACAAAGACAAACACAAAAACAAATGACATAATGGGTTTGCCTTCTAGTGCTTTTAATTTTCTCGCTTTGATGAAGACCCATTGGTGGCTTTGCTGTTTGTTTGGGTGTTTGTATCTTTGACACATTCCCTGTTTCTATTCTCAATTTCATTGTAAATGTTGAAGCTAATCGTAGGGGTTTATCAAATAATCTTGATTATGTGACAAGAGCAACCGATCGCGAGTAGGATGAAGAAGTTACATCATACAAAAGTCCTACTAAGACGAATAAAATCTATCCAATTCAGTGTGGCCAATTGCGAATGCAGACTAAATTTAAAATAAAATTGCAACCATGTGTTTCATTCAATGTACTTGTCACACATAGTGAACTATATATAATTTATAATGTCAAAAGAATTTCTGTTCGATAAATGAAATAGTGTTTCTTAAATGTATGTATACAATGATATAATGTTCATGTACTTATATTAAGAGGACGCATTCCTGTTTTTATTTTCATTTTGTTGAAAATGTTGAATCTAATTGTAGAAATTTTGCCTTATTTAAATTGATCTTGGTATCGAATGTCAAGAGAAACCGAGTTTGATAAAGGAACTTTATTATAAAACAGCAAACAAAGAGTCAAAGCCATTCTATTTAGTTTAGCAAACTTCGAATGTAGAATTTGTTTAAAATAGAAAATTGCAACCCGTCGTTTCATTATTAACAAAAAGTGAACAATATATTATTCATAATGTCAAAAAATTGCTTTTAGAATTATTAAGTCGTGTTTCGTCAATATATTTAAAAATTATATAATTATGTAAAAATAATCATAATATGAAGAAAGTTAGTGTATACTGTGGTTAATTCAACGCCACTTAAAATTCATTGTAACCATTCACAAACTTTTATACATGAAAAGGTTCTACAAAATAAAATGCACTTGGAAAATAAATTATCCAATGCCTTATTGTTTTCAAATTACTAATTTGACACGAAAGGTTTTTCTTCCTTATGTTGGCGTTCAAAAGTATTACGTTCATACCTGTAGGTTGCATTTCTGTAAATATTGACAATACAATTTCCCATAGAAACTCCTTTTACGACTCAAACTGTACCACTTTTACTATGAAGTTTAGAAAAAAATATTATCCTAGAATTGAAAGTTCATTTGCACCAGAATTGTTTTCAAAGGTCAAAATATAGGGCTGTGCGGCATATTTTCAACGTTCATATGCCCTGAACTTCTCAGAGTTTAAACTAACATTAATTTTCTTAACTACCCCTACCTGGAATGAAAGGTTACTACAGATCTCAATGTAAACAATATGCACATGTACTTTTACTGGTAACAATCCCAAGTTATGTCTCTGTGAGATAGAACACAGAGAGCATAATTGGGAACCAGCTATGTAAACAAAATTAATTTTCTATGAATATTCAAGATCTCCCCAAAAGAGGCGTGTATTGAGAAACAGTTGCATTTGCAAAGTGCAACCTGTAAGTATGGCTGTAATGAATGCAGTATAAAATGGAAACTTTCGCATAGTTTATTTACGGATTTTGTCCTTAATATTTTAAATATTTTTTAGCATGCATGCACCCCTACATAAATGTGCATTTAAAGCATACATCAGATGTGATTCGTCATCACTCATCTTGAGACGGTTCAGTATTAAATAAGTCAAGACTGGAAAATTGTCGTCTTATAAATAGTCAGCACAGTTTGATTTAAACCTCAGCAAACACAATTAGAAACAACGCGATTATAGCCATCACCATGATTTCAACTCGGCCCTTTCAATAAATAAACTCACCATATATACGGTATTGAACTTTTTGCAACTTTTATTAGACGACCGTTGAGAGATACCAATTTGATATTGTGTACGCCAGACAAGCGTTGCCAGAAGCAGGGTGTTCCAGCAGTGTTCAAATCAATATTAAGTAATTTAAACAAAAATCTAATTTAAATCCACGATTTTGGTTTTTACTAAACCGTTCAAATATGAATAATATACAACGAAGCTTGGTCAACACATGAGTAGTTTATTGTTTGTATGACGATGAGATAGCAAATTAAACAATAAGTTGCGTTATAATATGCATAGCCTGTCAATCGGTTTATTATACATGGTCACACCTATATAAAGTCTTTCAGGAACAGTTGTAGCGAAAAATTAATTTATCTCCAAGGAAAGGATGACAAGTGTATATTTTTAAATAATGTATGTGATTAAATATACAAATTACACAGATCAAGCTGAACTTTTATTATAAATAATTAGTGGATATTTGGTCCAATTATCTATATTTTTTTTTACCTTTTAGACATTATATTATGTATCACTTGGGTGGTGGGTTGCTCATTGGCACTCATACTACATTTTCCTGTATCCAGTTATACGATATAATGTGTGCCATAGTACGCACTATAGTTCTAAAAGTTGATATTAAACAGCTTGAAGTAAATATAGATGTGGGATATATACAATGCCATAACTTATACACTTTAGAGATACATTTGTTATAAAGATTGTATTCATCGCAAAACAATATATTTGAACAGTTGGTGTATATTGTGTTTAATTAGAATAAAGACATAGTTTGGTGAAGATTTTACATGTAATGTAAATCTTAGTGCCCAAACAGTTTATTTTTCAAATAAGAATACTTCAGACAAATATCAGAAATATGTCATCCTGGCTTCACCTGACTAATAAAGATACCTATTTTCTGAAAGCATTTCTTCTAACGAAGTAAACAATTAAATTATCGTACGACGATTTGTTTTGCTTTATGTACATGACGTTATAGGTCAAATAAACCCCCAAACTTACAATCTCAAGTGTCCTATGATTTAAATTCATACATGGCTTACAGTTCTTTAATCATTCATGTCAATCAAAAATGTGTCACTAGACGGATCAACTGCACTTTAACGGAGATAGACCTTGTTTTTCGATAAGTATATTCATTTACATTTGAGACGAAATTGTTTTTGAATAGAAGTAAAATAAACGGATTCCTTGCGTTTCCTTTTCAACGGTTAGGACAATGGCTAATTAACCATTTGGTCATAACAAGTTTGATTGATATGTATAATGTTTATTGACGACACGGGATATGCCTTTAAAGTATAAATTTAACTGTTAAAATCAATCTTTGATGAAATAAAACCCAGTGAGGTTAATAGGTTAAATGCATTGTAGGATATGATTACGGCAACATTATGATATCTTGTTTATACACAAGCACTATCTATCATCATTTTATTTATAGATAATTTAAAGATAATCGAACTGGGATTATATTGAACCTCATGTTTCTAATGAATGTTTCAAATTCTCCTATGGAATACAAACGAACACAATACGGCATATGTTTCCCTTGTGACCTCTTTATCGCAACACGACGGATGCCACATGTGAAGCAGGATCTGCTTACCCTTCCGGAGCACCCGAGATCTCCCGTAGTTTTTGGTGGGGTTCGTGTTGTTTATTCTTTAGCAATGTTTAGTTTTCTATGTTGTTTCATGTGTACTATTGTTTGTCTGTTTGTTTTTTTCATTCTTAGCTATGGCGTTGTCAGTTTATTTTCGATTTATGAGTTTGACTGTCCCTCTGGTATCTTTCGTTCCTCTTTTATCGTCTTATTTCTTCCGATTACCAGTGAACCTACCGAATGCATCTAATTAAAGAGTATAATTTTTTTTCATATTACCGACTTTTGACTCCGGGTTCTATATTTTTTTCAAAAGGGTAACCTACTCTGTGATAAGACATCCTGGTACACTGTCAATTATGAGCAACCAAAAGAAGTAAAATCAAATATATTATCGGTGCAATTTGAGGGGAAAGTTTACTGCTTTTTGCTGATTAAGACATGTATAGGAAAACATGAAATAGAAAACTTTTCCTTAAATTTGTATCAATTAAAATCTTGAGTTTACTTATTAACGTTGCTCTTGTATGACCACAGCGAAGATAACATGTCGAAAAAATTAAAATTTCGAGGTCAAAGTTCGGTAATTTGAAAATGATCTATTACGACGATCGTTGTTACCGATGTTCAAATGTACTTCATTGTGTGTAGAGACAAATCAAGTTAACACACATAAATTGAGGGATACTGATAACTCCAAAACGAGGTTCGTCGACAGAGTAAGTGTCTTCTGCTATGCATATATCATCCACCATGCGACACGGTTGGTGCCTCAATTAAGCAATAACTGCTTAGCCATTTAACGACCTATTCACTACTGTGTTTTGTCTTTTTTGTACTAGAAGTTTTCTTTTTAATTTTCATGTTTTGTATATCTTTCCTTCTGTCTTACATTTCGCATTTGTATGTAGGGTTTAACTACACTTTGACATTTTAAAATATTTTTTCCAGCAAGGGGGTACACTACTATAGGCGATATTAGAAAAAAACTTACTCATTGTGGTACCACAGTTATTTGTATTTTTGTATTTTTGCTTTTGTTTTTTTTGCATATGTGCTAAAGATGTGTATATGATATTTTGTTTTTATGCGGTGTCATATTTGTTTTTCTTTTCCAGTGACTAAAGATAATAACACAATATTGACAACTGTACTATTTTGTTTTAGATTTAAAGCTTTTTTGACTATTTTTGTCAATATAATTACATATGAAATGACTGTCATAATAGTGCATAGATAAGCAAGCTATAACATTAGGTTTACTCTTCAATGTTTCTAGTAATTATGATTATTGACTATGACGGTTGCTTTCATTCGTTTGCTGTGTTTGAGTTTTTGGTTTTGCCATTTGAAAAAGGATTTTTGTTTAGTTTTACTTTCAGCTCGATATCGTTGTTGTTTTATTTTTTTATACCAATTGTGCGGGGAGCGTAGATTTTGTCAATGCTTTATCTATGATGATAGTATATCTAGCTGACTTGTTGTTCATCTTCTTATTATCTTATATCCTGTTTTATATACTGGCAGGGACTTGAATAAACATTTTTCAATTATCATGTTTATAACGATTTCCATTGAAATGTCAATTTTTAAAGTGATTTGTTGGTTGCAAACAATGCTTGTCAATTCAGGATATAGATAACGTAAGACGTAAGTATAATTGATTGTGTAAATTAAGGCTCTTTTAAAACGGAAACTTTAAACATTTACATTGTTACAACATGAATAATGAGGTTGAAAAGCATTACGACTTTATTTGACAAATTTTACCCAAGAAGTCGATTAAGTGTGATATGCTATTAAATACAAATTTTTAATCGAAAAACCCATTATTAAAGATCAAGCAGACGTGATAAAATTGTTTTTTGTTATGCTTTAAAAAAAATAAATAATTATATTCATTTTTTTTTGTAACAAAAGATGTGATCTGACACTGTATACTCTTTGATATAACTCAATTGATAAATACATGATTATGACATCAATGCACACATACACAAGTGCATGCAGTGGTTTTTACGTGATATGCATTCATAGTAGCTTTTGTTTTCAGTGGTCTTGCATTCGCGGGTTCAGCTTTAGTGATGGAGGTTATGGGGTCAAAACTTTTCCGGGGTCAAATTATGTAGTTAATGATTCTTCGCTTTTCAAAAGACTCACCAGTGACGCCCGAATCAAAAAGTTTTAAAGACGAAAAGGGTACGAAGTTGAAGAACATAAAGGACCAAAAGTTCCTAAAAGTTTTGCCAAATACATGTAAGGTTATATTTTCCTGGTGTAGAAAAAACATTAGTATTTAAAACAATTCAAAGTATTGTAAACAATTACTTTATAATTATGACAATACCAATGACAATTTAAGTCAACACTGACTACTGAGCTGGTGATACCCTCGGGGAATTAAAACTGCACCAGCAGTGGCATCGACCTAGTGGTTGTAAAAAACTCATCAGGATATTAACGCCAGACACCAGATGCAGTTGACGTTAACATTTCAACAGAATAAAAACACAATTAGTTGTTAACTATATATGAACATTAATACTCATATTAATGCATGCATTCCGATTTTGCCACTAACTTGCAATATTTCATATGTGCTTAACAAATAAGGCAAAATCAACACAACACAGCTGTATATTTGATTTGTGCGATATTTATACAATGATTTTGCGTTTTTTGGAAGAGAAGAGAGCTATTCAAGAATCGCTGTTGTCGAAAAACGCAATGATTTAAATCTTCGTATCCTTGACAAGTTAATTGAGAGGTGGAAAGTATGGTGATTCGAAAATATGAGGTATGTATGATATATTGTCCCGAGGATTAAAGTGAATTTAAACTAATTTCTCTTCTTTACCTTCATTACTTATAGGTTGGATTTCTGTAAATAAAGACAATGCAATTTCCTATAGGAGCTCCATTTGCGGTAAAAACTGTAACACTTTTACTATGAAGTTTCATGGCTTTTTTTTTTTTTTTTTATCTTAGAATAGAAAGTTTTCATTCAAAGGTTAAAATAAGTGCTGTGCGGCATATTTTCAACTTGAATATGCCCCGAATTGTTAGAGTTTAAACTTATACTAACGTTTTGTACTATCCCAACCTTTACTTTTTGCCTGCTTCCGAATTCATTTTTTCACCATAATAGTATGTTTTTATACTGCTAACAGTCCCAAGTTATGTCTCTATGAGATGAAAAAAATAGAGATTATATCTGGGAGCCAGTATGTCAACAAATTAAATTATCTGTTAATATTATATATCTCCCAAAAGGAGGGTGGTTTGAGGAACAGTTGTATTTACAAAGTGCAACCTATACAAACATTTATTCAAATAGAAAACTCTCTAAAAACACCTTTTCTCACAACAATACTTATTTATCAAAAGTATAGTCAGAACGAAATCACTGCATTTGCTCTAAGTTTCCATAAACAGTACATTTTATACTTCAAACCCCTTTCACTTGTTTAATGAATTTGAAAACAGGACTTAAATGATTGCCAGCTAACATTATTTGCATGTTTTCTGACATGAACTGTCTAGAACATGAATATTTTAATAGGAGGTTTTCGAACGGCTTGTTCGTCATTTAATCTATTTAAAGTTCAACTCATAAGGAATATGGTTTAGCATGATATTCGATGCATGGTTGATATTTTTTTTTATTAATTTTGGTTCAAGATATGTTAAAATTTTTCCATTCTTTTTCGCAATACGATGTGTTCTCTTTATGTAACGTCATCATATATGATCTTGAGTTTTTTGTCGCAAATTTGAAACAATACATGTTATCAAATTTTGACCAATAAAGAAAATCAAATCACTTTATCGCTTAAGGAAACTAGAAAAAAATATTTCTGGTTCAAAACAGAATGTGTGGTTCCCAATCATTTTGTCAATTGCAATATATGAATTTTTTAAGAGAATACACTTCAATAATTTATAAGAGGTGAGTAGAAGAAGAGGACATACACGAGAAATGTAACGTTAACGTATGACAAAATCCATGTCAAACTTAACCCCAGACAATAATATTGAGTAAAACATATTGCATAAAGTACAAAGTTGCAGTATGTTTCATACGTTTCGCAACATTATATCGATTAATTCAGAACAAATGTTGAATCGATGAATGAAATATCGATCAACTCCACTCACTCTTTTAGAAGCAAGAAAAATAAATCATGTATATTGGAGTTTATAATGCAAATTTAACATGTTTATAACATGTATCTTTAATTTAGAATAATCTGAGCCAACGTGAGCGATTTTCGGTTAACACCACCATTTTCATGATTTTGTAAACAGATTTAAAAACCGTTATTCAAAACTTACAAATATAAATAATGAAAATATGTCGACACATTATATATGCTTTAAACATTTTCTCGTTGCTATTTGGTGTCCGTTTGGAATATCCAAATTCGAAGCAACGTCTTTTTCATGTTTTTAGTCTCACAACTTTATCTTCAACATGTTCAATGTCGAAAAAACCTGAGCGTTTCACTTTCTTTGGGATCTAAAGTCTTGCAACAGGTTGGTAAGTGATCCTAAGTTGGTCTGTCGCAGTTGATAAATCCGATCTTAATCAAAACAAGGGACGTCGCCACTTAAAGGGATAAAAGGAAAAGAAGTTTTTGCTGAAAATTTGTATAACGGTAAGAGTAAGTACTTGTTCACTAGTAAATTAATCAGAAATCAAATGAGGATTTTCATACTTGAAAGTTAAAATTTGTAGAAAGCAATGCCGTAAAATATCTCATCAGAGTTAGGAAAAAAATAGAACCCCATCAAAATAGCTCGTACAACAAATTCGATTACTGGTACAAATAAGTTGAAACACGAAACGTTTATTATCTATAGCCTTCACAACAAAATAAGGTGCGTTCACATACATATATATGTCAAATGTCGTATAAGCCATGGTAAATCCAATGACATGTCTTTCGGAAACAGTCGTATTAATTATCTATGATGAAAAGAAATGATGCATGATTAATTATTTTAAACCCACACGATTCTGTATGAAAAAACGGATACTTGGTTCATTAACTTGCACTTAAGCATGTTTTAAAATGAATCCTTTATTTTACTAAGAATCTTCTAACGAGTATTACTATTTCCTTATTGTCCTCACAAACTGTTTTTTCCATCGACTTATTTTCTATATATGAAGTAATCTTATCAACGATTTTATTTTCGTTATAAATTCGACAAACACATAAGGTATTTATAAAGAAAGCAAAAATCGAAATTAAAGAAAAGATAAACATGCGTTGAAAGATGATATCATCAATCTATTCAAAATGAAAAATTTTAAATATGCCAAATAACAATATTATATTTTACGACAATAACAAAAACAAAACGTCACTTTTTATCTCATTGTTTGTCACGTGCTCTATGCTTGATTATATTTTTGTTATTTATTAAGACTGCAACATGTGCAATAAGAAAATGTCGGCATAAAAACCTGAATTTCCCACTTAGTGAGTTTCGTGGGGTATTGCAATGTTGTGTAATTATCAAAACCGAATTTATAAATCAAGCAGTTTATGTAAAACAAATTAAATACACAGAGTTTTATTTTGTAATCTACGGCGATAACAACGTATATGCCATGGAGGTAGGACATCGTTTGCAACATTTGGGTCTTCAAAGATTGATGAAGCATGTGTATACCATAGACTCATTCATTAAAAAAAAACATTTTCTAATTCGAGATGTTGAAACTGCTTAACCGTGTATTTAAATTCGTAAAAAGTATCTACGTATTCACCCATGCGTTTAACCCATAGCCATGTTTAGACAATGTATGAACATAGATGATGACATACATTTTTATGCTTCATTAGCAGGTTCACTTATGAATGACTGACAAAATTTATATACAATTTAATATCAGATCCTCACCATGGGCCTCCAATGACAACGTTTCAATATTGCAAAGAATGACAAGCAATTACAATGATTGTTGAATATGAATTACATGCTTATATTTTCATTTTTTTAAGCTTGTGTAATCGTTGATAGGTTTTAGTATCAGCAGTTATCGGTTTTCGCTTGCAATTAAATTAGAAAAAAAAATAAAATGAAATATTTATAGTTGACTTATGTATAGTCCCCGGGTTACACGCGAATATAATCATAGCTAATGATCCAGGAAAAAAATATAAAAGAGCATATGGATAATAGTACTACATGACAGGAACTGTGTATTTTACGCTATGTTCTTATTAAGGATGTTTGCTCCTCTACTTTTTGAATTTTTGCCAGATTTTCGGAATCCTCTGGTTTTATCCATGTATTGCCATTCAAAATTTTGCCCATTAACCCCTACTTTTTTAGTCATAATTTTGTTACATAAAGTTCAAAAAGCCATATTTCAAAATCTTATCAAATCCTTGTTATTTTTTCATAGTTTTTGAACCAAAAAAGGTGTCAATATTAAATGTATGAAAAATCTAGAGAGAATTATTTCCGGCTAAATTTTCTATGGCTTATATCTCGAAAAAGAGCACACGGATCCTCCATTTTGTTCTGCTTTTATTTTTTCTTTATTTATATACTATCAATTCATAACAGTCTTTTAAAAAGCTTGTTATTTTTAAACAGAGTAGAAAACATCCTTAATTAAGATAAAGTTATAACTACAGATTAATCGCTTCTACCAACACAGTATAAAACAAAGTTGAAAGTTTACAAACAGATATAACAAAACACACATTACACCATTGCATTTTTTGTAACTCGTTCCTACGTGTCCTACAAAAATGAAGACTGTATACTCTTTATTGAATATCAGACTTTAGTGACATCAAACTGGATGAACACGATAAATGGATAATAATCTATGAGATGACACAATTCGCCGGCTCAGAATGAAAATTATTTTGAGTAATTGCATGTCATTGGTTTCACGTCAATTAATAAGGACGTTTATAACAAATCATAATATATTGGTGTGTTTTTAAAGTATTACCCATAATGCAGTATATTCTGGATCGACGAATTGCATTTATTGACTAACAATTGACACAAAATATGGAATGTTGTTTAGAAAGAATAGGTACTAATTTAAGTAAACCAGATGCATACTTAAGGTTTTATTCAATGACAGAAAAAATGCATTGATGTTTTTTTAAATTTTTTATAAATGCATGTGGGAAAGCGTTTTTAATCTTAAGCAGGATCGTCCTTTAATTTTGATATATGTCTTTTAATTTAAATTAAATAAATTTACAAGATCAATCTTTTAACGTTGAAAAAATGTTGTAAACATAAATAACATTCACAAGTATACATTTTAAGGAGAAATCCACATTTTGATATTAATTGACAGGGAAAATAACAAACTGCACATTATTTTATTATTTTGAAGGCAATACTTTGTCATTACTTTTTCATGAAAAAAATGTTCTTTCAAAAATCCCTCCATATTTATAAATGAAACCAAAATGTTATGCTTCATAACTGACATGCTCGTAATTTTACTACTTGTATGCTAACCCAATTAAGATTTAGTTGACCATATCGAAATATTTATGTCAACGCTAGCCAAATATACATGTATGTATTTAATGATGTATACTCTTTTCCGATAGCCAGTAGTTTTGTATTGAATGACATAAAGTAGCATTAATATGTTCGTTTTCTTGAAATATACCAGAGTATGAATATACTGAATATTTGACACTTTTTTTTAGTCAGTGCGTAAATTGTAAAACTTTTATTACTACTCAATATTGTTTTTGAATGACATGCCGACTATAATCAGTTTTTAAACGTTAATAAAGTATCTTCTTTTTAATTTGATTGTATCAGTTTTCAATCATTTAAAATTGTTATGTAGATGTATTGACTAGTTTTAATTTCAACACCTGAGCTATTCACAGTTTAATAGGATTTTGATCTTTTTTCTTATTGATAGTCAAGTTATAAAAACTACACCATTAAAACATAAATTGATGTTAAAAGCATATTGAGGAGATACTTTATTTATTTTTGATCAAAAGATCTGATTATTTAGTAGTCAAGTTAAGGCTATCAAATTTCAGTCACAAGTTTGTCACATTTTAAAACAATTTTTTTTTATCGAAAAGGCCTAAACTAAGTATTTCTGTTTCTTTTACATTTTACATTCGCTTTTTGCACAGTTTGCCATGTTCTTGGAATAACAAACCAAATACAAAAGTAAACATATTAAATGTCATGATAAAAATGTATGAAATAAAAAAAAATATGTTTATTCGAACATTTTTTGAAGTTAAATATGCATGTAATAAATCATTGTGTGGTTCAAAGTGTAAAACTGATTATGTATTTTTTTTTTATAGCTTTGTGAATAAAATGACTTTGATGTTATAAAGTTAACTTACTGTGACTATCTACTTCAGTTTTAGATTATGGATATAATAACTATTGTGTATTTCGCCTTTCTTAATTCAAGGTACATTAAGGAGAAAATGATATAATAAGAAAATATGTCATTTTGATGTTGTATCTAGTTTTATTATTATAGTTGATAAAAAGAATACAATGGTACTTCAATGCAAATGTATGTATGTACACAATAGTGTTCTAGTACATGATACACAATGGAGAAAACAAAGGCTCATACACAGTGTTAACATGTTAAAGCGTTGGGAAGCGTAGTGTCGTGGAAGTTCGCAGTCAAATATATAGTCCTCATTCCGCTGGGGCGTGGTTGCGCATCTGTAAATTTCATACATTTGCAAGGCGTTTAGTGCTGGACGGGGGTAGTCCAAGTGCGAACATATTACCATACCTCATTTAACCTGTGGATCGCGTATCGTCTTTTCAATAAATGAAGGACATATAAAAAACTGTCCTCAATCAATAAATTAAACTTCAAAATATAGGTAAGGAAATGTTTTGTCAATTTGTAGTATTTTGTACCATCGTGAAATTATGAGGTCGTCAAGAAATGAACTTTGTGATAATCTACTCGTTCCCGAAACCTGAAATAATTCCATCGTCTGCTTTCAAAAAGCTTTTTAAATTAATGTGACCGTCTTTAGCCTGAAATATATGTCATACTGAACTTTTCAGGATGTTTATGACGACTAAATGAAAACTGCGTCTTCCAAACAACTGTTTACTTTCAGTTTGTGTTTATCTTGACGTTCGGTGTTAAACTAGAGACGTTCCGAAATCCTGTATTTGTTTCAACTCGGCCAATATAGAATAACTCGGCCAATACAGAAAAAAATCTGTATTGGCCGAGTTATTCCGTATTGGTCGAGTTTACACCTTATATTGCATACTAGGCAGTTTTCATCATTTTAAGTCCAATAACAGTGTAGTTAATTAATAAAGTGTTATACAACTGAATTCTAAGCAATACAATATATAAGTTTTATGCACTTTTGTTTACTGTGGCCTTCTCTGTATCTTGACTATCAACTTTATATTGCTGGTCATTTGATGTTTCACAGTTAAAATGATGCTGATTATTTATTGTTTCTTTTTTCAACAGAGAGGTTATTACTGTCTTGACCACTTGAATTTGAAACTTCATTATTTTACGTTTTAACAACAAGATTTTGTTCTACTTCCGTTAGTTCATTTTCAACGTTTTTATGACCATCAGAATTAGTGTTGCTATTTACCCCAAACGTCGATTGCCTGAAATAAATATGAAAGTTGTCTCAATTCTTCAGTTCGTTTTGCTAAATTTGTTTCTTTCTATGTTTTATTTTGTTAAATGTTTTCTGTTTATTTTCTATTACCAGGTGTCTTGTTTTTTATTTGGTATAATGGTTCATTCTTTCTATTATTTCTGACAACGTGAATTATTTAAATCGGAATACCAGGTATACAGATATTCACATGGTGTAGTCTAGAAATTATCGAATATGTTTTTAATTGATCCATTTTCTGCAAGTAGATGTCTTCTTTCTTTTTTCCTTTATTTTCTTTTAAAGCTATGTTCCTGTCAAGCATCGGTTTCGGATATTTATTTCCATACTCTTGAAATTGACACCATATTTTTGTATTCTTTTTTTTCCCAAAATAATATAATATTTATATATTTAAGGATCATATCATTATAATTTATATTTTAGTCCACTATTTGCCCTAGTTGGTCTATTGTTCTCTATATAATGGCCAGTTATTCTCCTAAATTTAACCCATTTTTTCCCTTATATTTTCACCATTAAAATCATTTATAATCAATGTATCACACTACCTTATTTGTCAAGTGTATAATAACTCTGGTACAACGAAAAACGTTACAATCGTATTGTTTAAATGTGTATGCAGACATTGATCTTTAGACAGTACTCGTAGTAAAACATTACCTTGTACGTTTTTTCCAAATGACGAAAGCGACAATTATTATGACTAATATTAGCAATAACACAGGTATCCCGACATATACCACTACTGTTAAATAAATAAATATGATAGTTATGTTATACAAACAAACATATCTGTATAGGACACTGGTATCATTTCTGACGTCAGACAAACAAATCAAGGAATGGGTTTGGTGATAGATGTGTTTGTGTTCTGTTAAATTGTTCTTTTAAAATTGTTATACGATGATGACTGATGTACCCATATTTTGACTATTCTATCTATTGTGTCTGTTTAGTTAACGCATCAATGTAAATATAACGGAATTTGATGAGACAGTCGTCAAAGTGAGAGGGTTAGCGCTATAAAACCAGGTTTAATCCACCATTTTCTACATTTGAAAATGCCTGTACTAAGTCAGGAATATGGCAGTTCTTGTCCATTCGTTTTTGATGCGTTTTGGTATTTGATTTTGCCATGTAATTATGGACTTTCCGAATTAAGTTCAGTATTTTTGTGATTTTAGTTTTTATGTTTTTGTTGGTCTCATGCACCAAATTCCAGCTACATGTATTCTGGGCATGTACTGATACATGTTTTTCTCCTACTAAGTTATTAACAAGACGCTTCAAAAAATATTCCATGTTTCATTTAAAAGGTAAAAAAACTATATTCACTCAGATGTATTTATATGAAAAATTGAATTTGAAAATGTTATTGCATGCGGCATTGTATGTTTTCGTTTTCCCTGCACTACAAATAATTTCCTTTGAAGCTAGGAAATCTCTAATAAAAGGTATATTAAAATTCTCCATATTATCCCTAATGCAATTCCTTATTCCAAGATATATTCCGGTTTGTCTCTTTTTTTTGTTTTTTTTTTTGTTTTTTTTCCTGCTCTAAACGTATATATTAGATTTTTGAACTTCAAGCATTTTGGCGTTGATCATTAACAACGAAATATTACTCGTCGCAAAAATCATCTTATACAGTTACATTGTCATAATTTATGGTTAACTCAGTAACATCGAACAGACAGACGAACGGAGGCACGAACGGATGCATAGATCAGAAAACGTAATGACCATAAATGGGCATAACAAACTTCAGTTTTGTTGTATTCAAATAATCCATACTCAAATTATACTGTACATGTTAACGTACATGTACTCAGTTAACTTCTATTCAATATACCGTTCATCTATTAAATTGAAAGTTAAAAAACAGCTTGATAAATGGATTATCAAAATAATTGACTACCATAAACTTACACACTAAATCAGTTGACTTATCTTCTGGGGATATTTTATCTCCTGAAATACAGATACACACATTATTAGTTACATAGTGTGCCAGTGAAATAATACGGTATATATGGGGTCAGTAAATTCCATATGGAATTTACTGACCCTTATATATACAGTATTACGTCACTAGCACACTTTGTAACGAATTTATCTTACCGACTATCTTAAGGTAGTTCAGGGGTATAGAAAAAAAATGACAGAATTTTCTTATACTTTGTGAAATTTAACTTTGAAGTATTGTTATTGAAATAATGCAAAAAAAAAATGAGGGTCACCGGCCATCTAAGAGATATTTTGACCTCTGAAAATGAGTGCAAATAGGTTATATGGAAATATAGGTAAAACAGACATAAAATCTCTTTGATTGAATTTTTAGAGCAAAATAAATGACAGAAGTTGCTCATTATTTCATACTGTAAAGCTTGATGTCTCTATTTTATAAAATTGCAATAAAATGTGGGGGTTACCGGCCATCCAAGAGATTTTTGACCTCTGAAAATGAGTGCAAATAGGCTAAATATAGGGGAAACAGACATAAAATCTCTTTGATTGAATTTTCAGAGCAAAATAAATGACGGAAGTTGCTCATTATTTCATACTGTAAAGCTTGATGTCTCTATTTTATAAAATTGGAATACCATTTGGGGGTCACCGGCCATCCAAGAGATTTTTTACCTCTGAAAATGAGTGCAAATAGGCTAAATATAGGGAAAATAGACGTAAAATCTCTTTGATTGAATTTGCAGAGCAAAATAATTGACAGAAGTTGCTCATTATTTTACACTGTAAATCTTGATGTCTCTATTTCATAAAATTGGAATAAAATTTTGGGGTCATCGGCCATCCAAGAGATTTTGTACCCCTGAAAATGAGTGCAAATAGTTTAAATAAAGGGAAAACAGACATAAAATCTCTTTGATTGAATTTTCACAGCAAATAAAATGACAGAATTTACTTATTTTGTCATACAGAAAAGCTTAATGTCTATATCTTATATAATTGAAAAAGAATTCAAGAGTCACTGGCAATATAAGAAAAATAATTTCTTTTTATTATTGCTGCTGAAAGACATACATGTACATGTACCATGGATGCAGACATTATGTACCAATTCAGAAAAAAAAACAATTTTTATGCATGTAGAGGTTTCATATATCTTCAAAAGTTTCTAAGGGAATTTGATAAAATTTGGAAGTGTAATTAGGTACTATTTGCAGATACACAAGTTAATTTTAGGGGTTTCCCATGGTAAAAACATGGATTTTATAATTAGCCATTACTCTATTTCAAATGTCATCATCATATTGCTTGCAATTTCCATTTGTAAGAATTAATTAAAACTTCATATGATTATTTTTAGGTATCATTTGTAGATATACAAATTGCTAAGCATATATATTTTTATTCTACCATTCTGACTGTGTGATCAATTATGTGAAACAAGGACCTATTTATGTGTACTCTATATATCTCCTTTCTGAGGAGTACCACCATGGGATATGGTGTAAATAATTCATTTGTACATGGAACAGGCATATCTCGATGTGACATTTACTCATCTAGTTCAGTAATTAGGCTGTGATGGTTCTTAATACCACATAGTTAACTACCTTTCAATAAAATTGAGAATGGAAACGGGGAATGTGCCAAAGAGACAACAACTCGACCATAGAAAAAAACAACAGCAGAAGGTCACCAACAGGTCATCAATGTAGCGAGAAATTCCCGCACCCGGTGGCGTATTTCAGCTGGACCCTAAACAAATATATACTAGTTCAGTGATAATGAACGCCATACTAATTACCAAATTGTACACAAGAAACTAAAATTAAAATAACACAAGACTAACAAAGGCCAGAGGTTCCTGACTTGGGACAGGCGCAAAATGCGTCGGGGTTAAACATGTTTGTGAGATCTCAACCCTCCCCCTATACCTCTAGCCAATGTATAGGGGGAGGTCTGTTTGTGGGGTGGAGGCACTTAAGTATTTTTTGGTAGCGATAAAAAGTCGCTATATGCATGATATGTAATTCCCTGCCATTTTCATATATTTTGAATATTAAATCCAAAATGGTGCCTCCCACAAAAAATTTAAATTTTCATAGTTTGTATTGTAAGGCATGGACAAAACCATTTCTACAATTGTCATTTGTTATATAGTTCTCATATATGCAACTTCCATAGGACTTCACTTAATTTTTGTTTAGTTTTTAATTTTAGTGTTTCCACCATTGATTACCTTAATATTAAGGGTAGTCTCAATACATTTCATTCTCTGTTTTACACTTGAACAAACATAGCTTGTCTTGCATGGATAGATGGTTATGATAAGAAAAATTCTATCCGGATGAAATATCATTTTGCAGATCAAATGTTACAGATGATATTGTTAGATTTTTTCCGTAGGGGTAGTTTAGAAAATTAGCGTTAGTTTAAACTCTGAGAAGTTCAGGGCATTTAAACGTTGAAAATATACCGCACAGCCCTATATTTTGACCTTTGAAAAAAATTGTGGTGCATATGAACTTTCAATTCTAGGATAAGATCTTTTTCAAAACGTCATAGTAAAAGTGGTACAATTTTAGCCGTAAAAGGAGTTCCTATGGGAAATTGCATTGTCAATATTTACAGAAATGCAACCATAACAGTTCTTGAGGTTTTTTTCTTGTCCATTTATAATGTTAAATGCTAGCGGGGCATCATCTCTGTCCATTTTGACACATCCCATTTATTTTTTTTAGAAGTTACTATTAATTAATATTAATTTTAACCATGACTATGATATTTTATATTTAAATATTCTATGATGGATTTAAATGAGTAGTAAATGTTGCATAAGAAATTTTAATTGAGATCAATGATGGAAAAGGAGAAAGGGGGAGGTGAAAAAAAATGGGGGGGGGGTCAATTTTTCTCATTTCATATTTCAGAAATAAAATCTGAATTTCTTCAAATATTTGTTTTTGAGAGAGGTTTAATATTCAACGGCCAAAGTAAATTGCTCAATTTTAAGCAAAAAAAAAATATTTTAAGTTCATTAGACCACATTGATTCTCTGTCAGAAACCTATGCTGTGTCAACTATTTAATAAGTCCAAATTCAGAGCTGTATCCAGCTTGAATGATGTGTCCATACTAGCCCAACCGTTCAGGGTTTGACCTCTGCGGTTGTATAAAGCTGCGCCCTGCGGAGCATCTGGTTATTATTGTGCTTAAACCATGATTGTGACAACATACGAAAAGTGTGAGCTGACAGTCTGCTAAGTTTTTATCCATAAGTCTCATTCTGACTTTCTATCTGACAGTTTTTTATGTGTCAATATTTGTGTTTCAATATTTAAGGAAGATGTGGTATGATAATTCATTGTTAATGAGGCAACTCTCCGCAATAGACCAAATGACACAGAAGTTAACAGTTACAGGTCAAAAGCTGTTATCGCATAGTTAGCTGTAAAAGGCCCTTCAATTACTAATGAAAAACAATTCAAATGAGAAAACTGAAGGCATATTAATGTACAAAAAAAAAATATGTGACACGACAACAAAAGACAACCCCTGTCTGAATTACAGGTTCATGACTTGGAACAGGCACATACATAATGTGGTGGGGTTAATGTTTGAAGGTGACAACCCTTCCGCTTAACCTGGGACAGTGGTGTAAATTGGTACAATATAGGGGTTTTATCAATTTGTATTATTCATTTGTGAACTCTGAATCCAGCGAAAAGTAGATTATCACAAATAAATTTGCAGAATGAGTCGGGATCCTTGTCTTACAACCTTTATGAAGCAAGAAAAATGTGATGTACATAAAAGTCTGTCATTAAATTAAAGACTTCAGTATATTCGCATTTTACAATATCTTTTGTAACTGCTGTATTTCACATGTTATTTTCTTTTCTACTGTAGGATAGTAAGTGGTTCAAATATACATGTATGCCTCTTGAGACTAAAATTACATGCAATAGAAATCAGCCCCCCCCCCCAAGCAAATTTTGATAACTACAGCTGTAGTATGCATTTTTAAATGTAAATACAATGTATGTGCTAGGGCCTAAATTGACCCTGAATTATTTCAAGTGTTTTTGGCCTAAGACTTTTTAATACATAACGTACTATTAAATTATTACATGTAATATACTACGCAATTTGTAATTTCCTTTCTATGACATATGGGAAAAATGTGGTTAATAATATAGGGAATCACTGGAGCAAGACCTGTGTGGGTCCCCTCCAAGGCAGTCAGTGAGCCCCCACTTATAAAAATCATGGATCCGCCACTGGGATTATTTATTTAACAAAAACATTCACGAGTTTTAAATTGCTGGAAAATATCACATCTTCATACACCCCCCCTTTTTCATTCAAAAACCTACTAAACATGCTAAAAGGGACATACTCATACGTTTTTATAATTTTGACTTTTGAATAATTTTTATACATTTGACATGTCTGATACATGTACATCAAATTTGTCTTTAAAAACATTTTGTCTATAATATATATCTTATAATTGCCATGACACTTGGTCCACAGGCTTTTAATTTAGTAAGCTCTGGTCACACAAAATTGGTTAAGATCAATTAATTCCTACTATCCTATTACATAGGAACATAGTTAATTTATTATCCTTTGATTTTATCTTTATTTACAAAATATAGACTCTTGTGTGAACATAACATATCTTGCAATTTTTTTCCATACACCTTTAAAAAATATGCCTTAATTAAAATAAAGAGGAAGTATTTTAAGAGTTGAAATTATACTGTAACTTTTGGTCATGCATGGACCAGCTGAAAAAGGTTAAAAAATGTCTGAAGCCATCAAGAAAATATAACACCCACTTAGCGCAGTTGTAATTTTTAAAAGTTTGCACTTAATTTCTTTAACATGTTAAACATGCTAAAGAAATGCACTTCGAAATAACTGTGTAGAGACCTAACAAGCTTTTAAATTTAGAAAAAAATCGTTTTATAACAAGACCGCTTTTCCTGTTTAGGTAGTAAAAGTTTTGTTTTTCTCTCAAGAATGTTCTGTAGGATCAATATATATTATAGGAGGGTCAAGAACAGTTTTAAAGAATAGAGAATAATGCATGTTATGTTCACAATACATTTGTAATTAAGAAAATAGACATACATGTAACAATGAAGAAAAACAGGGTGTTAAATTATAAGAAGTACAGAAAAATGGAAAACAAAAAAATAAATAGAGATAAATGGTATAAAGAATTAGATAAGAATGAAAAGAAGGACCCTTCATCCAGACCATCAGTAAACAAGGTAGTTTTGTGAAATGATTCATTTTAAAAAAATAATTTATACAGTCTAGATCCCTCCAACATGGTTAACCCCACCACATTATTTATGTATGTGCCTGTCCCAAATCAGGAGCCTGTAATTCAGTGGTTGTCATTTGTTTATGTGTTACATATTTGTTTTTCGTTCATTTTTTTTTTATACAAATAAGGCCTTTAGTTTTCTTGTTTGAATTGTTTTACATTGTCATATTGGGGCCTTTTATTGCTGACTATGCGGTATGGGCTTTGCTCATTGTTGAAGGCCGTACGGTGACCGATAGCTGTTAATGTCTGTGTCATTTTGGTCTCTTGTGGATACATTGAAGTTGTCTCATTGGCAATCATACCACACATTCTTTTTTATATAGATGGGATATATTCTAAATTTTAAGTGTGCATGCTTAACCAAAAATGTTACGTACAACTGGATTCCGGGCAAAATCAACTGCATTCGCATTCGAATATTTCAGGTTTACAACAAGAAAATTCTCTTTGCATGTACATGTAATTATATAAACAGCCTACTTTTATGAATCACATCATAGCCTTTTCTCCCAGAAACCCAAATGGTCTAAAACCTATGCAGATGACATATTTCTCAGGTCCACAAATTTTCAAAACTATTACATGATAGAAATACCATGAGCTATGCCTATGGTTACATGTATAATTAATTTCCAGCCTGAAAAGGGGGGGGGGGGTGTCATTGTTTTGTTGTTCGACACGGATATTGTCTTGAAATTATTTCCACTAATTTGACGCTTACATATTATTTTCAGTGGTCGTGAATCGCTCTTTGAGCATGTGTATTCAATTCATTAGTACTTACTTTTCAGTTTAAATTTCCCCCTTTTCATCATTTGTTTACATCCATCTTTCGCATGTTTAACGGACCTTTTCTAGTGTAAGACAGGGGTGAAACTGCTTCATAAGCTACCAAAATGAAGATCGTTATCTATAATTTCGATCTGCATTACAGTATTCATGAAAAGCAGTTCACGTGTTCGATTAGTATGAGTTATTCTCTCTTCATTCTTCTCCTACGTCAAAAACATGCTCCATATTTATTTTTAGAACGAAAGTACTATTTCGACAATGACAATTGTAAGAATAAACGTTATTAAGTTTTAAAATTGCATTTAAAAGTTATTCAACTCTTTCTCAATGTATTTGAATAAAAAAGATTATTTAAATGATGATATTTTATTGTTATGGAAAATTACGACAATGTAAATCACTTACAATATCATTGCGCAACTTTATGTGCAGACAACGCGAAAATTTAAACCCCCGAACTACCTTAACGTGCAAAATTTAGACTAGTGACCTATCAAAATGAGCAAGTCTTCATTAACATGATGCCAACAATGACAACTTGTTAGATTTAAATGTGTTTTCTGAATTCATTTCACTTTATCATCACGTTCTTCGTCTGTTGAAACCTTAAATTTTTTTTCTCAGTACTGTTTTGTTTTTCTAAAGGGACGTAACACCACTACTAACCGTGTATGAAATAAGCCCCGCCTCCTTATTAACTTATATGGAATATAAAGGGACGTTACTCCACTACTAACCGTGTATGGAATAAGCCCCGCCTCCCAACTAACCTAATATTGAATATACACGGTTTCCACGAGGACGCTTTTAACCTTCATATTCCTAGAAATGTATAGGAGGTAAGATAAATTAATATACACAACCTGTATGTTATTATAATACTTCAATATTGAAACACAACATGGAATAACAGTATGCGGGTTTTAACACAACATAAGTTTTATACAAGGTATGGTCATAACATATTGGATAAAATAGGTTTTGTTCTTGCGATAGATATTTGTTTCGCAATATGTCGCTTACATATTTGGTATATAATATCGAACAGTTTATGCGCCATTGAAATTTATCCTGCGTAACCGAATACTTTGTTTTCTTTGTGTCCACTACTCCTTCGCAACTGTAAAAGATTACGACAAATTGATTTTATAAAATTGCTCGTTATATCTTTCGCATGATTTATTTTATTTTGACCGAAGAGATATGAACACTCCATATGAGAGTTATTTCCCCTTATGCATTTGATATAAGTGATATGCATTTCTATCTTGTAAATCATAAGTGATAGAGACCTAGGATCTTTTGATTTGAGGTCCTTGGTCCAAAATAAAAATGAAAAATTAGGTCAGGGTCAAAGGTCAAGGTCATATTCTAAATTGTGATTTTGGCTTATTTTCACTCATTTTCAAAAACGGAATAAGATTTCGACAAATTATTATTACTTAATTGTTAATTTCGAAATGTCGTAACACGTAAATTTTGATTGCAAGGGTACGTTGAACGCAAAATAAAGTTTTCTCCTATTGTATTTGAAAATACGCGTGTGGTGATGTAACTCATAAACCAAATATAAGTAAGACCTATGATCTTTTGATTTGAGGTCCATGGTTTATAACCTTGAAATTGATCTCAAGTTCATATATTGATTTGACGTTCTAGATTTTGACCTTTACTTTTATCTCATATGTATACATGATAAAGCAATGGAACTTTAGCAAAATATCTTTCAAACCATTTAACGTTGAAAAAAAGTAACCTTGTATAAACCGGAAGTAGCTATTTCATACCTTACTTAGATAAAAGTATATAGAATCAGATATTTTTGGAATCAGTGTCAAGTAAATATTCAAATAGTATCGAAAGTAAAATTTTTCAGACCGGAAGTAACAAATCATCTCCCTTATCTAAAAACATATTGAAAAGAAACCATATATTTTTTGAATCAGTGCATACTCCACTATTATTTGACGATTGAAATGACAATTTAAACCTAGTTTCATATTTGAATACATGTTTTTTGGTGGAAAGACCTTCAATTGTTCTCTGAGCAATTGGTTTTTAATTTCAAATAGTGTTTCCATGTTTGAATATAAATTTTTCCTAAAATGGTGACATTTTTGCAGTTAAAAGCTATGATGCAATGGTTAATATAAAATCGTGTCATATTAATGCCCCGAGATTCACACGTTATCCTGAATATTTTATCTACAAATTAGATTGACAAACTGTTTTAAGTGCGTGCAAAGTGTATTTTTTTGTATTAAGTACGTGCATGGAAACAAAAATCAATTGAAAAGTCTTAAGATTTTCCAGTCTGGTATACATAATCCACAAACATTTTTGTATAAAAAAAATCACAAACACGGAAAATATTTACAGAAATAGTGTTCCATTTCAGAAAATATACGAAGAGCTTTAGAATTTAAATAGTACGTGCTTTTTTTTTATGTTTTATTCAATCTTTTAGGATGGAATTTGGAGAGAAAGTCCGCCTGGATTTGAAAACTGGATTCATATTGATAAGAAAAAACCAGAACCTGTCGAATTTCTTTTTTTCAAATGACAAAATGGTACATGTTTTAGTAAATATTTGTTTTAAGCTATTTCCGTTTATTCATTCATCTTTAAGTTTAAGAAACATGAATATACAGACAGTTGGAAAATATTTTATTTGATGCATAGATCAAAGAATATTTTTTCTAATATATGCATACATTTTTGTGAAGTATCGGTCTTTTGTATGGGAAAGCATTGAGTTTGATATATATTGAAACTGATTCAAATTTTTGATTGATTACATACTATTCAATCATTTAATAGTCTCTTTTAAATTAAATTAAACTGAGAAAAACCTAATAATTATTGATCAAAGTTATATTATTAAAATGATCATTTACAAAGAACATATTTCTTTACTGGTGTTACTGTTTATATTTGTATTTTTGTGCTTTTCATTGAAATCTAAACGTTTCAATTAAACCCTTTGACTAGACTACACGACAATATTATACGCCTGACAAAAACCTATACTTAGTGGATAACAGCCAAAATGTTTATATGATCCAATTGGTTCCACTTATTTTGTTTTCAATTTTGTGGACGTTATTAACATTCATTCTCTTTGATTACAATTAAATTTGTATCGCATGAATAGTATAAGTTATATCAGTCGCCTAAACATCACTTCAAAATTTAGTTTTATTAAAAATTATCATAAAAGGTAAAAAAAAAAAAATACACAAAAGAACTGCTTAAATAGTTCGTCACAGATGTTAAAGGTCGTTAGTATTATTAGTTACATCGTGTGCTAGTGACCAAACACGATCAATGTGAGGTCAGTTAATTCCATATGAGGTGAGAACAAATATCTGACAATGTGGTATGTATCTACTAGTGGCATATCTAAGTGACCAAGTTTTGATTACCGTTAGAATTAAGAACCTCCTTCCATCGGTCTATACAATAACAAATAACAACAATAGCAACTTGTTAGATTTAAATGTGTTTTATGAATTTATTTCAATCGTTCATCATCAATTCCATTGTCTGTTGAGACGTTAAAAAAGTCTCAGCACAGTTGTTTTTATAAAGGGACATAATAGCCGTGTATTGAAATAAACATCGCCTACTAACCTTATATAGAATATATACTGTCTCTGTGGGGCTACTAGAAATTTAAGGAGGTAAGATTATAATATATATTTTCATTTGTTATGTTCTGGTTTTATTTTTTGGCATTGCTTTTTTGATGTTACATGTATTCATTACTTGAATGTTTGAACTTTGATTGTATATTCATTATTTATTTGTAATCGTTGTTTTTGTATGCATATGCTGAAATAATTCAAAATACCTGTGCAGGTACCGTTCGTTTCCTGATAACCATTTTTACATTTGCATTCATAACTTCCATCTGTGTTCAAACAATCAGAATGTTGAGGACACATGGCAGTTCTCTGTTTGTCTAAACATTCATTTATGTCTGAAAAACATATTTTCAAAAGATACATACTCTAAATAGAAAAATAATTTTGCATGATACATTGGCTCCTCAATAAAATTCCTCGTAATTACTCATAGAAAAACAAATGAAAAATGAAGAAATCTATGAACATAAATAAAGTTAATTCCTGAATTACATTTAATAAACTGTACATGAACCAATTAAACAAGTCATTGTACACACCTTGGAATATAAATGTCTCTTCAGTGATACTGAACGTAACAGTTATGAAGATTTGTAATTTCATGTAAACACTTATGATCTTATAAATGAAGAAAAATTGAAACAGAAATCCCAAGCAATGTATGTATATGGGCAAGGGAAGATGGCACTAAATCCACCTTGACCTAAAGATTTGTACGATTTGAAATTAAGCAGACGTGATAATTGCCAACGAGACAGCTAACCATTGGATTCCAAGACATATTTGTAATCAGATAAACGTCACATTCGGTTATCACAAATATTTATATAACATATATCGCATGGATACAAAAGGTCATAACATGACTAAATGTTATAGAATTCAAACGACAAATAATAAGGACATACAGGCTAATTAATGTAAAAAACAATAAATGAAAAATAGATATGATCAACGGTAACCCCAAAAAGCACAAACAGAACTATAATGTTTAACTTAATTCCCAACATAAGAGAAGATAACTCAATTATCAGGGGATACAGCTCAGATAAAATTACTTTAACAATAGAATGTGTTGTGAATTTAAGTATTTCATTATGTGCCAGAAAACGAGTTCGGTAACCCAATAGTTTCATTTGCACATCTGAAAGCATATCATTAGAGCTTGTCATATTAATCTTTAAATTATATGGTGTAGTTTTCTTTTTATCAAATAAATTTGGCTTTTACATGAGTAATCTATACACAGTTAGCCATTTTTTTCCAACCTGTAGCGTGAAAAGAAAACAGGTGACCGATATTTATGTTTATAGTATATTTAAATCAAAAACTTGACATAAACTACATTCCGACAAATTATTAAAAAAAAAATAAGGATTATAATTAAGACCCTCCTTAAGCTTTTATTTTATTTAGTAGTTATTGGTTGACAAAACGCACGTTTGGCGTAGAACATTATCTGCTTGGAGTCTATCATGAAATTTGTTTACAAAAACCGCTGAACTCTGGATTACTGTTAACTGTTCACACCATATTGTTGTCTCCTCTTTTTATGAACGAAAATTAACAAAATATCGAATTTGAAGATTTATTCAAAACTGAAAGTCATTTATAAAATGAGAACTTCATTGGCTCAACATATCTAACGAATGGGTAACTTCTGTCATATTATTGACTTGTACATGCATTTGCTTATGTAGACAATGGTTGATAAAGCCTGGAATTAGTTGCAGATCAGTCCGTCTTAAAACTGTTTAGATTTTAGAAAGTTGCGGTACATTTTGTCATTGATTGTTCGATGTACAGTACATTAGTACATGACAGAAAAATAAATTAGAGCTTAAAATATATGTCCATTACTAAAGGTGATTTCTCAAACAGACAAACTCTTATGTTGCATTCAATGTTTCAGACATTGCAAACAAGACTGCGAAATTAATTTCACCTGTTGTACAGTTCTTCCCTCTCCAACCATCAGTACAGGTACAATTGTAATTTACTTTGAAATCCACACAACTTCCATTATTCTGACATGGATTAGGATCACATCTATCTACAAAATTATATTAATTTAAAAATAAATCTGTATATATCTATAAAAATATATATGACACAATTTTTATGAAAGAACACATATTAGTTTAATAACACTTTGTGTTTTAAATCCACTTTAATCACTTTAAGCTATATTTTGGGGATCAGTTTTATGTATTCGGAGGATGTCGGAGAACCAGACAGAGCTATTAATAGACAAAAGGGTATTTCAAGTCAAGGGGCAGTGGAGAAGTATCCTGCCACGATATTATGATTGAAGGGTTAACTACAAATAATTTCCTTTGAAGCTATGTCATCTCTAATAAAAGTTATACTTAAATCCTCCATATTGTCCCTTATTCAAACCTCTTATTTCAAGATATAATCCGGTATGTCTCTTCTTTTAGTTTTTTTTCGTTTTTTCTGCTCTATATTATATTTTTGAACTTCAAGCATTTTGGCGTCGATCATTTACAAAGATATATTTTTCGTGGAAATGATCACCTTATACAGTTACATTGCCATAATTTATGGTTAACTCAGTAACATCAAACATACAGACGAACGAAGGCACGAACGGATGCAGAGATCAGAAAACATAATGACCATACATGGGCATAAAAAAAAACTTCCGGTTGGTTGTATTCAAATAAGTAAGTACAATCTATACTGTATAGTTTAACGTTCTCAGTTAACTTCTATTTAATATACCGTTCATCTATTAAATTGAAAGTTAAAAAAATGCTTGATAAATGGATTATCAAATGAATTGACTACCATCAACTTACACCATACATCTGTTGACTTATCTTTCGTGTGCATTTTCTTTTCTGAAATACAGATACAGACATATCAATATACAAAACCTGTATGCTATCACTGATGAGTCTTTTGTAAACGAAACGAGCGTCTGTCGTATACACAAAATTTAGTCCTGGTATCTATGATGAGTGTATTTATTATAAACTAGTACGATCTTTACAACTTCAATATGAAATACCACATGGAATAAAAGTAGGCGGGTTTTAACAAAACACAAGTTTTATACAATGTATAGTCATAACATATTGGATAAAATGGGCTAAGAATTTGGACTTGCTTTTAGATTTCAATGTAGTGTTTGGATACTATTTTGATTATGTCTTTCTTTCATTCAATTCCAATCATTATTTCAAATAGTGTTTCTATGTTTGAATCTAATTTTTTCCTAAAATGGTGACATTTTTGCAAAACGGTGCTTTTTTATGTTTTATTTAATCTGATAGGACGGAATTTAGAGAGAAAGTCCGCCTGGATTTGAAAACTGGATTAATCGTGATAAGAAAAATCCAGAACCTATTGATATACTTTTTTCAAACAACAAAATGGTACAGTTTTCAGTAAATATTTATCTGTTTTTAAACTATTTCTGTTTATTTATCTTAAAGTTTAAGAAACATGAATATACAAACAGTTGGAAAACCATTTATTTAATACATATATCAAAGAAAATGTTGTCTAATTTATGCAGACATTTTTGTGAAGTCTATCATGTCTATGTCTTTTGTATAGGAAAAAATTGCGTTTGAAATATATTGAAACTGATTTAAATATCTGATTGATAACATACTATTCAATCATTTTATGGTCTTTTCTGAAATTCAGTCAAATTGAGAAAAACCTTATAATTATTGATCAAAGCTATATTATGAAAATGATCATTTACAAAGAACATATTTCTTTACTTGTGTTACTGTTTATATTTGTTTTCTTTTGTGTGCATTTCATTGAAATCAAAACTTATCAATCAAACCCTTTAATTAAAAAAACATAACAACATTACACGCCTGAATATACATATACTTAGTGGATAACAGCCAAAATATTTATCAGATCCAATTAGTTCAAGTATATTTTTTTTTCGTGGACGTTTCTAACATTCGTACTCTTAGAGTACAATTAAATCGGTATAACATGAATAGTTAAATCAATCGCATTAACCTCACTTCAGAATTTAGTTATCTTAAAAATGTTCATAAAAGGTATAAAAAAAACCCAAAAAAACATAAAGGAACTGCTTAAAGAGTTGGTGAAAGATATTTTTGGTCGTACGTATTATTAGTTATATAATGTGCTAGTGACCTAAAACGATCCATATGGGGTCAGTTAATTCCATATAGGATGAGAACATATATCTGACCATGTGGTCTATCAAAGTGATCAAGTCTTCATTACCGTTAGAGTTAAGAACCTCCTTCCATTGGTCTATACAAAACCAAATACCAACAATAACAAATTGTTAGCTTTTAATGTGTTATATGAATGTATTTCTATCGTTCATCATCAATTCCATTGCCTGTTGAAACTTAAAAAAAAGTCTCAGCACAGTTGTTTTTATAAAGGTACATACAAGCCGTGTATTGAAATAAACATCGCCTACTAACCTTATATAGAATATACACTGTCTCTATGGGGCTACTAGAAATTTAAGGAGGTAAGATTATAATATATATTTTCATTTGTTATGTTCTGGTTTTATTTTTTGGCATTGCTTTTTTGATGTTACATGTATTCATTACTTGAATGTTTGAACTTTGATTGTATATTCATTATTTATTTTTAATCGTTGTTTTTGTATGCATATGCTGAAATAATTTAAAATACCTGTGCAGGTACCGTTCGTGTCCTGATAGCCATTTTTACAGTTGCATTCATAACTTCCATCTGTGTTCAAACAATCAGAATGTTGAGGACACATGGCAGTTCTCTGTTTGTCTAAACATTCATTTATGTCTGAAAAACATATTTTCAAAATATACATAAACTATTCTAAATAGAAAAATAATTACGCATGATACATTAAGCCCCCATTAAAATTCCACGTAATTACTCATTGAAAAAACAAATGAAAAATGAAGAAATCTATGAACATAAATAAAGTTAATTCCTGAATTACAATTAATAAACTGTACATGTACCAATTGTATAAGTCAATGTACACACCTTGAACATATATGTATCTTCAGTGATACTGAACTTCACAGTTATGAAGATTTGTAATTTTATGTAAACATTGATGGTCTTATAATAGAAGAAAAAATTGAAACAGAAACCCCGAGCAATGTATGTATGTAGGCCAGGGGAGGGGGGACTAAATTCACCATGACTTAATGATTTGTACGATTTGAAATTAGGAAGACGTGAAAGTTTCCAACGAGGCAGCTAACCATTAGAATTCAAGACATATTTTTAATCAGATAAACGTCAAATTCGGTTATCACAAATATTTATAAAACATTGATCGCATAGATCTCATAGGTCATAACATGACTTAATGTAATAAAATTTTAACGACAAATAATAAAGACATACAGGCTGATTTATGTAAAACATAATAAATGAAAAATAGATATGATTAACGGTGACCCCCAAAAAAAACACCAACAAAACTCTATTGTTTAACTTATTATTTCCCAACATAAGAAAAAATAACTCAATTATTAGGGGAGACAAATCAGATCAAGTTACTTAAACAATAGAATATTATGTGAATTTATGTATTTTATTATGCACCAAGAAAACGAGTTCGATAACCCAATAGTTTCTTCTGCACATCTGAAAGCTTATTATTAGAGCTTGTCATACTTTTTCTTAAAATTATATGGTGTAGTTTTCTTTTCATCGCACAAATTTGGCTTTTTCTTGAGTAATCTATACAAAATTAGTCAGTTTGTTACAACCTAGAGCGTGATTAAAAACCAGTGACCCATATTTTTTTTTATATCATATCTTAAAAAAAAAAATGACATAAACTACATTCCGACAAATTATTTTAAAAAATTTTGAATTATAATTAAGAACCTCATTGAGCTTTTCTTTTATTTATGAGTTATTTATTGACAAAACGCACGTTTGGCTTAGAAAATTATCAGCCTGGTGCCTTTTATGAAATATGATTACAAAACTGCTGAACTCTATATTACAGTTAACTATTCACACTATAGTGTTGCCTCCTCTTTCTTTAAACGTAAATTAACAAAAATATCGCATTTGAAGAGTAATTCAAACTGAAAGTCCTTCATAAAATGGCAAAATCAGAAGCTCAAACATAACTAACGAATGGGTAACAACTGTCAAATTATTGACTGTAACAGGTATTTCCTTATGTAGAAAATGGTTGATAAAACCTGGAAATAGTAGCACATAGTTCCTTTTTTAATCAGTTAATTTAGTAAGTTGCAGTACATTTAGTCATTTAATTTGTCGATGCCCACTACATGACAGAAAAACAAATCAGACTTTAAAATATGCCCCTTAATTATAGCTGATTTCTTAAATGAAAACTTTTGTTGTTATATTTTAGACATGGCAAACAAGACTGGAAATTAATTTCACCTGTTGTACAGTTTTCCCCTTTCCAACCATCAGTACATACACATGTGTAATTTTCTTTGAAATCCACACAACTTCCATTATTTTGACATGGGTTAGGATCACATCTATCTATAAAATCATAATAATTTTACATACAATCTCTATATATTTACAAATATATATAACACAATTTTTATAAGATAACAAATATATGTTTATTAACTCTTTGTGTTTTAATTCCACTTTCAGCACTTTAAGCTATATTTTGGCGATCAGTTTTATGTTTTTTTTAGCATGTCGTAGAACCAATCAGAGCTGTAAATCAGCAAAAGGGTATTTCCAGTCAACAACAGAGGGGCGAAAGAAACCAGATTAACAGTCAAACTCATAAATCGAAAATAAACTGACAACGCCATGATAAATGAAAAAGACAAACAATAATTCGTTTGAATTGTTTTACATTGTCTTATCGGGGCCTTTTTAACTGACTATGCGGTATGGGGTTTGCTCATTGTTGAAGGCCGTACGTTGACCTATAGTTGTTAATGTCTTTGTCATGTTTGTCTCTTGTGGACAGTTGTCTCATTGGCAATCATACCACATCTTCTTTTTTTATATAATAGTAGTACACAAGAAACGTCGTGTTGCTCAAGTTATTACAAATCTGATAAATAGTCTAATTCAGTAGGTCAAATTTATGAAAAAGGAAAGGGGTTTGTAATAACGACGCAAGCAGCATGGAGAGGATTTTATCTATGTAATGTATACATAAAGTCTGGCATGTAGCGTAAGACAACGAAAGATAGCTATCAACACGTGACAATAGTGTTTTGATTAGTCTAATATAACCTTAACCCTTAAAACGTACCTATAGAATAAGCTTTACTTTTGATTTTGTATCATGGATGAATACCCCTTATCCTTTGTTTCTATTATGCAAATACATGTTTTCATAAGATTGTAGCTTTTGAAATGTTGAGAATATACTATTAATGCATAGTTTGACGGATGCATGGAGAGGATTTTATCTATGTAATGTATACATAAAGTCTGGCATGTAGCGTAAGACAACGAAAGATAGCTATCAACACGTGACAATAGTGTTTTGATTAGTCTAATATAACCTTAACCCTTAAAACGTACCTATAGAATAAGCTTTACTTTTGCAAGAGCTGCCACACGCACATAATGGTGTACTGCTGGGCAAGGTATCCATTGTGCCTGTTAAGAAACATAGTAAAGTGATTTAAGGATATTGGCTTTTTGTCAGATATTCGGAATCCTCTGGTTTTATTCATGTAGTACCATGAAAATATGTACCTGCTTACCCATAATTTTCATTTCATAATTTTATAACGTATTTTTTTATTTTAATAATTCAATAATTCTATAAATTCTTGTTATTTTTCATATTTTTTTTTAAAGAAAAAGGGTGCAAATGTTTATTGTATGAAAAGTCTAGAGAGAATTATTTTCCGCCAAATTTTCAATGTCTTATATCTCTAAAACAAGCATACAGGCCCTTTATTTTTTTCTGATTTTTTAGTTCTTTTATTTATAAAATATTAATTTATAACAGTCGTTTTAAAAGCTTGTGATTTTGAAACAGCGTAGCAAACATCCTTATTTGACAAAAAAGATGCACCATCCCCGCAATGCTGCACAAACAAGTATTTTGAAGAAAATGACTATTTATGTTTAATATGCTGTTATATTCTCTTGTACACATCCATATACATTATATGTAATACTTTACAACAACATTAGTAATCAGCAATGAAACGTTGAGCAAGGGGTCGTACTCTACATATACGATCTCATCGTAATTCCTTTAGAGGGGTGCCAACCTCCCCCCTTTTTTTTTACTATACTTGCTTTTGAATAGGGGCATACGATTGGAGCCCTCCTTTTTATATTGGGTTGGAACCCCCTGTATCCAAACAGAGTGTGTGTGCTTCCTATACGGGGAGGAGTATAACAAATCAAGAAAAATGATTAAACACGAGGATTCCACACAAAGTTCGAGACAGGTAAATTTTTGATATCGGGAAAGAAATATAGTAGTCAGGAACATAGGGTTTTGATTGCATTTGATGCAATCTTTACACAAAAACCTGTTAAACATCTAGGATACTATTATCATTAGGCTATATAACATACCTGGTTTTCTTAATGTACGAATTTTCGGTGTCTGTGTGGTCTGACAGAAAGTGCTACATATTGGAGCATCATCAGCTGGACTGTCACTTGTCACGAACGCGAGCGTTCTTTCGTCCGGGTCTACGACATCATAAATATCTGTTCAAAGAAAAAAGTTACATATGCTAAATTGAAAGAGAGCTTAATTCCCTAAAATTTAATATAATATTCTGCCGAGCGCAGTGATGCAAAAGTGTTTAGAAGATTTTGTATACTACAAACTTCTATATAGCAAAATTATATTTTTTTTATCTTTGGGACGACCAAAAGGAGAGGGTTTTGTACGCCCTCTTCGCCCCCTGGATCCAGCACTTGTAATTACGTGTATTTTGATTTATAATTACATTTGTAAGCATATATTTTTTATATATGCTTGAAAATTTATAAAGTAAAATCACAAAAATACTGAACTCCGAGGAAAGTTCAAAACAAAAGATCCTAATCAAAGCAAAATCAAAATCTTAAAAACATTAAACGACTGTCATATTCTTGACTCGGTACACGCATTTTCCTATGTAGAAAATGGTGGATTGAACCTGGTTTTATAGCTAGCTAATTATCTCACTTGTATGACAGTCGCATTAAATTCCATTAAATTGACAACGATGCGTAAAAACATATTTTTCGTCATCATTCGAAGGAATTTACATATCGTGTAATTATATATTTAACTTCAATTTAAAGACGAGTCCGTTTTGAAATTAGATACATTAATCAAAACACACATTTGTTTCCATGTTTAATTTCTTTTAAATTCTAAATAATTTTACCCCTAGTCGACATATTTTTTTAATTCGGGCGTGCATGTGTGTATGTACATGTTTTGTGAGTGAGTATGTCTGCCCCTAATAATACTTGTTGTCGATGATTGTTTATACTACAATATGTTCTATCAAATGACTGTATAATAACCAACGATAAATCGTACGGGGCGATGGATCATATTATGATACAGTACACTGCAAAATATAATATATAACCAGTCTAAAAGGGTACATCACCAAACATAACAATAAAATGAACAAGTGTTAGATATTTCGGATACCAGATATCCTTCATCAGTATGATCACAATGTAAAATGAATCATGTCAATCTATTTTAATTATAAAACTATCACAATCTTGAAATTTATTCAACAACAACAAAAAAACAGTTCAAGCTAACATCAGAGACGCTTTAACATTTCAAAACACGACGCAAAGACTGAAAAGATATGCCAAAATAAAAATTGAAATTTGCGATATGAACTGGCACAACTTTAAAATTCTAAAGGTGACGACAGTTACGACGTTACAACAAATGCGTGGAAAAAACAGTTCCAAAAAACAGTCCTGACCGATCTCAATTGGTATAATATTTAGAATTTAACAACGGTAGAGCAATTGCAACAGAGACTGCGTATTTAAACACCACAAAATAAATAGCAGTTTAAAAATGATTAGAAAAATAATTAAAATTCCATTTACTTAGGTAAAATAATTGAACATGGCTGCGTACTTGTACATCCATTCCAAATGAATAGAACCTGTATTTTGAACTGGTATAATTAAAAAAAATTCCTTAAAACAGTAGGTACAGTACGGAAGCCGGAGTTACTGGAAACAAGTGATGGCAGAACAAATGAGTAATGGCAGGAAAATGAGTGACTTATTCTATGTTTTTTAATAAATGCCTTCTGGGTAAACTGTCCTTATATTCATTATTCAAAACATTCCCCGAGCAAGTATTTGGCCCTTTACCAACCTTCGTTGTGGTCTATGATTGTGATGGTAAGGTTTTTGAGATCAATTTGAACTTGCCTAGGTGTATCTGCGCTCAACTCACTTTCAAAACGTTTGAATTGTTTCGGTGTTGTCTAATTTGAAATTAAGTTACATACCTGACAAAAGGTAAAAGTAATATAAATCTGGGGTCACTTTTGTAAATTTCATACATAGATACAGCCTGTAGTTTGTGCCAATTCCAATGGAAAAGGTTGAGTCACTTCTGAAATATATATCCAGGAAGTTCGCTACTGAGTTTCAAAATAAATAGCTTTTCATAAAACTAGTATATACATGTATTGATAGTGGATAGTGAATCAAAAAAGCAAAAAATATATAGGGGTCAATGTGCTATTTTTCGAGATTTTAGCCATTGAAATTTGGGAAAATGTTATGTCTTGTCTGCCCCACCATTGTTTTACTCGTATTAGTCTTTTTTTGTCAGCTATTGTTCCTAGACACAGATAACAACGAGAAAACCTTGTATAAATGACTGAGCTATGTTTGGTGTTAAGTTGAGTAAAATGTCATGTATTCAGGAATTAATTTAAAATTCAACTTACATCTTAACAATCATAATTAATAGCACTGCATAAATGACAATGACTTTAATGAGCAAAGGTGGGGTTGAAAAAGTGCCACACCCTTACATAATAAACATATTCATAAGAATGACAAATAAAAGTGAGTTGAAAAAATAACTCACCAAAATATATATATATTAGTATATAAACAAATACAACGAAATTTGTCATTAATTGATGTATAAAGATAATAATGTCCTCTATAATAGCGCTAACAAGGGAGGGTAGTAGGAGGGAGTTCAGTTAAAACTCAAAAACGATCTTTTCTCCCTATCAAAACAAAGGCGAATGACCGCCTGTCCGAGCACATGTAGGAATATGATCTTAATTACCATCTCAAGAACTGACCAATCATACAATATAATTAGATGATCATGCATTGACCATGCAGTCCTTGACCTCATGTTGATATAGTATAACTTAAACAAAGAAATGTCTCTTACATCAATATTATCGGAAATTCCAGTTAAGAAGTCTTTTATTTACAACAAATGTTATTTTTAAATTGGCACTTTTATAAAGAAAACATACAGAATTTATCGTTGTTTTTAATTAAAGAAATGCTCTGCATAAGTAAAGTCTTAGCATGCCGAGAAAAATTTGCACATGATATTTTATTACATATTATACCTGAGATATATAAATTACATGTACCCATTATTTTTACCTAATTTTACAAGCTTTAAAATTAATAGCTTTGTAACCTCATTTCACAAGCTTACATAAAACACGAAGTAAAAATTGAAGGTGCTTAAAACAAACAACGATATATGTTCATGGCTCAAACATGTTGTATGCATTGAAATGCAAGTTTAATTTCCTACAACTGTCAAATACAAGGGAACCTTTGTTTTTGACCCTTTTTCGCGTGAAGCCGGATGTGACGTATTATCATTTGGTGGAATTACACATTTAAATATATAGAAATGTCATTTACAAATGCATATAAAAGTCAATCTTTATATATATATATATATATAGTACGATTGTTTACATGCTTAGCTAATAAATTCACTAAACAAAAATATTCTGAGTGATTTTTTTCAAAATTTAAGAAATGTAGAAATGCATTTAACGAATGAGGAAAATACAGTAACAAATTAGGAATTGCATTCACAAATTAAGAAGCTACATTTTACAAATTTAGAATTGTATAATTATGGCGGATAACATCCCATAACCATCAACGTTCGGTAGCTGCCTTATTGACTTTACCTCTTAGACTTTTTAGTCATTCCGTTTTTTTACAGTTTAATTATCATATAAATTTAAGATATTTCTTACTTGAAAACCACAACTCCCTCAGTGCTTGAGATGGTTAAATTATTTATGCAAGTCCAATCGTCTAACGTTGTCCCCTGACCATCTAAACTGATTACGGAATTCTGTAGCGTTG
Organism: Mytilus galloprovincialis; assembly: GCF_965363235.1. Lineage (NCBI taxonomy): Eukaryota > Metazoa > Mollusca > Bivalvia > Mytilida > Mytilidae > Mytilus > Mytilus galloprovincialis. The sequence continues at coordinate 59,312,444 of NC_134845.1, read as the reverse complement.
TAGTTGAGATGACGAGAGTTTTTGATTGATCCGAGTTGTCTGATACATCTGTGTAGTTATATTCCCACGAGCTACTTCGCAGATCTTCAGGCAAAGTACAAGCGGCATCTGAAAAAAAACTAGGATAATAAATATCAAACCTCATGAAATTTTACAAATTTGTATAACAGTAAATCGCGCAATTGCAGGTAGTAGCACATGAGGGTATATTTGTTACTACATATTTGATTTAATCAGGTAAAAAATAGCCTACATGCAAATTTTCATCAAAATTTAAATACGGGATCAAAACTGTATCGTATACCCTTAACTTTGTATCTACATATTAACTATCTGTCTAATATTATGCAGATTGGGGATCATGGAGCTCTCATCATTGCCCTGTGCCGTTTGTCTTGAAATGTTGACACTTTTTTGTTGAAAAGTGACAATCTAAGCCCTTCGTAGGTATCGAAGATGACATTATTCTGGGAAACCCTTTTGATACAACCTTTATATATACAGAGTCTATGATTCTGTCGAATTTATGGACATTGAAAGATCGGGGGAAAAGGGGGTTTTCACTGCCATTTAAGCGGTCTCCGGTAGGTGTTCACTGTACATTTCTTTTTGGCGGCTTTCCATGAATACACGTATATTTATTTTTTTTTAAATGTTTTTAGAGTGATAGTTATTTTTGTATTACGTGTGTATATGTTATAAATTTAATAACATCTTTGATGTCCTTTTATTGATAAATGCTCGTATTAAATAAACACAAATCTGCAACTGACATAAGGAGATATAGGAAGATGTGGTGTGAGTGCCAATGGGACAATTCTTCATCCAAAGGGTTTATATTCGAGGACAACGAGAATTTACAACAGCTTGCAGGGGATTTCCTATGTATCTATTCACTCCCCTTAACTATGAAAATAATGCTTTTAATGTTATCAAATATTTTTTTTTATAATTTTTCACTTAATTCAAATATCGAACCGACTGCTAGCAGCCGCTTGGATATTGAACATCGAATATCGAATAACGAACCGGCTGCTAACTTCACATACATTTTCCAACCATATGCCCCTATTCAAAATAAAATTGAGAATGGAAATGGGGAATGTGCCAAAGAGACAACAACCCGACCATAGAAAAAAACAACAGCAGAAGGTCATCAATATGTCTTCAATGTAGCGAGAAATTCCCGCACCCGGAGGCGCCCTATTCAAAAGCATTGTTTATAAAAAGAAAGTAAATTACAAACTCCAGGACCCCTGGATCCGACACCGTCTTCTCTCTTATATTCAACCCACACCTTTTATTCATATTATCTGAATATTCTATACAAAGCGTTTATTTTGTGCCATTCCTGAATACTATGACTATGTTTTCCCGTTTAAATGGTTCTACACTATTAATTTTTGGGACCATTTATAGCTTGCTATTCGGTGCGACACATAGCTCCATGCTGAAGGCCGTACCTTGACCTATAATGGTTTACTTTTATAAATTGTTACTTGGATGGATGGTTGTCATTGGCACTCATACTACATCTTCCTATATCTAATCAATGACCTTTACAAATATTTTCTTTTACATAGATAGTTGTTTTAGATGGAGATGTTGGTTACAAGACAACGAGACAGTTATACAACAACGAAAATAACCAAAACGAGCTACATGGAAATATACACATTTTATAACAATAATTATAGACAGGTATCGTTACAATAAGTTAATAAGCCTCTAAATTGTCCAGGATGTATAAAAAAATCCAAATAAATGAATACAAGTAGTCACTATACCTATTCAAAGCTGAGCACTTCCTGCATGACACTGAACCTATATTTTAATCACATTCAAGTCTATAAATAGTTCAGAATCAATAAAAGTGCCAAATAGCTAAATAGTCACTATGCCTATTCAAAGCTGACCATGCATGGGCACTGAATCTGTATTTTCATCGCATTCCAGTCTATACATTATGTCTTTAAATAGTCCAGAATCTATTTTTAAAAGTTCCACATAGTTAAATACTATGCATATTAAAAGCCGAGCACTGCATGCATGGATACTGAACCTATATTTTAATCGTATTCCAGTCTATTCCAAATGTGCCTTAACAGTCAAGAATCTATAAAAGTTCCAAATTTTTAAATAGTGACTATGCCTATTCATAGTGGAGCATGCATGGGCACTAAATCTGTATTTTAATCACATTACAGTCTTTAAATTATGTCTCTAAATAGTGCAGAATCTATAATTAAAGTTCGACATAGTTAAATGTTAGTAGTCACTGTGCCTATTAAAAGGTGAGCACTGCATGCATGGACACTGAACCTATATTTTAATCGCATTCAAGTACTATGCCTATTCAAAGATGACCATACATGGACACTGAATCTGTATTTTAATTGCATTCCAGTCTATAAGATATGTCTATAAATAGTCAAGAATCTATAAAATATCTATATTCCAAAATAGTTAGACAGTCAAAGCAGATCATGCATGGGAACTGAATCTATAGTTTAATAATATTCCAGTATATGCATATATTTAATTACTACAGTCAAATGGAGTCTTATGACAAATATAATTTATGTTAACATGACAAAGAGTCAAATATTTCCTCCATTAAAGAGGTGATACGAATAAGTCGAAAATATACTGACCAACGCCATAAAGAGAAAAGTTATACGTTAACCCCAGACGGCTTACTAGTCACACAACTAATGTTGCCCATTTATTTCATTTTTTATTTGAAATTTTTGACTGTGAGTACAATGTTGATTTTAAAATATATTTTGAAAATGTGTAACTTTGATTATTTTCTTGCACAAGTCTATTAAAAGCACTGTTTGATATTACATCTACAAAAGTCTAAACAGTGACGCTCGAATGAAAAAAAAGGTTAAAAAAGCAAAATAAAGTACAAAGTTGAAAACATTGATGACTCAAATTTCCGAAAGATATTGCCATATGCAACTACAGGTGTCTATTTCCAGGGTAGACACTCTTAAGTTTTGTAAAAATAAAAAGTTTATGATAGTACAGTCACTTAAAAAAAGAAAAAAAGATAAGATCACAGGTCACATGTCAAGTTCTGATTAAAATCAGAAATGCGAAAATTCACATTCCGCGAGTGAAATTAGTATTTATGATGGATCTAATTTGATTGCGCAATTTTCAAAAAATTAAAGCTTGTTCTATCAAAGTTGTAAAAAGTAAAATAACAATAATACTGAACTCTTAAGAAAAAATTCACAAATCACAAAGTTACTTATCAAATGGCAAAATCGATACTCAAACACATCAAATAATTGGATACATTTTTTGTAAAAACTGTCATATTCCTGACTTGGTACAGGCGTTTCCTTATATAGACAATAGCAGATTAAATCTGGTTTTGAAGCTAGATTAAACCTTTAAAAAAGTTTCAATTGTTTCAATATTCGTAAACATTAATGTGTTTACAGTTATTTTATATGTTTTGTGTGTGTGTTTTGATATTTTCTTCTTGGTGTTAGTGAAAATAATTCAAAGGTAGATTTTTTTCTTCAATTTCTTCATGTATTTTTGTTGGCGGTAGATTGTAAAGACGCCGTTCTATTGTAGAATACTATATTGACATCTAGATGTAACTTTCAGTTGTGTCGTTAGGTTCGCCATCCGTTTCTCAGACCTTTATATCAAACGACATGTTTTATTTGGGGTAAAAGTATGGATTGTAGTGTAAAAAAAACCACATTAATTTTCTTTTTAATATGTTTCTCGTGATTCACGACATTCATTACTACATTAATAAATTTGTAAAATCAGATTTCCATTTAGTATATATCAAAATATGTATGGATTTCGGTTATTTGCCAGAAATATTTATTTTTCATTTAAAAGGCGTATTTTAATTCAAATATTATTGGTTTTAACCTGTTATATTTTTTTGTAACTTTTTTTTATCATTTTGCATTCAAAATTCAACTGCGGAATTTACATTATAAAAACATTTGAATAATATTACTGGTTTTATGTTGTTCGAATCTTTAATCTATGTTTCAACATCTATATTTTTGTGTAATTAAAATTATTAGAACTGAACATCTAAGATAACAAATTGAGGCTGAATGGTATATATGATGTATGGAGTGACTTCAAAAATATCAATGTATGACAAATCTATACCTAAAATTATGTAATTGTATGTTTTATTCCTAAATAAGAATTAAACTATATAATAAATACCTAAAACAATTCAACCTGTGAAAATACTTGTTCGTATAATTCAAAATGGGGGTTTGTTTGATTGGGGCCGACATTTTGCCTAGCAATAGACCTTCAATGGACCCCTAGGAAATTGTTGTAAGGGTCTTTTAGTGTGACAGTTTTGAATATAAATTTGAGAAGATGTGGTACATGTATGAGTGTCAATGAGAAAACTCTACATCCAAGTCACAATTTAAAAAAGAAAACCATTATAGGTCAAAGTACGGTTTTCAGCACGTAGCCTTGGCTCACACCGAATAGCAAGCTATAAATGGTCCTAAAAGAGACTAGTGTAAAACCATTGAAACGGGAAAACCAACGATGTAATCTATGTACATGTATCTGAAACACTGGGATACATGTAACTGAACATACCATTATTAAAATGATTGGACCATCAATTAAAAAAAGAATGTGTCCATAGTACACGGATGCCCCACTCGCACTATCCTTTTCCATATTCAGTGGATCGTGACCGTGGTTTAAAAACTCTAATTTGGCATTCAAGTTAGAAAGATCATATCATAGGGTACAAATGTACTAAGTTTCAAGTTGATTGAACTTCAAATTCATAAAAAAAACTACCTTGACCAAACACTTTAACCTGAAGCGAGATAGACGCACGACCAAACGAACGAACGGACGCACGAACGAACGGTCGTACAGACCAGAAAACATAATGCCCCTTTACTATCGTAGGTGGGCATAAAAAAGAGTCGCATGTATCAACCAAAATAAATAAATATACTCGATACTTACAATTCGTATTGTACGTTTTGTCATGTTTGTATACGACTAGTAAACTCACCACAGGAGTATTACTAACTTCGGTATATTTTTGGTAGGGCTGTGACCTTTTTGTCTCTAAGAACGTACCCATTTTAATATAACCTATAGTTATATGAATATTTAAGAACGAATAATCTATACGTATATACAATATTTAAGATATGACTCATGATTACTTAATGGTAAACAAAAAAATACTATATCTATATCACCACGCATAGTTCATAAGTATACAATTACTCTGAAGTTTTGAGGACTTATTTGAAAGATGAACTTTTTAAATGAATAGTAATTTACTTTGATATAATAATTGGCAATAAATGATGTAGGATCCTCAAAAGTATATTTATATATCATATATGAAATGCAGATCATACCTTAAAATATTTTACAGTTATCAAACGCAAATGCGTTTTAAAATAGTATGTCGTTAAAAAATGAAGATAAGTTTGATATAAAATCTCTCAATTCTATGATCAATTTTTGGCACATCCCCGTATACCCAATAATAGGACCTACCCCCATCTGTTAAACAAACATTACAAAATCATATAAAGTTGTTTTCACAAACACATAACTGGAATAATTTTATGCACTATACATGTACGCGGATCGTAAAAGTTAGAGACAAGTTTATGAGGGTCCTTCATTTATTTTTTCTCTGATCCTTAAAATCCTTTTCTCTTGTCTTTATTTATTTGCCATTGACTCCTGTTTTTCATATTTTAGCCCCTCCCACTATTATCAACTGGTTTAATACATATAGCTGTTAAAAAGAGTAAATAATTGGCTTATCACCACTTTGTTAATTTTTTTTGTTGTTGACTAGATATATAAATCTATTTGTTATACATTTTTAAGATTTATTTACTAATATAACACAATGTTGACTGCTGTATCCATATTTTTTTTTACATTTTTACATATTATTTCTATTTGAATTGTTCACACATTGTTGTCATAAAATGACGTTTTTTCCCGACCGTCATACACGTGAGCGGTTTGGCAAGCTATAAAACCAGGTATAATCCACCATGTACTAAAAAAGGAAATGCCGGTACCAAGTTAGAAATATGAAAGTTGTTTCCATTCTGTTGATGTGTTTGAGTTTTTGATTTTGGCGTTTGATAAGGGACTTTTCGATTTAAATTTTCCGTGGAGTTTGGTATTTTTGTTATTTGTTCAATAGGTAGTAAAGAGTTTTAGAAATATAATCAACCGAAGTTATGGACTTCTCCCTAGCGTCATTCAAAATATTGTCAAACGTTTTTATTTAATGTGTTTGATGTATAAATACGCAGTAACGCCTGGTCAGAAATCTTGTGTCTATTGTAAGGAGGGAGTTACACCATCTGAACGCCTTTATTTTTAGCTTGTGAGAAGTCAGTCTGTGGCCCCTCTTTTCCTAATAACGCATTTTGCAAGCTGCAATTCAAATATCTCGCCTTTTATCAAGCTTGGAATTATCTTGCTATGTGTGAAATAGTTGCCACTGCGCAATGATTAAACAACTTATATTTGTCAAGAAATGGTTATTACATGGTTCACGTTGAATACATCTACATGACTTATTGTAATAAAATCTGATAATAATAATGATTTTCTATGAGATGTGTATAATTTAAACTTTCAATTTATCGAATTGGTTTTGGAAGAAAAATTGAACATACTTTCTACGATAAGTTTTTGTTGTTGTTTTTTTTAAGTTAACACACCTTTTAAAAAAACATTCATGTTTTTAATTCATTCCAAACTTAAGGATATATCTTTAAATAATTGAAAAAAAAAATTGTTTGTGATAATAAACAAAGAACATTATATTAAAACAGCTTTAAGAAAATCAAAGTCGAAGAACCCTCTTTAATTTAAAACAAAAGTATGAGAATGACGATTTATAAAGTTCTTCAAATTGAACATTCAAGGTTAAAATACGTTAAGTCTTTCAGAAGAAATCATTTATCCTTAATGTTGCCATCAATATAAGACAAATTTTATTTCACTCTTATGTATACAAAACTAATTAGAAAACTGTTACTATATGAATTTAATGCAACTGTTTCCTTTTTTATAACAATGACAAATATAGTAGGTTCTTGATTTTTTTTTAATAAGATGTTCCTTCAATTATATTTTGTTTTTTAATCTTTTAGATTATTTATCTTTATTTTTTCATATATTTTTTTTACCAATATTCTCTATTTTATATTTTAGCACCCCATTTTTTTCTGTTCCTTTTTTTGCCCTTTTCTATTCTATATAAATTTTTGGTCTTTATTCTGCACTTTTGGCACACTATTTTCCATTCTATTCTGAACATGTATGTACTATTTGCCACTGGGTGTTAAGCAAACAGCTATCAATCAATCTATTATGTAAACCCAATCCATACCCTCACGATGAAACATTTAGATTTTTAAATTCTTGTGTCATGTACAAATTTAAAAACTAGAAATGCTTTTTAAATGATGAATTTTATCAACTTTATGGTACATCTCTTAAGATTGAGACCAGATAATTCAAAAATTAATAATGTTAAAACATTGTCTTTTATGTATTTTAATATTTAGACGACGAGTATATACATGATTGTGTGTTTTTGTATTTTTATAGTTCTACTGGTTATTGTAAAAATTTTTATCGCATTCCTGTAATTTTGGATTAGAACACAATCAAAATGTATCTTTATCCGAGAAAAAAAGCAAACGTATTACGGATTGTTTGCACATACTTAATTATACATGTTGCAACAAGAGTTAGTAAGTTATATGTAGTTAGGTCTCAAATGATGCAGTATTAAATGTATACTACTTCATTTCAACTAATTGCGGAGTTTTTTATGCCCCACCTACGATAGTAGAGGGGCATTATGTTTTCTGGTCTGTGCGTCCGTTCGTTCGTTTGTTCTTCCGTCCGTCCGTTCGTCCGTCTGTCCCGCTTCAGGTTAAGGTTTTTGGTCAAGGTAGTTTTTGATGAAGTTGAAGTCCAATCAACTAGAAACTTAGTACACATGTGCCCTATGATATGATCTTTCTTATTTTAATTCCAAATTTCACGGTTTACTGAACATAGAAAATGATAGTGCAAATTTCAGGTTAAAGTTTTTGGTCAAGGTAGTTTTTGATGAAGTTGAAATCCAATCAACTTGAAACCAATATTCAATAGAAATTAACCCATTTTCATTGACACGAGAACTATTTGTGACGTCATGAATAAAACGCAGGAACGAAAATTGTGAGCAAATAGACTTATTTCCTATCTAGTCACTGTATTAGCTATGATTCATTGTAATGTTGGTAAAAAAAACCTAGCTAAATAAGGTGGTCATTTTAGGGCCTTATCGAACCTACTCCTTTAAAGCTATTTTGTCTGTTTGTTTTGTTTACATATTTTTGTCAATATAATGAAATTTGAAACGACTATCATATAAGTGTAAGGTTAAGCGAGCTATAACACTAGGTTTACTCCACAATGTTTCTAAGAATTATGATTATTGACTATGACAGTTGCTTTCATTCGTTTGCTGTGTGTGAGCTTTTAATATTGTCATTTGAAAAAGGACTTTTTTTAAACTTTACTTTGAGTTATTGTTGTTGTTTTATTTTTTTTTAGACCAATTGTGCGGGTAGCGTAAATTTTGTCAATGCTTTATCTATGATGAGATTATGTCTAGCTTATTACTGACTTGTTAATCATCTTCTTATATCCTGTTTTATATACCGGCAGGACCTTGAATAAACATCTTTCAATTATCATGTGTATAACATGTATAACGATTTTATATTAAATTCAATTTCAATTTTTAAAGTTATTTGTTTTTTGTTAACAATGCTTGTCAATCCCGGATATAGATAACGTAAGAAGTAAGTGTTATTGATTGTGTAATTAAAGGCTACATTAAAACGGAAACTTTAAACATTTAACAACATGAATAATTAGTTAGAAAAGCATTTAGTCTTTATTTGAAAAATTTCACTCAAGAAGTCGACCAAGGGTAATAAGCTATAAAATACAAATAATTAATCGAAAAACACAGTATAAAAGACCAAGAAGATTTAACAAAAGGATTCTTTGTTATTTCTGTTTCAAATATAATTGAATTCATTTTATTGTAACTTAAGATGTGAAAACTTCCCAAAATTCTGATATTGTATACTATTTACACAATTGATCAATACATGAGTATGACAACAAAAAGGGACAAAAATAGTTTTAGGATTCAATAAGGCTGCATTTATTATATTGTATTCGTATTTAACTCTTCAAATTCTTTAAAACGTATTCTACATAACAACTTACACCCATATATGTTACCTGTGATGACGTTGGTTACATTTAATGCTGGCAAACGGACGGAACTGATATAAATGAATGTTTAAAACTGAAAAGCTAAAAAGGAATAAATGATTATGTATATAAATCAATTATTATTTTAGCGCAAATACATTTGGTACGATCTTTTTATTTTGCCACAACGAAAGGTATGTTTTTGTTGGCTCAAATGAAAACGCAAATTTGCACAACCCTCAATAACACAGAAGCTTATTCTATTATACAAATAATGTTTTAGTTCTATACAAACTCAATACGATGATAAATCGAATGATAAAATATAAATTTTGTTAGGAAATGTAAGAGTAAACCTGAGAACTGTTGATGTTATAGAATGATTTTCAGAAGTAGAGTCAATGACATACAAAGTAGGATAGCCGATCTGTATTCCAAAACAGACAGATAAAAAGCTCAAATTGTTTACAAAAGAGAGGCGAAAGATACCCCAAAAAAATTCAAACTGATATGTCAAACAAAAAATGACAAGGCTGAAAAAGAATAAAATACAGCAACAGGCAAATCACAGAACACAAAACACAACATAGAGAACAGGATCCCCACTAAAAAGGGGGTAGGCAGATTCTGCTCTTAATGCAAACACCTGTCGTGTTGCTTGTGTAAGCAAACAAGAGTGATAAGATACAGGTAGGTCATATTCGTAGAAAGGAGAACGGGATTGAAGATACGACTATTCGAACATATCCGTCGTCATTTGTGAAACAATTTTCCATAACGGTCAACAAACTCGTGTTGACGTGTCTATAAATTTCACATATACTTCACCACTTGTGACTCTTTGTTTAGAAGTTTAGTTGTGAGCTGCAACCCTCGATCAAAGGAATCATCAAACGAGGCATATATAGTCCATTTACAGGCGCAGTGCGAATGTTGCTACATAGAAAAGGAAAGTTCACAATTGTGAACCTCAAATTCAAAAATTGCAGGTACGGCCTTATTATAGAAGAGTGACAAAAGATACATAATCAAACTCATTAATCGAACATAAACTGACTGAAAAATTAAAAGACACACAGACAAATAATAGTACACAAGACACTAGACACAGAATGGAAAACTAAAGACGAGGCAACACGAACCCCAAAAAGTATAGCTCATTAAAATCCGGCTTTCATAATTATCCCATGCAATAGCATGTATAGTGAACTGAGCGATTAATGATGTGAAATTGAATAATTGAAATATGTGAGATATTGAAAACAGTTGAAACAGTGGATATTTAAAATAATTAAATTGGATTGCAAACAGGCCAAGTAAATGTAAATTACATAATTACAATTCAATATAAAAAGTACAAATAACACTAAAACAAGTGTTTTCTGTTTAGTTCATATATTTTTTAGATTCATTGTAACGATACATGTACATATAAGGATATTAACATTTTAAATGCACTGAAGACAATAAGACTGATTTTACGGATTACAATTTTTAAAAACCTCATTTGACGCGGACTGATTTTCACTTTTTATTCTGCCATTGTAAATCATTTTTGTAAATATATATATCATAAGTGCATCTGCAATGAGAACACCATTTTCATACTTAAATTTAAAAAGTTGTGAAAACATTGCACATGTTGAAATAAGTAACTTAAAGATGCTTTTTTTTAATTATTTATGTACAAGATATGTTCAAATTTTACCATTCTGTTCCACAATAAGTTGTGTTTTCTTTATGTCACGTCATCATAAATGATCTTGAGTTTTTTGTCGCAAATTTCAAATAATACATGTTATCAAATTTTGACCAATAAAGAAAATCAAAATCACTTTATCGCTTAAGCAAACTAGAAAAAATATTTCAGGTACAGAACAAAATATGTGGTTCTCAATCATGTTGTCAATTGCTATATATGAATTTTTAATAGAATACAATTCAATAATTTATAAGAGGTGAGTAGAAATGTTACGTTAGATATGATACAATCTATGTCAAACTTAACCCCAGAAAATAATTTTGAGTAAAACATATTGCAGAAAATACAAACTTCCAGTATGTTTCATACGTTTAGAAACATTATATCGATTGATTCAGGACCAGCAGCAGATTCAAATGTTGAATCGATGAATGGATATCGATCAACTCCACTCACTGCAAATCAACACTTTCAGAAGCAAGAAACATAAATCATAGATATTGGAGTTTATAAACCAAATCTAAAACAGATATCTGTTATTAAGAATTATCTGAGTCAACTTGAGCGATTTTCGATTTAACACCACCATAAACAGATCTTTAAAAAAGTAATTAAAAAACTAACAATTAAAACTAACGAAAATATGTCGACACATTATATGTGTATAAAGGTTCAATGCTTATCAATATACATAGCCACATGAAAACTGAATTGGTTTCAAGTCCTTTTTCTCATGTATTGTAAATTGATTAGATGCCTGACTGTCTAAGTTATTTGGACTTGCTTTGAATATTATACAGTAAAGCGCAGTTCATATTACAACATGTTGATTGCCGATATATGACAAAGGACGAAACACTTATGTTTTTTATGCTATTTATTGTGATTCCAAGGAAGGCTAGGGTATAAAAAACAATATTGCCCTGGTCTTCTACCATACCAAACGTCTGTAATTCTCTCGTTACAATGGGAGTGTCCGTTTGGAATATGTTTATTCGAAGCAACGTCTTTTTAGTCTCACAACTTTATCTTCAATGCCGCATAAACCCGAGCGTTTCACTTTCTTTGTGATTTAAACTCTTGCAACAAATCTTTTAGTGATCCTAAGTTGGCCTGTCGCAGTTGAAAACTCCTGATTTTAATTAAAACAAAGGACGTCGTCACTAAAAGGGAAATGAGTTAGGATTTTCATACTTGAAAATTAAAATTTTGTAAAGAGCAATTTCGTAAAATATCCAATCAGAGTTAGAAAAAAATCAAACCACATCAAAATAGCTCGTACAACAAATTCGATTACTGGTACAAATAAATTGAAACACGAAACGTTTATTATCTATAGCCTTCGCCTTCACAACAAAATAAGGTGCGTTCACATACATCAAAATGGCAAATAGACGAAACATACTAGCAAAAGTGTTCACATGTATTTTCCTACCACGCAAGAATGGCTTATTATGTGCTATTTAATTTTCTTTGTAGTCACGCTATATTTACGATATTTTATTACCGGTGTGCAACACACACGGAAAGATTTATAACGTTACCTTGAGACATACAAGTTTATTGTAGGTAAATTCAATACATCTCAAGGTAGACATGATCGATATCAACACGCCCACTTTGTTGTGTCTTCCTGTTGACAAAGTTTAGGTAGTTTGTAACATCCTATTCATTTTAAATTATAGAAAGAAATCACTAAAAATAGACAGGTTTTTAAACTGTATCGCATACTGATTATTGATAAAATGATGGATATAATGTTTCTTGCCGTAATATAGTTATCTATTTAGTGGATGCGGTGTAAAATAAACATCAATCTATCAAAGCGATAGTTTATATTTCTACCTTATTATACATCTGTTACATGTAAGGGAATAATTTCAATAGATTTTTAACACATACATATTCTTTACAAGAATATATTTGGTATATTTTTTTCGTGTTCTTTTGTTAGTTAATCAATATTACTCAGGTTTAGGAGCAGCTGCATTTTGTACGTTTATCCACATTAATTAGGTTTAGGGGCAGCTGAAGCATGCCTCCGCTTGTGGAAGTTTCTCGCTGAATTGAGGACGCATGGGTGGCCTTCGGCTGTTGTTTGCTCTTCGATCGGGTTGTTGTCTCTTTGACACGTTCCCTATTTTCATTCTCAATTTTATTACTGATTAATGGGACGTTGTACAATGTCACCATGTGTCTACGTTTTATATATTATAACAGGTTTCTTTAAAATTAACAATTATTTTAACAGAATACAAATATATACTGTAAACATTTAAAACTTAAAAAGTATGTTCTATTATGTTTCGCCAACAAAGACAAAGATAATTGTCGCTTTGTACATAATATTTCAGATTTTGAGGTAAAGTGCAACATATGATTTCACTTTGTTCGTAAGTAATAAAGATGATGCTGTGATTTCAAGTTTGATTTATTCAACATTCGTTATAATTTTAAATGTTAATATAGGAATAGAAAACAGCTTGTAGTGTAATATATTATATCCTCGAATGAAACCAATGAGTCATTTATATATACACATCGGTCTTAAAGATGTTCAAAAATCACGTTGAAATAGATAGTTTAACGGCTTACCTGAAAGTATGTTTCTGTTTAATATCAGGAATAAGCCAAACCTCAATATTATGTAATTATACATGTTTATGATTTATCGTGATCAAGTATTTATAACATGCACTGTAACACATGTAAATTACATAACACACTTAGACTACATAAAAGGGTGTATTAATCCGTTACGGACGTGAATGATATAAATAACAATTGAATGACATAATATGTTGCATGACACATATTATTTGTAGTTTCAGTAAAAAAAATTACATGTATCATTTTGTTTATAGTATAATAAGAAAGGAAATAAAAAGGTAGTAGAAATTTACAATTGACAATATTTTCCCTAGAAAATTTCAGCGATTTAGCAATTGCTAACCAGGTTTAGGTATCTCTGAACAAAAGAATGTTCGAAACATAATATACCATGATGCTCTCAAAGATTTGTGATTGCTTTCGAAAACTCATGACTGCAATATTGTTACAATGCGCTCGATATAACAGAGGAACGAAATATAACAAAGGAACTCTGACAACGTCATGTCGTAAAACGAAAACAATATAAATATAAAACAACACAATTCTATAAACCCAAACCCGATAAAGGTAGTTATCTTGTATGCTTCTGAAGGATAGGCAGATCATGTACCGCATGTGCTATTAGTTATGGTGCAGATGTAAGCAAACACATGCTATTGCGGTAAGTAAGACTCTATTCTGTTACGCCGTTTCCTCAATTTATGTAGTTAGTTTGAAAATATTCTTAATCTGTTTATGTGATCCAGTCTAGGAGGATTTTTCATCTTTAACCTTATAAGAACGTTAAAACATCGTATCATCGCTACCTTTTCCTCTCTCACACGTATCCGTTACAGGAAAACTGCAAGGTCATTACGATCACGAGGAACATTTCGTCATCTTCGACCCAATTTGTGCTTACCACAGAGTGAGTTAATTATATAACATTGTATTTAAAGCTTTCAAATTGCCTTTCCTATAATTGAACCTTTTATCCGTGGAATACTGGAAATTTAACCGTTCTTGAAAGTACAACATTTATCGGATTCAACGGACTGTGCAATCAATTATATTGAACATTTTATACACTAGAAACATTTATTCAACACATTGTAAAACTTCATTTTATTTGTTTTTTCAGCTTTTTACCATTTATTAGATTGGTTTAGGAATAAAGTATCCGCACCTGATAGTCTTTCTTGCTTGAGCCCAATCGTCGGTTAAACTTAAAGGTCAGGTTATTACAGTAAAAAGTCTTCAACTTTTCACAGATAACGCCACTCCACGTTAGTTCTACAGCTACATAACAACCTACCCGTTGAGCCTACATGTACGCGTCATCTCTTGACGTACAGTAAATTAACGACAATCTGTCTTTACATATACAGGCAAGGAACGACAACGTAGCAACGTACATACTTTTACACTGACAGGGGACTAAATAACTTGTGTGTAATAGACAGCAACCCAACAACGTTGAGCCATCATGGATCCGAGTCACGCGGAACAGCAAGACGAGGTTAAACCGCCAGAGGGAGATGTTTCTGAAGAACTATTAAAAAATCCGTCTAATACAACACATTCAGATGAAACACCCGAGACTAGGCGAGTACACGACCTCACGGAAAAAGGAACAGGAACTTTCACAGACAAACGTTATAAGTTCTGTGAGGAACTAAAGGCCCTTTGGTCATATAAAACAACCAAGTTATTGGAAATCACCACACCTCCAAATGAATTTCAGCAAGTCTTAACAGCCCAAAAAAAATCATGTAAAAGCCTATTATCGTAGGCTCACAGACGATGACCTTGATTTTTTAAAAAGGAAAAGAACGTTGGCCAGTCAAAAAGACATAGACGCATCTAAGCTCACATTGGATCTTCGTCTGTCCAAAATGGAACTGGCCATGAAAACTTTAAACGAGCATCGCCTTGTCCTCACAAAGGCTAAATCCACTAAAACAAAGACCTCAAAGGGTAAGAAAACCTCACTCAGCGGTAGCTCTAACGTCTCAGACATGTCAAGCCTAGCACAGAGAAAGCTTGCCAAAGCAGAGGCTGCCAAGTCTAAAATAGCCTTTGTTGAAAAACATGGCCTTATTCTACAACAGGAGGTAATACTAGAAGAACAAACCCTGTTCAGACATATTGAAATGGAACAGGAAGCAGCACGCAAAAAGGTTGAAATGTAACAGGAAGCAGCAAGGAAACAGGCTGAGATGGAACAAGAGGCCATACGCAGGAAGGCTCAAATACAACAAGAGACCGCCGGGAAAAAGCCGAGCTGAAGGCCAAATTTAACCATCTTGAAACACAGAAAGAAGCTGCCGCCGCAGAAGCAGAGGCTCGTATCCTGGAATAGCGTTTAGCAATCTCCCCGACAACACGGAAGACCCGCTTAAGCGTGTGCAAGATTTCGTCAATAAACATCCTGTGACAACTGCCGTACAGGAAATGACAGGACCTCAAAGGCTTAAAAAAATTCCTGTTAAGATTAAGCTTAGTCATAACGCTCCAGCTTTCATACCACCCGTGGCACTGAACTTGCCATCACAAACACCTGAGATATTTCCTACACATGGTAAGTCTTCATAAGTTAATGTATTTCAAGGACTGGGGACATTAACTGACATATAAAAACAAGGCGTTAAAGAAGAGATCCCTGTCTTACAACAAAAACAAAAACAAAGCGTTATAGAAGAGATCCCTGTCTCACAGAAAAGACAAGGCGTCATAGAACAGACCCTTTTGCACTCCTGCAACAAAAAAATCCCTCATTATAGATCACCAGAATTCTCCTTCGCAAGGACTTGCTGTTCTTCCGCCTAACAAGCTTTAACAACCAGGCATATCCTTTCATACATGGTAAGCCAGCTTTAAAAACGTCATAGACGAACTACAAGTTTCAGACCCGGAACAGATAGACCTACTTATTTAATGGCTTGGACCAGAGTCTGGTAAACATGCTTGAGTATCAGGGCATCAAATACCAACAACCCAACAAGAGTCCTACACAGACTATGGGAAAGACTGGATGATCGATATGGGGCTCCAATAATGTTGCAGATGTCTCTCGTCAACAAAAATGACAACTTTCCAACTCTGACAAATAAAGACATCTCACTCCTGAACGATTTGTCTGAAATAGAGTATCACAAAGAACACGACGTACCACCGCACTTCACTTCACATCACTAGACAAAAACAATCTGAAAGTTCTCAGTTTAGCTCACCCAGACAAGCTTACGACGAGGAGCAGACAGAGTCAGCTGAAACAAAGTTAACCTCTGTGAGTTCTATCTTCACGGTGATGTAAAAAGGTCATAGGAGCGAGAAATCTTATGCCAAGATATTGTAACAAAATAGGGGTAAGGGTTAAGGATGACAAGCATATTTTTTTTAAAGCTACGATTATTCTGTTTCTTATTATCCAGACTGCACTTTCTCTGTTTTACTTCGTTCGCGGTCGGTGCCGTTTTAGTCTGGATAATTGTGTGACTGAGATTATATGTACGAACACTCTTCTATTTTAGGTATCGTGTCCGAATTATATTATTATTGTATGTATTTATTGTTATATTTATTGGGAAGGATAAGAAATAGAGTTCGTCTCACTGTTTGCCCAAAGGGGGGTTCCCGACATGTTCCCAATCCTTATTTCTCCCCGGGTTATCATTGTCACGTTTTCTCACCTTTGTCGTATATTTATATAAGGGTTATATATTGTAACTTGGCATATCATTTGTTAATGCTAAGCTTCCATCGTCCCCTTTTCCTATATTGTTCTATATGTATCCTACGTTTACTGGAGGCCGCCATTTATTTACCTTGATTGCGCATGTGCTTGCCATGGGAATACGACACACGACCTATAACCCCGTGAGCAACCAACCAATGACGTGCCGTAGAATTGCCCACTGATACCATTGGGATGTAGGTTGTGGGCGCTAAGTATATAAAGGGCATCTTGTGTGGGCTCTGGTTTTAACGTTGCAACCCGATACCAGGGACCTTTATTATTATACCCTGTAAAATATACCAGAGAAATTACCATCAGCAACTGTTAAAACCTCGCTACCAGATTATATTGAGTAGGTTTCCTCATATAATGATGGACTGGCCTCTGACTTAGATCGTTTTCCTACTACTACGGAACATTATGATTGATGCTTGACGTTCCACGGGAGTCTCTGTATCGTTTTATTCTCTTGGGATTATTATATTAGTATGCAATATTTCTATTAACAGTAAATTAAATTGATTAAGAGTTGATTTTGTTATTATTTTAACGTGTTTTATCATATATATACAAACCAGTGCCTTTACAAGCCATGCTACCAATGGTTGAAAACCAGTAAAGTAACCTACTTACAAGGTTGACTTAAACTATATAGTGTAACATTAGACAGTTTGAGGTCCATAGGCCCAAACCGTAACAATATTACCTGTGGACGTGTACCACAAGGACAAGATAGACAAAATTATCAGAATGTACGCCATTACTGACGACCAAAGAAACCGGTCTCGTGCCTCGCCTAAATTCTTCAGTCTGTTCAACGTTCGGGAAAAACCTGAAAACTATACTCTTACAACATGCTCCTCCTGAGTAGCTACTTCCGGGAAAACAGGAAAAGATTACGTCATAAAATCTGTACATAGTGAGTCTGACGTACAATTTGATCTGCCTACATTAATTGAATGTAATAATATTCCCAATAATGGAGACGAAATTCCTACTCCTGAAGTCGCAATGCATCATCTAAAAGAACTCAGAGGAAGCATTCCACCAATAGAGGGACGTTGTCAAATTCTACTCCTAATTGGAAGAGACCTTATAGAGGCGCACCACGTCCTTGAACAAGGCCTAGGACCATCCCGAACTCCATTTGCCAACAAGTTGAGACTTGGTTGGTCATAATTGGAAATATATACATTGACAAGCAAACTGTTCCTGTTGAAGTCAACACAAAGATAAGTAACGTTTCAATCACGGAATAAGAACAACGTCTTGCCTCAAATCCGGAAATAGCCATCAAGGACAAGAAACCAATTGTTGTTCAGTCTAGCTACTTTTATCCGAATGCCAAGGTCGCAAAATCGCATTCAAAACAATTTCTTGAATGTACAGGACCTAGTACCAAGCCTGGTAAACGCTCGAATTCCTCTAAAGGGACATCACTCGCGACGCTTAAAGCAAAATCTTTGACTTCTATAGAAAAATTTATTGCTAAAGAAAATGTTATTCCGTCGTCGCCGTCTAACAACATTGGAGAAAACAGTTCCTACTATCTCAACAGCAACTATGGAACATTCTGCAAATCACAGCAACCTTGCTTTTTTGGAGAGATTCTTCTTCTTAGGACAAGAAACTCTGCCGAAACCTAGTTCCCCGTTGCATTAATCTATTCTGGAAACTTTATATTGAAAGGTAGTAAGTTGAAACCTGATATTTCTCATACAACCAATAGTGGACATTGCTCTTGTACATAATCAATTAATGTTTGGATTTATTTATTTCATATATCCATATGCGATTTAGTTATGGAATAGTGATATCAGATAGGCATCAGGCGGGGAGTATTCTGTCACGCCGTTTCCTCAATTTATGTAGTTAGTTTGAATATATATTTAATCTGTTTATGTGTTCCAGTCTTGGGGGATTTTTCATCTGTAACCTTATAAGAACGTTAAAACATCGTATCACCGCTACATTTCCCTCTCTCAGACGTATCCGTTCCAGGAAACCTGCAAGGTCATTACGATCGCGATCACGAAGAACATTTCGGTGAGACGTCATCTTGGACACAATTTGTGGCTAACCACAGAGTGAGTTAATTATATATCATTGTATTTAAAGCCTTCAAATTGCTTCCCTATAATTGAACCTTTTCTCCGTGAAATACTGGAAATTTAACCGTTCTTGAAAGTACAACATTTATCGAATTCAACGGACTGTGCAATCAATTATTTTGGACATTTTTTACACTAGAAACATTAATTCAACACTTTATAAAATTGTATTTTATTTGTTTTTCAGATTTTTACCATTTGTTAGATTGGTTTAGGAATAAAGTATCAGCACCTGATAGTCTTTCTTGCTTGAGCCTAATCGTCGGTTAAACTTAACATTACAGACTCATCAAAAAGACCACACACTGTGAATACGTAGCGATCATTCTTGCACATTCCTCATCATTTGTGAAACAGATATATATTAACAGTCAACCAACTTCCAATTGCGTACATGATATTTTCGAAGGAATGATTTCAGTTTTGCAAATACTATATCATCATGAGTATATGTATGATCCTTTAATCATTTTTGATTTACCTGTACCAAGTCAGGAAAATGGCTATTGTCACATTAAAGTTCGTTCCTGTGTGTGTTACATTTTGGCGTTGTATTTCTGTTGTATCGTAGTTCTCTTATATATGATACATTTTCCTCAGTTTTAGTTTGTAACCAAGATTTGTTTGAACCACACAAAATTTCGATGATTATTACCATGATCAACACGATTTCTTATTCAAGCATCTTGCTTTTGTAGGCAGCATTATATTGTTTAATATGGGCATAACACATAAGCTTTTTAATGTATATTGTTTTCGTTTAACGCAAACGCATATACTGCTGCCTTATCTTGACACTTTTGTTTCTTAACATCATACACTATATACTGCACATATTGCCGTCAACTAATACGCGGAATTGATAAGATGGTACAGTTCTTAAAAAAGGACATATTATAACTTCCAAGCGTCGTAGAGATTTTTTTTATTTCGTCACCAGTAACGCTCAATCATACTTTTCAAAGCCAGTGAAGCATAAAAACGCTGATTCGTAAGGAGACATATTATAAGAAAACAGAAAATTGCAATTTAACTATTGACACCTTTGGCTGAGGAGCTTGAACCATATATTTCAAGATAATTAGTTAATTTATGGACGCTGATGTACGACAAGTGTACAATGTATGTGATGTACCGTCAGTACTAAAACGCTGAATATTGAGCAGATAATACCCTTTATAAATAACAGGGTAAAGTCTTTCGTATATGCCAAATGATGAAAAATTAAAATGTTGCTATAATTTGTGCGTTCCAATCGATTTTCTAGATATTCGTTGATCCTGCATGATTTAACATAAACACTTGAAGCCAGACAAGCTGCAAAACGTTAACTTAGAAATCTAAGTGTAAAAAATTATTTAGTTTAAAATGACGCATTTTGAAATTTTTCATAAATCATATTATAAACTAACATTTACGCTGATGATATCTTAAGAACCGGTGATAGTCACGGACACTGACAGTCATTTAATGCCTGTAAAGACCAAAATGGTTTGTTAAAAAATATACAAATATATAAATTTAAAAACGTAGACACTTGTAAGCCAATAATGATTCGTAACACTTTACAAAAGGACGGAAAGTTCCTGAGTTGAACACTATTCAAATATACAGTTCAATATAATAGATTACGCTATGATTCTGGCGATCGACAAAGCAAATCATGTAACCCTAAGCTGTACTTAAAACAATTTATCATAAAATTATAAAATTAACAGTCACTTTTACAGGTTGAATAAAAACAAACGACCATGTTTAGTTCTGATGTGTTAATCCTTGTTCATATACATTCCAAACGGTTTTCAATGAAAAATGAAAAATGAAAAAAAGTCACGAAACTAAAGCGCCAAATTCATCGAAAGTGATTTGTTTTCACGATAGAGTTTGAACGACAGCGTTCAACAAAATTAGAAATATTTATGAACAGTAAACTGACAACACTGGTTAACATGCTCATACATAAGTGGTATAACAATCAATCGGTAGTGGTTTTGAACCATTATTTCACACATTTATCGAATATAACTTCAAAATATGAGATGTGCAATGATTTAGTGAACGGTGCTTAATATCCAGCGGCAAATCATACGCATTTTTCGAGTAGACAATGTACCAGCAGCATAATATTAGTACTAATAGCAGTAATTCATCTTTGAGGAAATGTTCTCGATAGTCAATTATTATAAATCCACAATAGAAAAATAAAAACCCAGGAAATCGCATGAATTCAAAAAGTAAACATGGAACAGGCATTAACATTATTAACAGTGCGTCAAAATGCAAAACAAGGAATATGACAAATCCTAATATTTTTCTGCTGGTGTGCTATGCTGTCAGCCTGTACACTAAAGGAAAGCAAGTTACCCCCAAACATAGACCTCTACTTCAAACAGACATTACATTTTTCATGATTCAAAATAAACATGTGTTAGAACTAGCTAAAACAAATACCATCAACGAATTATACATTAGATGCGTCCGATACGCTTTTCTGGATTTATTTTCCCCCGGAACGATCAAAGCCGTATATTTGAAAGACAACCATGCCAAAAAATCGAAAACAGTTGAAGAGCTTGATAATCAAACTCCTCTCAATTGCGTATAAACGTATATACAAAATTTGGTCCTGGTATCTATTATGAGTTTATTCAAAAGACAGCGGTATATAATTCCATTATATTCACAAAAATGTGCGAGCAAAACAAAAGGTTGTCGCTCATATTCCTCAATTTTTATGGAGTTAAATAAGCTCCCAATGCAAACTCAATAAACAAACTTTCGATGGCAACATTCTACAATGGCAGTCCGATCAGGACTAGTTGTGCGTACATACTCAGAGGTTGAGTTAATCGAAGTTAGTGTTACATGATGAAGCTTTCCAATTAGTAAATAGTTTTGCACTTACAGAATCAAAGTACGGAAGGGCAGTTCTTTGCCAAAATATGTACAACATCACAAAACCACACAAACGTACATAAATACAATACTTAATAAGTTTTTGTGTCAGTAATTCTTCTCACAATAAGCAAAACATATTCTTAATTGTCATTGTTACATAACTAATACAAAAACAAGAGTGCACACACTGAAATGTCTCGCCTTCTTTTCTTACCATTGCTAAATGTTGATAGTACAAATATAAAGCTTTTCTACAACTATCGCAGAAACTTCAAATAATCAAAGAAAATGAAGTCAAAGTCATATAAACGAATTAAGGAATACTTGCACACCTTTATTATACAATACAACACACTAACTATAGTTGACCTATCGCTAATTGTTTCTACGGAACAGACGTAACCAAAAAAACTATCATGACCAATGAACCATGAAAATGAGGTAACTGTCAGATGAACCATGCCATGCAGACATGTGCAGCTTATAATCCTTCAATTCCACAAATAAAGTTGACATATTGCCTTTACTTGAAGAAAAACAGACTAAAACACAAAACCTTAACACTGAAAAATAAACTGTTAAAATGAGGCAAAGTTCAAATAAAACCGGTGCTATATAATAAGATGTACAAAAAAGTAATGCAGATGTAAATATAAGCCACATTCAGGAAAAACAACATAATGCAAAGGAAATAGGCATAGTTCTTCACTCATAGACACAGACTAACGAATTACTTAAAACTGCCTTAGCGCAAGTAATACCAGTTATTAAATGCACTAACTAAAACCTTTCATTTGTCGAGGTCACAACGAGGTTCGTTATTACATAAAAAAAATTACTAAATAGCTAAATTTGACCATTTAGGTTAGAAGACAGTCATTTTGTAATGATTTTGTGCAACAATGTAGGTCACAATCCGACAACTAAACACCGGTCTGTCCGGGCGTATCACTGAAATCACTGCCAGCCTATTTCGTTATAATTTTCTAAAACAGTTCGATATTTATCGAATGATAGGCAAAACTTTAAAAAACAAATTCAGTTGAGCATATAAAAATATTTTAATGCATTGTGACACATTAGTTTTGAGATATACTTCTATAAGTTGTTTTGTTTTCTAATCTTTGCTCTGTTTAGAGATACCGTTGCTGTTCCCTTGTTGTCTTTTATGTTTATCCTAAAACAAGGACAAACATTGAATGGTGATGCCATTTAAAAAGTAAACTTTTATTAGAGATTTCATAGCTTCAAAGGAAATTATTTGTAGTGAAGGGAAAACAAAAACATGCATGAAATAATATTTTCAAATTCAATTTTTCATATAAATACATCTGATTACATATACCTTTTAAATTAAACATGGAATATTTTTTGAAGCGTCTTGTTAATGACTTACTAGGAGAAAAACATGTATTAGTACATGCCCAGAATACATGTAGCTGAAATTCGGTGCATAAATGAGAAGAAAAAAAAACATAAAAAGAAAAATCACAAAAATACTGAACTTAGAGGAAAATCAATTCGGAAAGTCCATAATCACATGGCAAAATCAAATAACAAAACGCATCGAAAACGAATGGACAAGAACTGTTATATTCCTGACTTGGTACAGGCATTTTCAAATGTAGAAAATGGTGGATTTAACCTGATTTTATAGCGCTAACCCTCATCAAGTTCCGATATATTTACATTGGTGCGTTAACTTAACAGACACAATAAATAAAATAGTCAAAATATGGGTACATAAGTCATCATCGTATAACAATTTTAAAAGGAACAATTTAACAGAACACACAAAAATCTATCTACAAACACATTCATTGATTTGAGTGTCTGTTTAACTGTATGTCTTACACAAAATATTGAAAATATTGAAACACACACTATCTTTTTTTATCAATGTTTTGATGAACACAAATATTCGAGACAATACCTCGTGCATTTTTGTCACCAAACTTGTTTCAGGTGAAAAGATTGTCTTCAGAAACCCTACAAACATGATAAAATAACTTCATTGGAGTATTTCGAACGATAGTGAATGATTCATGTTTTCAATTTCTATTTCTAGTTATAACTTGCAAATTAAAAACAATGCAACAGAGAAAGGCGATATGAGCAACAGTAACTATCACTTGTTATTTGGGAATCCTTATTACATATGCATGTATAATTTTTAACAGTCTTACACACTAACACACCAATGCACAGTTTAAAAAATGCTTAAATAAATGCACCAAGATCCCGAAGTGTGTTAATTACAGTCTCTACGATGTGAAACGATACAAACTGCACATATAACTTCATTAACCGCAAACATGTATTACATGTTCCATAAAGTTTTTGGATTAATGATCGTTTAAATGTAAAATTAAACTCGTATTCTGAGACTCATTTCTAGCAGAAAACTAATTAACGAAGGAAAATGTGACAATTAGAAAACTGTCGTCGTCTGTGTAGTTGATGGATTATACAATTGTAACAACATATGATATTCATTTGGAACATCGATACATGTTTGTTTGAATAATTAAGTTTGAAGTGTAATAAGTCAATCTGTCAGTTTTAGTTCATGGTGTTAGCATTTTTAATTTCATTTTAATATGTTTTAGATATGACCGAACTACGTTATTCTTGATATCTCTATACTCACATAATTAGAAGTATCGGTAGACACTATAATATTTGATCGATTGGCTTTTCGGCGTCTTTGGTAATGATGATAACCCTGTTTGACCTAAATATAGAAAGGTAAAGGTATAGGTATTAAATTAACGGAGGTCAATGTGTGTCAGATGTTTATGGATGGTTGCTTAGGTTTTCACTACGATACATGGTAAAATATAACCTCATAACATCCATGTTCTCTTTTTCTATAAGCATGATAAAACTTCAATAGCCCATACAAGGATATTTACCCACAATTCAGCTAATTTAAGATATTTCTTTCTTTCGATATTCGACCCAACTAATACCAATGAAAGTATAAGGTAAAAGTCCGAGTCAGCCCGTTGAAAACAAAATCTGGAAAAGAAGCACCAACATGTCCAACAAAACTTATCCATATTTATAATTTATGTTGTTCCTCAACTAATTATCCTCTGATTTATAGTATCTATTTAGAATCTAGATTTTGTTCATTTCACCTGGTTACATACATTTTTTGTACTTGATAAGTATCCAAGTGAACCAATAGTTCTTTTTAGGATACTGGGAAAAATATCTGTTTTCCAGACGTATATTTAAATCTGACGATTACAATTGTATATTAAATTTAAAAAACACGCGGAGAAATAATGAAACCACATCATATTAATACGAATATGACTAAAATAAATGCTATAATGTGTAAAAGGACAAGGTATGATAAGAGGCGTTTTTGGCCCCCTTCCCAAATAAGTTTATATATACGTCATTGATAGCCTTAGTATAGAAACTATTCAAAACTATGATTTTTTTATGTTCCGGTGAAAGGAAGGTTGCCTAGCAACGGTTTAAATAAATAGCCAAATTATCACATATGCATTGCTTTCTCATTACACATTAGCATAATTCAAAATAATATTGTTTGTTCAACACTAACTTGAGTTTGCAAATGGAAAGGCACTTCAATTTCAGTTTAAAAATGCTTAGCAACAACCAAGCAACAAAAATTTTTCCTAGCAACGGTTCAAAAATTTGTAATTTCGGCCATATGAGGTATAAATATAGCAATATTTAAAGATTTAGCAACTGTAAATGATTTTTCTTTCATATACATAATGTCTGAGTCATCATTACTTTTTTCAAGAAAATGAAATTGACCATAGCAACCTAAAAGTTGCTTAGCAACAGCCGAAAAAGATAGAAATTAAATTGAACTACAAAAAAAAACCTTTTGATTTTTAATAGTACAAATTAGAGTAAAATAAATTTAGATTGGTTAATACATGCAAGATTAATTTAGCAGGAAGGAAATGAAAGCAAATCAATTGTATATCATGCTGATAAAAAGATTAGCAACCAAAATAGTGCTTAGCAACGGTTAAATAATTATTTTTTTTGTAAACTGAAGTAGGTTTTTGGCATTATTATTATATCTTGATGATGCAAATATTAAATCATATGCTGTTACCAAAAACAGGGTTGAGATCTCAAAAAAAAAATGTTTAACCCCGCCGCATTTTTGCGCATGTCCCAAGTCAGGAGCCTCTGGTCGGGTTGTTGTCTCTTTGACACATTCCCCATTTCATTCTCAATTTTAGTATTAAACAAAAGATAGCTATCAAGGAAATGGTCGGTTTATTAAAAAAAAAGAATAAATACAAATCATATTGTCACATAACAATTAGTAAGTATAAACATTAACAAGTTAATAGGTAAAATAAACAAGAATGTGTCCCAATTATAGTATACCGTGAAAATGGGACAACATCTCTAATTTGGCATTAACATTAGAAATATCATATCATAGGGAACATGTGTACTAAATTTCAAGTTAATTGGACTTCAACTTCATCAAAAACTACCTCGACCAAAAACTGTAACATGAAGCGGGACAGATGGACGAACAGACGGACGGGCGGACGGATTAAAGGACGAACGAACAGACGGATTAACGGAAGAACGAACAGACGGATGCACAGACCAGAAAACATAATGCCCATAACTGGGGCATAAAAAAACTTAAAGTTATATAAGAAGTGGTACACTTATTATTCATAAATAATAGTTGATGTTATGAATATAGCATTTCACATTTACATGATGATTACCGGTACATTAAAAAACGCAAATGGATTAGAACAACTATTGAAGATTCAGTATCAGATTTATACAATATGTATAGCAAATATGCATAGCCTGTACAATGTCATTGTTTGTCACTTAAAAAATTGTACACTGTGAACTTTTTAACACTTAACACAATATTTTAAAGACTGAAATGCTGAAAACAAAGTTCAAAGGTTTTCGTTGAGGTCAGGGTTTAAGACGTTAAAACTCATTAAGATATGTAGACGAAAGAGGCATGGACATCTTTAAGCTTCTCTAAAAATTCATTATTTCTACGATATATATCTAAAATTAGCACATTGATCGCCGGTGTATAGTATCATGTGCAATCATACCTCATCTCCTTATCTTATCCGAAATGTTATGCTTTTTTTTAATGAAACAGTTGTTGGTAAGTAGTATTTCATGAAACCCCAAAACATTCGAATTTGATTAGAAACGTAGACATACTTCATTAAAGGGTCTCGGTGGCCGAGTGGTCTAAGAAGTTATTTCTGTAATCACTAGCCAGTCAACACTGAGGTTGTGAGTTCGATCCCCGCTCGTGCGGGTGCACTCGTTTTCAACCTTAATTTTCCTTTCAATGTTGATCTATTTATTATTTTCATTCTGAATGTCTTCACTTGCAGGACTGCATGTCCAGCAAAAAGGTTTCAACTTTCAAGATTTACAGCCGATTTCATTGAGTGTGAATCCAAAGGTAAAATCTTTGGTAAGCTTGCTTGTTAGCTAAAACGTGAAGTCATTATTATGTCAGGTTTACTACCCTCCTTTCGAAGTAGCATAGTCCATCAGACATATAGATTGGTAATCTGCTGGACTAGTATATTCTTAAAGGAGGGAAGTTAACCTGACCTAACAATGACTTTATGGTTCATCTAACAAGCAAGCTAACTAAAAATATTACCTTTGACTTCACACTCAATGAAATCGGCTGTAGTATTCACCAAGTTCAACCTTTCCGGTATTGAATAAATATTTGAAGTGACTAAAAAATCTCATTTATTGCATTAGGGACATTAAACTGTAGTACTAGAAGTGCAAGTTGTGCCTTCAATAGCAAGTAAGAGGGTAAACAAAAATACCGGACATTTGAAGAATTTAAAAAAAAAAATCAAAACCCTGTATACATATACACACCTCTATTATAGATAAAAAGCTTTTTAGGTCAAAAACTGAAGGAGATAGCTAGTTGTATATGTCCGGACAGAAACAGACGAACGGACGGTTGGATGGACCGACAGATCTAAATTAACGAACGTGCTCGACATTTTGTTCCTTGAGTGGAGGGGGAATGTGAAATAGAATTAAGAGGATATAGTTTACATGTACATTAAACAGCTAGGTAAGAAGTACCAGTGCACTCCAGGAATCAGTATAAGTTTGGCTTGAAATTTTGTCACTCACTTACACAGAACTCCAGACAAAACAAAATACACATTCGAAATGGCAAACAAATACACATGTTTTTTTTATTTTCGCGCATACTTCATAAGTTTGTTTGCCATGGGTCTTATCCAATTTGTATTTATGCAAGTAAAATATGTTAAAAGTAATTTCGCTATAGCATGTTTTATTTGATAATCCATATAGGATCTGAGTCTATTGAATGCTACGTGTGTACTTTTATTTTATGATAAGATCTTGTCAAAAGAGTGCTCTGACACATATATAAGAAAAATCATTGGTGTATCGATATCTGAATAGGCTGGAAATACATAATTTACAGTATAGTATAAGTGTAGTTAACTTAATTTCAGTATCAACTGCTCTTTACCTGGAGTTATGTTTATAATTACATATCATATTTTGGATTCAATACTAACTGCACTTGCAAAATGTATTAGTTTAGTGCTGTACGCAGATTTTAGTGTATCAACAAGTGATTTGAATATTCTTATCTGTCTGTTCAATTTATTACTAAGTTAAGGACAATGCCCTTGTGAAGTCTTAATCCTTCAAAAAACAAAAACGTGCACGAAATGGCTATGATACATAAATCTATTTTTGCTGTAGATGGTTAAATAGAAAACTTCAAAGTGCAAAATATATAGGTTTTGATGGAATAATTTTCTTCAGAACTACAAAGAGAGTTTGAATATATTGAGAATTTATTATAAAATTCATTTGTAAGATTTCGTTGAATATTTTAAAATTATAATGAATAAAAATTAATTCACCATATTTCAAGGGACACAACTCTGTATTTGGCTGCACAGTGTTAGACTATTTTGATCATCATGGGTCTAATTTCACGTACAACATATTTCTTTAAGAGAGTAACATGTCTTGATGACTGCATACGACATAAAAAAAACCGTACGTGATATTCTGATCAATTATGGATCCCGGAATAATTTCGTACCCGTGCCGTTCACTTTGACGTATTATAATGACTTGTCAAAATATGTAAACAATCGGATTATTTTTCAAATTTTTAGACATGAGCGCCAACGTAGACCATCATGATATTTTATTATGTGAAAGATACAGTACAGTTGATGGTTGAAAATTTCAAGATGGTCTACGTTGGCGCTGATGTTAAATTTTGTCTCCGAACATGACGAAATTGTAGATTTTTTACACTTTTCGTCGTTTAGGGCTTTTCAAGGTCTCAGTTTGAACATATTTGAGTACATAACACCTAAAAATAAGGTTCTACATGGACGATCAGATACTGCAGTTCATTACACAGGCGTGATGGGTTTGAACTTCAAAGTTTAAAAATTCTGGAAAAAGGGGGGCCAGAAACGGCCCTTATCATACCTTGTCCTTTAGAGAAAAAAAAACAGTGAAAAGTTAAACAATTGACAAATTCAATCGAAATGTTGCTGTCCTATGAACGAGCTACGGAGATGTGTTATAGTTGCCTATCAGAAGACAACTATCTAAAACAGTCCAAATAACGTTCCACATCCAGCTTCCTGATTTAAGAGGAACTTATTCTAGAAGGTTTTACATTTCACACTGTTATTTCATCTTTGAATATTGTTGTTATCTGGGTTTTTTTTTAATTTTTATTTCGTTAACTTATATCCATACAAATATTATTGTTATTCATATGTAAACATTCGATGTCGTACAATCTGCCTATATTTATACATTGCTCTAAAACATTATGACTGTTAATAGTGTGTTTAAACCAACAACGCAAGAAGTTGGAATTGACAAATATAAATCTTGGTATTTGATTCATGATGTTTTTGTTAGTTATTTACAGCTGGAGCTAGCTTTCATTCATTGCTATTTTTGTGTTTTAATATGTTGTTTTGAGATTTGTATCGATCTGATGAGGTAAACCCTTTGTAACTGATTTTAAGTCTTTATTCTTTTCGTGCTCTTAAGCTGCTTTAATTGCGGAGGATTGTATATGCTCATCCACACCACATTATATATGTCTTCCCTGAGTGAGTCGCCTGTTCCAGTGGTTGTCGTTTGTTCCTGTATTTGTTTTTCGTTTTATTGGTTTATTCAGAGATCAGGCCATTTATTTTCTCGTTTGAATACTTTTACATTTGTTATAAAGTTTTCTATCAAATATTGGTTAAAGGCTGAACGTTCTATAGGGTTTAAAAGCCAACCGTGCAAAGGCTGTATAGCCGGTCAAGGTCGTTAAAATCTTCCATTTGCTTGGGTTTAGAGTTTAATTCACTACGTCTCTGGTTAAAGAGTTATTTCATTGCCTTTTCTACTACATCTATTTTTTTATGTTGTGAAAATTAAACTTTAGCGTACTACAATTTCTTCAATACACATTCAATGCTAACTTTTTTTTTATCAAAACATATACTTTGTTTTAGAATAAAACACATAAAACTCACCTGTTTGTTAAGAAAACAGTGGAATAAACAAATAAAAAGACCCTGTATGAAAATAATAATTTGAATATTTAGTAAGTTTAAATAAGATTGCGAGGTTTTATAAATGCGATTAATACAAGTGGATGAGGGTATCATTAATTAAATTCTGATAGCTGATACTTATATTTGTATGTTTATACAATAATTTATCGCGCATTTAAGTCCAATCCTCAAACATTTCAATAACATTACAATTGCTGACAATTTTTGCAGACTTTATGTACATAGAACTGCAAAACAAGAAACAAAATTAAACAAAAAACTTTACACACACATATATATCTACAGAATAACAGCCTGGCTTTAGTTTAATTATGCTAAAATTATAACTATAATCATGATAATCATCACTAAAATATTTTTTGTAAAAAAACAGGACTGTATCAGTTTATGTTCGTGTAACTGCTGTAAATTCAGAAATTATTACGAAATTTTACCAAGGCGAAAAATGCGACCAAATCTTGTAAATATCAGAATAATAAGAAGTCGCATTGTGATATCTTATGCATATATCTACAAGCCGCTTTTTCTGAAATCACAATAATTATTTATTAAAGGTTTGTTTGTTAACTTTATAACCAGCCCTCAATTTAGACATGTCTTGTACCCTGTAGCCTAACGTATATGACGTTTTTTTTTTCGTGTTTGGTAGTGAGCCTTTTAATTTTATCATGTTTACTATTCAAATAACAACATTTTGTTAACAAACATTTTGTTTGTACACGTAAATAGAATGAATACATAAAAGGGATTATATAGACAAAAAAGTTTGGATATTTAACATCAAGATAAAGGTTGCATACAAAAACAAGATTAACAGTAAACTGCCCTTTATCTCGTGTTGAATATATATCTGTATTTATCTATATCTTTGTGTTCGAGTCATAATTCTTGTCTTTAAAAATTCTTGAAAAAATCCTGTATATGATGTATAGTTTTGCATGTGGTGCATGATCGTCCTAAGCTATAACGATTACTCCGTGGACTGATTATTTATGTTGCGTTATCTTTAGTCTTTCACCTAGTGACTTGTAAACTGCTATTATTGTAGATTCATCATTGGATTTGTCGGTTTTTCAACGAATTTAAAATTTTTGATATTTTTCTTGGATCTTGATTATTTTTAGGTATCAATTGAATACTTCGCAGAAGTTAACATATCTCAAATTTGGATTGCGACGGGAACACAATCATTACAGATTTATCTTTTATTTCTATTATAGTCGATAAATAAACGTTTGGCACACACATGTATAAGCTCAGTATGTTTGATTGTTTTGTTTCAACGTTTTGCATTTTTTCTTTAAAAAAACTTAAGCACATCATTGTTATTTTTCTGCATATAACATGTCTATCATTATTTGTAGCAAATTACCTGTAAAGAGTTGAAGATTGCAAATAGGTATTGAAACATAACCAAATCCTCGTTTACAGAAAATGCACCAAGTACCCATGTTACTCCAAATAACGGTAAAATGACACAGATACTTTTTAAACCAATTCTAGATTTAACACAATACAGCTCCCAGTTAATTTACAATAAATAGTTAATAAT
This sequence comes from Mytilus galloprovincialis, assembly GCF_965363235.1. NCBI lineage: Eukaryota > Metazoa > Mollusca > Bivalvia > Mytilida > Mytilidae > Mytilus > Mytilus galloprovincialis. The sequence goes on along the minus strand of NC_134845.1, from coordinate 59,279,902 downwards.
GAGTTTGCAAACAAGTATCAAAAATAACAAGATATTCCAAAGTTAATAAAAAATAAATTTACACATTGTTTGGTTTATTTTGTTTTATTCATTTCTGTTTCATCGAGTTTCTGTATGTTTCCGATTGGCATACACAATTTTTCACAATCAGGTGATCTTTGAGCGTTCCCGATGAAGATAAATCCAGAAAAGCGTTTCGGACGCATTAGATTATTAAACGTGTTGTTTCCTATTATTTTTTTACATGTTTTAAATAAATTTGGTTTGTGGACTGTTATTCCGGAACTTCTATGATTTTCTTGTATGTTTTTTTCTTCAAATTCTTGTTTGTTTATCTGTTTCTGAGTTAAGTGTAGTGTCCATTTCGCTAAACTTGTAAATACTATTGTTTTGTGGCTAGCTGAATTCAGCTTACGGAGCGGGATGATCTGGCTGTATGGAAGACCCATTGATGGCCTTGTGATTTTTTCTGTTTAGTGATAGGATTGATGTCTTATTTCAAGAATCCTTTTCCAATTCTATATTTCGTAAATCGTAATTGCAAAGTAACCCTGTCCTCTTCCTTATTTCTTAACATTTTATATATGACGAATCAAACCATTTTTCCCTTTCATTTTTGAGATCATTTAGAGAAATATTTTTATAAAAAAGCACGGTTTTAATATGTCGAGTACCCATCACAAATTGTTCATGTAAATATATTGCTGTAAATTGTTTGAACAATAAAATGTTACCTAGATTTCTCCTCTAAGGTTTTCCTAGCTAACCCTTTAGTGGTCATCATTTTGTGTACCGTTAAGACAATGATAACAAAGTTGATCTGAAATAAACAATACAGAAAGACCTACTGTACATTTATTATCATTCGCTAAATACCAATTTTGGTGGGTTTCGTGGGAACATACATGTATGAAGCACGAATTCAAATGTTGAACAAATTACAAATTTTCTATATACTATGTATGCGCACAATGACAAAACTCCAAAATCAAATATCCTTAGAATGCAAGTTTCCTCAATCAACGAAAATTGATAGCCACGAAAATAGTTGAATCCATAGTAACATTCTTTAAAGGGCAATCGGAAAATGTTCAAATTGTTTTGTTGGACTCATACACTTGTATGCATATTATTAGTATGTATAATTTACTGCGTTGAATATTCATGTTGTTCACTCATTTAACTATTGTTTTTATTGTTTGAATTGCATTTTCTTCCTATCATGTGCACCTGTAACATGTTTAAACCTATAGTTGTTAATGTCTGTGTCATTGTTGTCTCTTGTGGATCGTTGTCTCATTGGCAATCATACCACATATTTTTTTTTTATATTAAATGCCAATATATATCTTGTTTAAATTAAATTTATATCTCAACAAAAATTAAGAAAATTTCCAACTCGTTATGACATTTATCTTTGTTTACAATCAATCCGTACCAAAATTACAATTAATGCTGGTCCTATGAACGCCCATATAAGTTTGGACTCAAGAGTTAACCAACAACTGAAATTATAAAAACACCCTCCAAATTATTGATGCATAAACATGATAAATAACATGATCCGTACCAATTATACAGGACCAAATTAGCATATTCATAATTGATGTCTCTGTAGCTATGTCTGAATCCAAAATTTTAAAAATCCACAACCTTATAACATGAACTAAATGACTACTCTATACATGTTTAGACCATTACAAAATGTCTTTTTTCCATTGATAGATTTGTTGTTAAACACATCTCAGCTTAATATATATAATACGTACAATTGGTCGTTACCATATCCATTAAGTTTAGTCACACCCGCAGAAATTCCGACAATAACACCTGGAACAACTGAAAATGTAGATGAACATATGAGCAAATGAACAAGTAGATGTTATCATGGTTATTCTTCTTATTGCTTAAAGCAAACATCAACCCCTATTCATAATAGCTTAATTTCTTTTTTATTAATTTTAAAGCGCCACTGGCAATATGCTTTACGAGCTTTTAGAACGTGTTTGAACTCGGAAGTCACGAAAAGATTGGTTGCAGTCATTTATATATAATCTGTATCCCATTTTAAGTAATATCAATAATTATGTTCATTTGCACTAGCTGAACATAGACATATACATACATTTGTATTATCATTAGGATATTCTGCTTGTGTGCAATTGTTTGTCAGATATCTTTACTTTTTGGTTATCGACAGTCTAAATTCTCCTTCATATTTTTTGTCAACTTTTGAAATTGTGATGTTATTCAAATATATGAATAGATATATGTAAACGATATCAAAGATAAAGTCATCAAAATAATGAAAAATTTAAGTGATACTTGAACAAGGTTTGATGAGTTACTCTCATCAATATGACATATTCGTAAATGTAAACCATGTACTCACCCCAACATGCAGGCAGCAACCAATGCACAATAGATTTTGTGGGGAAAACAATAATAACCATCCTCACTATCAGAATACCTTCTGCTAACATCATATCAAAGTTGGTTAAGAAAATACAGTGTAGAGCTACTGCGATGGATGTAAAGACTGCCTTTTAGTAAAAAGAAAAACGAAAACAATTGAAAACTTTATATAAATTCATCTGACCGGTACGCAAGCATCTTAAACCGTGGAATTCCTGTTATTTCAAATAGTATGTCACATTATACAAATCAATTTCTCTTCATGAAATCAATAACATGTCCTCTATTATTAATTTCTGTGTAATACAATGTTGAATCGTCTTGCTAAACAAAATAATTTTTTGAGAAAATTTAATATTGGTCGTACGATCACATACTGCATGCAACTGTTCTATTTTTCATAAATGGTATATTTGAGTAATTAGCTTCTAAATACTTCTCAGTATGTTCACTAATACATGATTTTTTTAAACGGTCATTTTGATCTGATCATGAACTAAAAAGTCCCAACAGTTATTGATTAAGTCATGTTCAGTTTTTCAGCAAATTTTCTGAGCATCCACTGCTTTACACATGATAAATAAGGTATTGATCTAAACAGTTTTTTTTGTCTTTTAATTCAGTAGCTTTCAGACATTTCAGAATCATTTTGATGTGAACAGGTTCATAATATAATCCTAACATGAAGTCTGAATACAAATCTTAAACTGAATGGAATTTAATATGTTTAAGTTAAAGTAAGCTAATTATTGGAACAATACTGAATTTTCACCTATATATAGTTATCAAAGGTACCAGGATTATAATTTAGTACGCCAGACGCGCGTTTCCTCTACATAAGACTCATCAGTGACGCTCATATCAACATATTTATAAAGCCAAACAAAAACTAAGTTGAAGAGCATTGAGGATCCAAAATTCAAAAAAAGTTATGCCAAATACGTCTAAGGTAATCTATGCCTGGGATAAGAAAATCCTTAGTTTTTTTTTAAAACATACTACTTGAAACATACAAAAAGACGTTTAATGACTTCATATTAAATTGTTCGGTCGGCTTCAAGAATAATTCAGAGCAAAATTTCCATCTCAGATAAAGATGCATTTGCTAGAGGTTAGAAATAAAAAAAAATCGAAATTCTTAAAAAGTGGTACATTTATACATAGCTATGGGATGCTTTTTCAAAGAAAATGGGGGAAAGTTCCTTTATAGTGATTTAAATTAAATAGATGGCGTTAAATATGTCTCACATTAGCCTCTGTTTTTGTTATTCCCGCAAGGAAAAGGACATAAGACAGAATTAAAGCTACACTAAGTTCATCAGTGTTTTTGTTCTATCATTTCTAACATACCTTCAAAAATAATTAAGAAACGAAGGAATATTTCGTCATTATATTCGGCTAAGCATTAAGTTACAGGAAACATCATCGAATGCAAGGTGTTTGGAGACGTGAATGCTATCTGTAATATTAAGTTTGTTAAAAGACATACCCAACGCAATTTACTCCTGCTAGATCACATACTAAACGAAAAAAATGTATATGTCTGATTGAAAAGTACATACAATTATTTACAATTAACTTTGAGATTCTAGTAGAATAGACTCAGATAATAAACGGCTTGTTAATTCATAATGTTTATGGTTCATTTCACATCTCTATGATATTTCGGAACATAAATGGTTGGTTGTGCAAGACGTCACTTAAGATAAGTGTCTGTTCTCGAGTCAACTGGCGTAACATACTCATAAATTACACATTATTAATACAACTTACATGTTGCTACATTCAAAGTTCATTAATTTCAATATATACAGGTATATATCAAAAACTTACCTCCAGAGTACTAAATGAACGACAATTGTTACGACTAGAAACAGAATGGATACTCCGCATCCTATCGCTGAAATCATGCTGAATGGATAGTTGTGAGGCGATGGCTTAAACGGCAATAGAGTTATATATGGTAATGTACGTAATATCTAATCAAATATAATATATGACGTAGTTTGTCAATGCTAGTACTGATATCAAAACCAAAGGAATGTTCTTATCGAAATTTTCAGGGAATGAGTTTTTCTTCATATTCATATCGTCTACCTTTTTTATGAATTATTAATCCTTGTTATTGCTAAAAATATACATACGTTTACTTTGTGAAACAACCTGTTTGAATTAACCGTGTGATATAATGTGTATAACGAAAAAAGTCTGTTTATTTTTTATTTTTGATGTTTAGCGGTGCCAACGTAGATACAAGAGAGCAAAGATATTTATAAGGTATCTAACAATCATTCTGTAACAAGAGAAAACAAATCTACACTGTATTCTCTGAGATAATCATGATAATTGTAAATAAGTGGGAATGCAAAACACAGAATTAATGTTGAGGACCCTTTGAGTGAAGTCAAGCAAACGGCCGTTCAATACCTTTTTTGAAGGGAAATACAGAAAACGATTTATTTATAATGAATATGCCAATACAATGACTGCAAACAAAGATTCAATTCGTGCCGGATAAAATAATAATGCTTTATATTTGTTTCTAGAATGATATAAGAAAAAGTTTGGGTTTCTTTAGAAGGTTTCAGAAAATTAGCAGAATTAGCACAAAAAGAAACATATGCTTTCAAACTGCATATGTTCTGGAACTCATTAATTATTTGTTTTCATTTGATCATCATTTTATATTGTTAATGCTTCATAGCGTACATCGCTTTACGTGCTCCAGTTTTAGGAGTTATATACAGGACAGTGTAGGAATCTGTGTTACTTTCCCCTCTCTTCTAAGAGACGAACACTGATCAGCAGGCCGTGTGCACAACTGCAAGGAACATTCAGCGGACACGTTGTCCAAAGGAACAATTCGTTGCTAACCACAGCTTTTTCACCTTTTGGATTGGTAGAAGAATAAAAGTCAGCTCCTGATTGTTTTATCCTTATTTAAACCCAGTCATTTTGGTTAGACTCACTGGTCCGGCCAGTACAGTGAAAAAGCTACAACTTGCCTGTTGTTTTTCTTGGATAACGTACGCCGCTCCACGACAGTCAACAGACTAACAACGTAGTTTCAAGGAGAACGTTTCGTGCTAGTAAATTGACAAAAACTTGTCTACACATCTCCTGATCAGGAAATACAACGAAGCATCGTTCGTAGCTCTTACATCGACACTTCGCAACACAGCTTGTGCGTCATAGGCAGCAAACCAACGACGTTGAACAGACATTGCCGATTTACATCATGGATCCCAGTCACGCGGAACAGCAAGAAGAGGTTCAGCCCCCAGAGGGAGATGTCACTGAAGAACCTATAGAGAATCCGTCTATAATGACACATGTAGATGAAAATCCCGAGAAGAGGCGAGTACGCGACCTCACAGAAAAAGGTAAAGGAGTTTACACAGAAAAACGTAACAAGTTCTGTGAGGATGTAGAGGACCTTTGGTCAGATATAACAACCCAGTTATTGGAAATCACCACACCCAATGAACTTCAGTAAGTCTGAATAATTCAGGACAATCTTGTAAAAGCCTGTACAAATTATCGTAGGCTCACAGACGAATATCTGGACTTCCTAAAAAGAACCAGAACGTTGGACAGTCAAAAAGACATAGACGCATGTTACCTCACATTGGATCTTCGTCTTTCCAGAATGGAATCTCTACACGAGCATCGCCTTGCTCTCACTAAGGCTAAATCAACTAAAACAAGGACCTCAGGCTCAAAGGGTAAGAAAACCTCACACAGCGGTAGCTCTAACGTATCGGACATGTCAAGCCTAGCACGGAGGAAGCGTGCCAAAGCAGAGGCTAAATCAAAAATAGCCTTTGTTGAACAACATTCACTTATCCTACAACAAGAGGCAATGTTAGAGAAACAAGACCTGTTCAGACAATCTGAAATGGAACAGGAAGCAGCACGCAAAAAGGCTGACATGTAACAGGAAGCCACACTTAAAAAAGGCTAATATGGAACATAAGCAGTACAAGAGGCCATACGCAGAAAAACGCAAATCAAACAAGAGGCTGCACGTGTTAGCCAAGAAAAAGCCGAGCTGAAGGCCAAGTAAAACCTTCTAGCAGCACACAGAGAGGCTGCAGCTGCAGAAGCCGAGGCTCGTATCCTGGAATACGATGACAGCCAAGCGTTTAGCGATCTCCCTATCGAAAAGGAAGACCCGCTTCAGCGTGTCCAAGATTTTGTCAATAAACTTCCTGTATCAACTGCTGTAAAGGAAGTAACAGGACCTCAAAATAAAAATCAAAGTCCTGTTTAGAATGAGCTAAGTCATGAAGCACCAGCGTTCTTGCCATCCGTGGCACTGAACTTGCCATCACAAACACCCGATGTCTTGCCTACACATTCTCCGTCACCAAAAGTTGATGTATTCCCAGATCTGGGAACATTAACTGGCATAGGAAGCAGGGCGTTTCAGAAAAGATCCTTGTCTTACACCCATAACAAGGTGTTATAGAATAGATCACTGTCTTACACCAAAAAGAAGGCGTTATAGAAGAGACCCCTGTTGTATACCAGCAACAAATCAATCCCACGTCGGAGATAACTAGATTTCTTCTACGCAAAGACCTATTATTCTCCAGGCAAACACATTTTAATGACCAGGCAGAATCCTTCCATACATGGAAATCTAGCTTCCAAAACGTCATAGACGAATTACAAGTTTCTGACTCGGAAAAAATAGACTTACTGATTAAGTGGCTAGGGCCAGAGTCTGGTAAACATGCAATAAGTATTAGGGCATCAAATGCCAACAACCTTACTGGAGGCCTACAGAGGTTATTGCAAAGACTAGATGAGCGATATGGTGCTCAAGAAATGTTGGAAGCCTCTCTCAGGAGTAAACTTGACAAATTCCCAACCTTCACGAATAAGGACAACGCACGTCTCTATGAACTGTCTGACATTATATCAGAAATAAAATACTACAAGGAAAATCCCCAGCTGGGATGTCTGCTAGCTTATTTTGATTCCCCGACCGGAATAAACCCTGTCATTGAAAAACTACCATCTGGGTTTCAGGAAAAGTGGATTACAAGGGCGCCTAGATACAAATCTAACCCGTGCGTTGCCTTTCCTCCTTTTACAGAGTTATCTGCATTAATCAGTGCATTTAGTAGAATTAAAAACGATCCTTGATTTATTCATGGGTCAAGAGTCACACCAAGTACAAAAGGTGCTGCGCCAAGGTTCACACCTCAGCCTGGGAAAAAAATCAACGTTTACAAGACAGCGGTCGAACAACGATCTGAAGTAACTGCACAGCAACAAAATCTGTGCATAATACACAATACCGAATATTCGCTAAATGAATGTCGTGGGTTCAGAGCTAAAACTATAGAGGAACGCAAGGAACTGATAAGGTAAACTAATCTTTGTTATAAATGCTGTGATTCGACTATGCACATAAGTCGTGATTGCAACGCGAGTATCAGTTGCAATGAATGCGGAAGTAAACAACACACCACCGCATTACACACAAATCAAGTTTACCAACCAAAAGGTGCACCGCCATCACCGCCTAGATCAGTCGACGGCGGGGAGCAACTTGAGTTAGCTGAAACCATGCTAACCTCTGTTAGTTCAACTTGCACATATATCTCCAAAGACGGCAACAGTAGTAAAGCTTGTGCCAAGATATTTCCTGTGAATGTCTTTCACAAAAATAATCAGGACAAAGTAATTCGCATGTATACAATTATTGACGACCAAAGCAACCGTTCTCTCTAGGCTCCTGAATTCTTCAGCCTATTCAACGTACAGGCAGAAACAAAAGACTATTTGTTGTCCACACGCTCCGGCAGTAAGGTCACTTCCGGTCAACGAGGAAACGGGTTTGTCGTGCAGTCTGTACAAGACAATACTAGATTCAATCTGCATGAACAGATTGAATGCGATAACAGTCCCAATAATCGGAACGACATTGCTACACCTGAGGATATATTGCAGTATCAACACTTGCAAGAACTACAAAAACATATTCTCCCGATTGATGGAAAGTGCAAAATCCTATTGCTCATCGGAAGAGACCTTATAGAGGCACATCATGTCCTTGATCAACGTCTAGCACCACCAAAGGCTCCATTCGCGCAAAAGTTAAACCTGGGTTAGATTATCATTGGAGAAATACGCTCCGATAAGCAACATGTTCACCTTGAACTCACTACAAAGGTGTTGTGAAACCACATCAAACGAAATTACCTGAATGTAATAAAACCTACACCCAGTCAAATGAAATTCAAACTGAGTCGTTTAAACATTATCCCCGTTTACATTGGCAACAGAAAACGAAATCAGCGACTAATATCGTCAGATTTGCAGAAGCCGAAAAGTTTGACTGCTGTACTCCTATTTTTCATTTTTTGACATTTTTACTCTTTGAGTATGTTTGTTTTGTTCACGCATCGTTGACAATGTAATGGAATTTGATGCGACTGTCATACACGTGAGAGGGTTAGCTAGCTATAAAACCAGGTTCAATCCACAATTTTCTACATTAGAAAATGCCTATACCAAGTCAGGAATATGAACGTTGTTATCCATTCGTTTGATGTGTTTGGACTTTTGATTTTGCCTTTTGATTTTGGACTTTCCTTTTTGAATTTTTCTCGGAGTTCAGTATTTTTGTGTTTTTGCTTTTTTCTTGCAAGCGAGTTTATGCTTATTAATAGATTTGAAGTATGTCAGAGCTCTAAAGATGTATTCGTCACTTCCAACTGGCAAACTTGCAACGCGAAAATATTTCTGTAGCATAGAACCTGGACAAAGGTCTGTACCAGTTGTAGAAATCAAAAAAGTGTTACCCTGTCGATATCTATCAGTCTTACATTTTTTGAATGATTATTTATAGATGAGAATCGATGAACGTTAAATCAGAAGATCGGATGTGTGCCAACTCATTGTATCTTAAAAACCCGGAAAACCCTTACAACATCATAGCACAGATTTTAAGTTTAAAACAGCAGTGGAAACTCCAGATTGAATCAAATAGTTAAGATAAATAGCAACCGTATAAACAGTGGTAGTCAAACACGGTAGATTGTACTTTAAGCAACAGTATTTGAATCTTTTGAAATATCCTTTAGTTTATGTTTCTTCAACGTATTTTCACTTCTTGAAGCAGTTACTACTGAACATAAAGAAACTGTTAGAGCTTTCAAGTCAGGATTAGAAAAATGCTTTAAGGATTCCCAATGTGAATGTTTGAATCTATACTGAAAAATAAATTTAAATGAAATTAATTTGATTTAAAAAATCATATAGCGAAGCACTATATGTAAAAGAATTTATTAAAAATACTCTCAATTTTGATTTACAAGTATACTTACAGACTAAATGTGTTAATATAAAATATAACAACATTAAACTAAATGGTATTTTGAGAGTACCAAAAAGGGATTATATTCTTTGTGAAATTCATCAATACATGGTAGAATATTAAATTGACACCCGAACGTGCTAAAAATCCAAGCGGGACTTATTGATCTGTCGAATCGAAACGAACAAAATAAAACAGACTAATGCTCAAACGAGACTTTGGTGTATGCGTGTTAGATACCCAATCGGGACTTATCTCTTCAAAATAAAACAATACAATACCCAAACGGGACTTGTGTTAATGTGTTAGAGGGCCCAAACGGGACTTATCTCTTCATAGAAGAACAAATACGGAATAAATCAAAATAATGCCCAAGATGGGACTCATATATGCGTACGAGAGGGCCCAATCGGTATTTATCTCTATTATAAAATAGAATATACTAAATAAACCAAGGTTATGCCCACACGGGACTTAAGTAAGTGCAAAAAACGGTATAAACGATTTCATCCCTAAAAATGCATATTAAATACAACTCCCAATTCTAATTATGCTCAACCAGTAAGTGTCGCAAAATATCTTTTTATATAAATGTTATGCCAAAACGAGATTTGTCGCAAACTACTAGTTTAACACCGACAAAGAATACAAATAAAATCAATAATAAAAGATAAATCAATATATAAATGGATATTGAGTGATATGCTGACGGATTTAACTACAATCAATCTTTAATACGAGAACGTTGAAAGTTAATGGAGAATGAATGAACATGCTATTTTTATCCGAACCTTAACAAAAAAATCCAGATGGTTTAACATACTCTACAAAATCGTTTACAAAAGATTTGTATTGGTTTTTCGATGATTACCACAATATAGGCCAAACACATGACGAAGTCCATTTCAGAACAACGATAATACCCTTTTCTTTACAAATTAACATATGATTTAATGCTCTACCCACAAAATGAACAGAAGGAACTAACCAAAAGTTATAAATAAAATTTGCAGAAGCAGTTTTAAGAGCCAATCCGCCAGAAAACCATGCAATAATCAGAAAATCGTCCAAATCGACAATCACAACTTGAGAAATTTTTATACATCATCTTAATCCTTGACATAAAATAAAAGAATTTGGCCACTTAATTTCCCCCAGAATCGTATCTATTTTTAGTAACAGCCTCATTTGCATAATTCTGTAAATTCATAATAAAACCAAGGAAAAATACAACTGTTTATGCCTTTTAAGAATTACCCAGAAGCATATTAAATGGGGTAGTTGAGTTTTTAGAGTAATGTCAGCTGGAACCCATTCATTTTACTATGTTATGGTCAATACAAATGAAAATTTAAACAATTTGGCACATTGCCAGGAGCACGGACACAAAGGATGGATTTTTCATACATGAGTTTACATGATTTTTACTTGCTTCTAACTTGCAAGACCCATTCCGAATATGTTTGCAACTTATATTGGTTTTAATTATGGTGTATTTTTTATATTAAAACAAAATATTAAGCTTGGCAAATGACTATTACATGTTAATTTATGCCTTGGAAGAATGGTGATTTTAGTCCCGAATTGGCACATTTTGATTTTGATTTTAATTAAATTCTAAATACAATTATAATAAAATGGTTCATAAAATCATTTAATAAAGTAAAATAAATGTGTCTAAAATATTTAATAAGACGTATTTGTACTGCAAGTGCAAAAATCAATAAATTGTCTGAAACTAGGGAGTCCATCTTTTATGCTCTTCCATTGACTTATCTCCCTTGGGTAAAATCTCAAACATGTCAGCTCCCAGTGATGGATTTGGCAGACTAAAATTACAGCGAAGTTTGCGACTTTAATAATCTATGAGGAGTATTTGGGCTATCCCAGCATTATGAATCTACATATTACAAACTATTTAAGATATCTGAATGCACTAAAGACCAAAATAGCATTTCCAAAAAGAATAATTACTGCCAATGGCAATGCAGGAATCTGCCAATCATGACAATAATTCTCAGATCTGCAGTGACATCACAACATGTAACTCACCAATCAATGATTAGCATTTTTGTTATGTAAACAATGCTGAGAGGTGATGCGGATAAGATTCCTCTAGATTTTCCATAGACTTATTGCAAATTAATTTAATTGATATATATCGTAACCAGTTGAATATAGTAATTTTACTCTTTTAATACTGTTAAAGACCCTATATAATATCTCTATTTTGATTTTTAACATACTATAACCTCTGGTTAAAAAATAATCGGCAATATAAATAATCAGTAATCCCCTTCAAATAGATGAAAAATCTAGAGGATTCCGGATGACATCACCTCCTGACAAATGTAAATGCCAGGATGTCCGGATCTGAGAATTAACTGTCTGGCGCATTATAAATAAATAAGACACTCTCTCTCAACCGTTGTATTGAAGTCTGAAAAATACTGAAAACTAGGGTGTAGAATTTCCAACAGGACTCCTTATTTTATATAAGAGGAAGAGTGGTTTATTTTCCTATGGTTGTTATATCATCTCGTCTTAGACATGTTAGATTAGCTTGAAGTACAGGGACTTTTATGGAATTCATTGACATTATAGTCAAGCAAGATGTCAACATCCCGTCCAACCGTCTTCCAGCAAAGCCAAAGCTGACCAAGGATCTTCACCATTTCGTAACAGGCTGTATACACAGATACAGGACGAGTTATTCCACTAGAAACAGGTACAACTCTAACAATCAATTTTCATTAGTTCCTTATATAGTCAATCTGAAATTAGGGGACCAACATTTGATACATTAGCCAGATTAAAAAAAGGGGGAGGTGGTTGAAAGGGCATGTGAATATTCTTGTACACCTGACCTGTTTCTAGGACATCTTATTTATTTCCTATAGCCAAGTGCAAACAAATAATATACTGTAAATTCAGATATTATCGCAATGTTTTTATTATTGTGTAAAATGCGAAAGGGTTATTATAATTGCAATAATTAAAACTAACATTTTGAGATTTTTTTATATGAATCAAACAGGATATTTGTGAATATCGCAAATGTTAAAATCACATTTCAGTCTTAAATTATAAAATCGCAATAATAAATTCACGCAAATTTTTTTTGAATTTACAGTATATCCCTTTAATATATAAATGTACATGGCATGAGTCTTGGGACCATTTGATTATAAAAAAGAAAGGGGGAGGGTTAGAATGGTCAAAATATTTATGTCCTTGTCAGCTAAGGACAGAATTTAAATTGTTAAGGTATTAACCAGGGTACAATATACATGTATATTAATTTAAAAAAAAATTCATAGACCATAAGCATGATAATAATCAAAATTTATTTCAACATGTTCAACATTAAGCTGGACAATATGTTTTTATTACCTTACCCTAATTTATATTTTAAGTTTTTAATGGAAGTTGTACATGTTCAGCTCTTTGTTTACTAAGAAAGCTTTTATCTCGTGGTAAAGCCTCATTCTAAAACATGTTTTACATACAACATACTGTACATGAAACACTAGACAACTTTATCTAGAGAATAATCTTGTTTAAATTTATTTATGAAATGCACACATTTCATAAATAAAATTAAACAAGATTTAATGATCTATTATACAATGTAGGCCATGGAGACTAAAAAATCAAAAGCATTGCAAACTTTTGTAAAGTTCTATTTTAGGACCTTACATGTACATTGATGTATATGTATGTACATGTAATGTATGTAGATTATTTATAGAGCCCTTTTTTAAAAGAAATAAAAAAAATACATGCACAGTGATGCTACACTACCCTACATTTCCTGTGATACAAGATTGAAGAATTATTTTATAGTTTAACACTTTTCATTTGTCATGTTTGTAGGGCTATAATAGATGCAAGCAATGCTGATGATTTTTTTGTGAAAGTGACAATAGCCAGGTCAAAATAAATACATGTATAGAACAAGATACTGGTAAGATATTATTAACTTATATATTAATTTAACTGTTTGTAAAATATGGCAATCATACAAAGTATATGTAATCACCTATATAATAATTATACATGTTATACATCAGTTTTATTGAACATGTCTTTGTTAACTTGGTTTTCCCATTGAAAAATAGTACTATGTAGGGCGGCTCCTATATTTTCCATTCAATAACTAACAATGACTAATGAACATTCCATTTTAAATTTAAAAAAGGGGGAGATTTTTATTGATACTTTTGAAGATAATTCACCTGTTAGATTAATTGATTGGTTGTTGGTTTCTTATGTCCAGTGGCAAATAGTTCATGCATGTTTACACAAATGGTTTAGGACAAGAACAAATTAAAATAAATACATTACCGTATTTGGGTTCTTTAATATATATGCTAAATTGAACAATGAATTTAAATTTAAGATGTTGCAATGACCCCATTTTAAATTGTTTCACGATGATTTCAAAAATGGTTTCAAAAAAAAAAATCTCTACCAAAATTGAATTTTAGAGGTTCTTTCATAAACAAAATGCCAATGTTAAATATTTAGATTTTTAATTTTGGTCTGGTTTTGAATTTATCCACATTTAAGGTCCAAAGGATCCAAATTTTAACTTAGTTTAATTTTAACAGAAATTGAACTTTATTATATTTAGGGGTTTTTTGATATACAGAAATATGCATTTGTAAATATGTACTTTAACTTAGATTTATGATTTCGGTCCTAGTTTTCAGGTTGGTTAAAACAGGTCAGGGTCCACAATTTAACCATGTTAACTGTGTTTGATTTTAACAATAAATTTATAAAGATGCTGAATCCAACCTGTATTTAGTTTTAATGCCTCACCTACGATAGTAGAGGGGCATTATGTTTTCTGGTCTGTGCGTCTGTTCGTCCTTCCGTCTGTCGTCGGTCTGTCCTTCCGTCTGTTTGTCCCGCTTCAGGTTAAAGTTTTTAGTCAAGGTAGTTTTTGATGAAGTTGAAGTCCAATAAACTTGAAACTCAGTACACATGTGCCCTATGATATGATCTTTCTAATTCAAATGACAAATAAAAGTTTTTACCCCAATTTCACGGTCCACTAAACACAGAAAATGATAGTGCGAGTGGGGCATCCGTGTACTATGGACACATTCTTGTTTGGCAATGTTTTGAAATTTATTTACATTGAAGTTCAAAGGGTCCAAAATTTAACTTAATTTGAAATCTTAAGGGGGCTCCTGGGTTTAAATCAATTTTTTTTTTCTAATATAGAATTTCGCTATATTTTTTTATAAATCAACTTTATCATATACTTAAAAGAAAAATGAAATAAAAAAATGGGGTCACCGTTCATTTAAGCTCGAAATCTGCCTCTGGAAGAAGCATACATTTTTGTTAATGTCCTTTTTTTCTGTTAAACTAATAGGAGAAATAAAGGTAATATCGAATTAAAAAAATAACCTAATTACAGAAATCGCTTAAATTTTACAATTATTTAGTTTATGTACAGCTTACTTGAAAACAATAATAAAAAATATAGGTCACCGATGAGTTACAAAAAATATTTAAAATTTAATGCCAAAAAATGGCATGTTTGCACCAAAGGGAGATAATTTGGAGCTTTTTCAATGATATACACATTTTAAAAGTCATCTGGGGCCAAACCGAATCAACTTTTTAGGTTTATTTTTGTACCATATCAAAGTAATAACTAATAGTGTAATGAATAAAGTTTGTAATGAAAAAATAAAGGTTTATTTTTTTGCTGAAATTTTTGTACCCACAAGCCACCTTAATTTGATTTTATGCTGAATCTATTAAACTATATCTTTATACATGTACCATATTTATTCTGTGTTAGAAACCATATTCTTTTTCAAATATTTAAACCCATTACAAATTCAGAGCTGTTTCATGCTTGAATGTTTTGTTCAAACTTGCATTTTTATTTCATCTTCCACAAAATTTGTCCTTTACTGACATAACTGGTGTTATCTTTTTAAATGAAACTTTAATGAAAAGATTAGCACAATATATGGATGATTATCTGATGTCAAACATTTTCAAGATGGCCACCAAGGATGGCAAAAAAAAAAGTTGTCATCTTTATTTCCTCTCAGTGGTATACATGTAAATGAACATTAGAAATATGAAATAAAATGTGATATGATTGCCAATGAGAACAAATGACATACAAGTAAAGCTATAGGTCTTCATATGCCATATCTCCTTCAGCAATGCACAAGACCAAAACTGCATATCTATGCAGCCATAAAAGGCCAAAAATTTAAAAAAAGAAAAAATATGAAAGCTAACAGTCTGATCTATATATGTATGTTTTGTGGTTTTCAGATCTAGACTCGCAGCTAACTGAACTTTTACAGCAGTCAACATCAGATTGGAAGACTGATAATGCTTCTGACAGAAACAATTTCAACCAACCAAACAAGCAACAGAAACTTTGCATCTTTAAAACACCACTTAAATCTTCCATGGGATGATGTGTCAAAAAATAATAGTTCATCATTTATGAATATTTTAATGTTATGGATTTTCTTTTACAAGAAAGTTAATGTACACTTGATTTTATTGTTCTTGCTGTTCAAGTATAAAAAACACATTTAACTTTATTGAAATTTTAAGTTTCATATGATTTATATTAATTTTGTTTTTTCTCAGGATGTGATGTTACTAAGAGCCTCATAGGTACAGTCATGACAGTAACAGCTATCCAATTTCATTCAAAATTCTTTATAAATTTTGCACTAGTACATGTATATATAGACTAAGTGATTTGTTTTTCGTCTAGTTATTGGATTTTTATGGCGGTGCTCTATAGTTTTACCCTTGTCCGAAATTCTGTAATTCCATAATTCCATCATTCCGTCATTCCGAAACAAACCATTATACAGAGTTTTTTTCTTAATGCCTTCAGATATTGGCCTGATTTTTGGTATGTAAGTTGACCATGATGAGTTACAGATCAAGATTAAGTTTTGTTCCGCTCCGCTAATTTTGGTTGAAATTACGGGCTATGGACTTTGATAAATTGTTGAAAATCACAGTTATACACACTTTTTGTCTTAACGCTTTCAGATATTTGGCTGATTTTTGGTATGTGGGTTACTCATGATGAGTTAAAGATCAAGTCTTAGGTTCGTCCTGCTACGCTAATTTTTGCTGTAATTTCTGGCTTTGGACTTTGATAAATTTTTGAAAATCACAGTTATATGGACCTTTTTTCTAAATGCTTTCGAATATTGGGCTGATTTTTGGTATGTGAGTTAACCATGACGAGTTACTTTGAAAATTGTTGAAAATCACAGTTATAATATATTGACATTTTTCCATATGGCTCCAGATTTAGAGCTGATTTTTTTTATATGTGAGACAACCATCATGTTTGTGTCCACATGTATTGAAATTGCAGATTTTCAAATTTTTGAGACTGGGGGGGGGGGGGCAATCGTGTCGCTTTGACACATCTAGTTTTAGATGCATTTATGATTATCATGTTTGTATTGACCACATTGCAGTAGATGCATTTATGATTTTCATGTTTGTATTGACCACATTGCAGCAACATAGATATATAGGTACCTGGCAAATATTACCTTGTTAGCATACTAGGCTCAAAGGGCCATAAAAAAGTCCATCTCTTAGTGTCATCTCTATATTGCAACTGTTTACAGTTTTCTCTTTTAAACCATTATTTTGATAATATTAGAAGAAGTATCATACATATATGTATATATATTGTAAAAACTATCAAAATGACAAGATCTAACTACCCAAAATTTTTCTGAAAAATTGGGAGGTAAAATCTATGAGCTATTGTCCCTGAAGTGTGTAAATTTACAAATTTTCATAGTTTTCTGCCAATATCTGACAGCTATATCAATATAATATAAGAATAAACTGCAAAAATGGTCAGAAAAACTTATTTTTACAGTCTGAACTTATTCTGAATTGTTTAACCTCTTATTTTAAATTTATCGCTTTTGAAATATGTGTTTTTTTATCGTTTTGAGGTGCACAATTTGTCAATTCAAGCTATTTCGGCTCCTGGGAGCCTCTAGATTTGTAATGAATAAATTGTATTTATGTATGATTATTTTCTTAATGTATTAAATGAAACATTATTTATTCTTTTCCATTTGTTGTTATACTTATCTATAAGTCCAGATCCTATCATATGTCAGATGTTAAAAATTAGACGGCAAACTTGAGAAAATTTGAATATGCAGGCTACCCCATTTTGTTGTGGCATATACTAGACACCAACATTATTTGCCGAGCTTAATATTTTTTTTGATTGGGTATATATAGTTATACTTTGCAAGTAGATATGTTGTTTTACAATAATAAACGGGTCTTAGAGTATTTTGGCTCTGAAAGATGACCAAAATCAGCCATTTTGGACATGAGGCTAAATAAGACATATTGAAACAGTTAGATTATACATACACTTTATAGACAGCATTGTTATTTCTGTGCATTCCTACACTTGAAGTGATGTATTACTAGGAACAACTATCAAAAAATTATAAATGTTGCCATATTTTTTTATTTAAACCATCGAAATATGCCAAAAAAGGCTTATTTTTGCTGTTTTTGAGCAATTTCAGCTGTTAAAAAATGGCACCCCCAAAAAATCAAGATCGGTTCAAAATTTTTCAAAAAAAATTTTGTGTGGTTAATTACATTACTAAGGTGCACCAATGTGCCAAATATGAACTCATTTGGCAAAAGTGGCATTCGGACGGTTTTGCATGGTTTTCTGGCAGATTGGCTCTTAAGTGAAAATCAATGACTGAAATTATACAACGAGAAGAACATTTTATGTTGTTGGGTTGCTGCATCATTGACGTATATCTGCATCTTCTTTTGGATATAATTTTATATTGCTACATGTTAAGCATTTAAATTTCGAAACATTGACAGACATGACGATGTTCAAAGTTTGTTCAGTTTATAGTTATAATTACAACAAACTTGTAAGTAATCAATTATGTTGGTTTTTGTTAACAAATGTTCGATATTTCCTTCTCTGCGGATTGTCTACCACCAACTGGCTGTTGTTCGTTAGCTTTGGTTTCAACAGTATCACAGTTAACAGCAGTTTGCTCATCTACTGTTTCCAGTCCATCTTTCAGGGTATTATCATCAAGTTCCTGTGATATTTTTCTATCATCACTTTCCGTCTTTACAACATGTACAACACGATTCTGTTCAACTTCCTCAGGTTCATTATTTTGGCCCTTATGGGCATCTGGCCTATTGTTGCTATTAATCTTTGTCACTTCAAACCTTGATTTTCTGTAATAAACATGAAAGTAACCTCATTTTGTCACTGGTGTCACTAATAATACCAGGAATAATATAACATGTTGGAGCCTTGTAATCTTCCCCTTATTAGGTTGAGTTTGCTTTGCTGAATCTTTTTTTCTGTGTAGTATTTTGTGGAATGTTGCTTGTTTGTTTGCTTTTTAGACTCTAGTCAGATAGTGATGTCTGGTTTTTATTTGACCTATTGATATATATTCTTTTTCTTTCTGCTGAAATATACTGAATGGGCTTCTCGGTTTTAGCATAGTGGTATTTCTTAAGAAATTCTTAAGAAATTCATCTAAAACGTGTCAGTATTTCTTGCAGTCTCTTTTCAGTATGTTAAACATGAATAAGAGAATACAACTTTAATTGATAAAATGTTATTCTCATTTTTGAATAATCTGAATTGACTAATCAAAGAATTATCTTAAACGCGCGTCTGGCGTATTAAATCATATTCCTGGTACCTTTGATAACTTATTAGACGTGCGCAAATTTAAATAATAAAATAGAAAAATTAAGGATATTGGTTTCCATCCACAACTAAAAATCAGTACATGCACAGAAAAAAAAAACAAACAAAAAGCAAATAACAGCGTTTTAATTGTTGTTCTTCATCTCCAAATCATAGTGAGGCCTTCAACACAGAGCAAAAAAGTGAGAGACTGATTTGTAGGATTTCCTACTAGTACTGGCGCATGGGATATTAGTTTAAATGCGCTAATATTGCATTTTAAGAGCCTGGAAAAAATTCATTTCATTTGTATAACCTACATTGTAGCCAAATATTTAAAAGTCAAGGATACATATGTACCGAAAAACACGCCAAAAGCTATACAAACAAACAGTCAAGCAAAATCAACAATAGCCTTATCAATCCAAGCCAATTTTGTCTAAAGAAATTTGGAAACTGAGTGTATTAATAAGTTCTAAATTTGTAAGATGACTATTTCAGAAAAAAATTGTTATAAATTATGTAGGATTTTCTATTAATAGTGGTGAGTGCGATATTAGGTTTAAAGGCTCTCACATGCTGGTAGTTTGAATTCTATATGGTATTTACCTCTGCTTTACTTACAAATATATTCAAGTGAGGGATAAAAAGCTGTATTAAAGTAAAATAATATTTTATTTTGGGCAAAACATTTTTAAAACGTAACCCTATATTAGTTAAGGAATATCCAACTCTCCAAATAATGTATTTAAAGGGATTTCGATAGTCAATTGATAAAGTATCTGTAGATACCAATTTTTAAGAATTATTATCAGCCTGACCTAAGACCAGATTGAGTACAACATGAAAAGAATACAAATAATTTCGGTACAAATGGTTCAGAGATATACACCGCGTTTTTTTAGCAATATATAGGGTAATATATACATTTTGTTATAGTTTGCCGAGTGTTCATCCGAACTTTTATTCACATCATGGTTGGTTAATTTGTGCGATATTTGTCTCACTAGCAATCACAAGGATCTATAGTCTCTAATTTTTAGTTCATTTTCTGTATTTTTTATGTGTGGCCAATAAGATTCTCTTCGTAAAATTTTAGCACCTAATTCTCTATTCTTTAAATTTTGGCCCATTTTCTCCATTCGTTTTATGTTCATTATAATCTTTTCTGTTAACCAATCTTTACCCTCAGTCATACATCTCACCTTATTTGTATAGTGTTGATAATTTATGGTAACCTGACAAATGCACAACATTTCCTTGATTGGTTAGAAAATCTATTGAGATGTGTTAATTTGTATCCAGACATTAAATTTTCAATGGTACTATTGTACGCGTTTTAAAACTTGCCTCTTTTTAATGCATAGCACGATAAAAACAACGAATATCAAAACACCAATTAATGCCAACAAAACTGTTCCCCAAGCTGGGAAAGATTCATGTGCTGTAAAATAAATAAATCGATATTAACAAGGATACCATTGAATGGCATGTAGTTTATTCCTTCGATCAGTTTGTTCGTTAATTTACT
Organism: Mytilus galloprovincialis; assembly: GCF_965363235.1. Lineage (NCBI taxonomy): Eukaryota > Metazoa > Mollusca > Bivalvia > Mytilida > Mytilidae > Mytilus > Mytilus galloprovincialis. The sequence continues at coordinate 59,258,875 of NC_134845.1, read as the reverse complement.
TCTCTCATGGTAATTTCTAAGTTCAAAAGCAAAAAAGTTCCACAACAAGACTGATTTTAAATAGCAGAAGATGAAACAAAAGACTGCAGATATATTTGTCGGTTTGCATCAATAGATTTTTTCTTTTCCTTTGCTGACAAAGCAAATGTTACTAGCTTAGATAGCGATTTTGTGGAGTATTTGGCACAATATTGTGTGTGTAAGGACACTTAGGTATTCAGAGTATTAAGAGTATAAGTAATAGTCTTGAATTTTTGGTTAAAAATCACAAGCATTAAAAAAAAAATAGAAATAAAAGGTTGTTGATGTTTAAGCTTGACTGCAGCCTCACACATTTCATATAAAAGCCCTTCGAACTTCTATTTATCCTGTGATGTTATCGAGTTTGCACACTGATTACCTCTAGAAAAAGTGTTTTATCTCCTATAGCAAAAAGTAACACGGCGGGGTCACAAGTTGAACAGGAACTACTTACCCTTCCAGACCACCTACATTCATTATTTGTTATTGTCGGTAATTCTGATGTTCAATCTTTAGTTTTCTGTGAAGTGTTTTGTATTCTATTGTTTTTGTTGTTGTTTGGTTTTTTTAAATACATTTATACAAAAGGATGACGAAAATGAATGCATCTATTTTTTCTAGGAATATCCCTTTATCCTGTTCAACCTCCGTTAACCGTACATGAGTAAAATGGCGCTCAATATTAATTCTTTTGTTCAAATCTTTATTTATAATTTCACATTTCCATTTGGTTGTAGTCATATAAGTACGCACAAACCCCTAATGCAGAGTTCTTGTTTAATTTCTCTTCAATAGACCATTCATCCATTTCGCAACTGTTAAAATTCAAGTCCATAAATAGCTTAATAAGTAGAATATCAAATGTATTGAATATCATAAACTTACAACCTGAATCTTTTAACTTCTCTTCATTTGACTCTTTACCTTCTTGTAAACAGATAAAAACATATCAATAGATTAAACATGTACATTTCTCTAATAAACTAGTACGTACTTTACAACTTAAATATACGAGTACCAAAGGGGATATAAATATGCTTTATTTATAAATATATTCATTCTGTTCTGCAGTTAAATTAACGAGTTTTGTTTGGGAGAGATGATTTTTTTTCCGGTCATGTTGCCTTATTGTTCTAAAGTTGTGTTCGGGTACCATGTTGTTGACGTTTTCTACTCATTCAATTAATATTATTATAACTTGAAGTGTATATCAATTTAAATCAGTTTTGTCCCTAAAATTGTAAATTGAAATTCAGAGGAAAAAAGTAAAATGTACATCAAGGACTACTGAACAACAAAGTAACAGTTTATTTTTAGTATGTCTCCAAATAGTTTGGACAACCCTGTTAAAAAAACCAATCATAATCATGATAAATCTGGACAAATAACACAAATTAAATACACGAAATTCCATGTTAAGCAAGTGACAGTTATGTTAGTATTATTTATGATCAAACTAAATGCATTTAATCAAGGATTATATTTTAATGTAAGCAGAACATAATCACCGACTTTTCTCGTATATCCAGTACAACAGCTACGATACCAATGTAGAAAACAATGCGTGTCATACTAAATCTTTCTAAATCAAATTTAAATATCATTACATTTGGTACAGCTCAAAAGACACAACCCTGAAAGATTTTCAATACAAAAAAAAAGAAATTTAAACAACCTCAAGTTTAACCTTTATAAACAGGTACACTGTGCTTTGCAATACATATCAAACTTACGCCAGTTTGAGTGCTTGGTTAAATTGTTTAGAGGAATACATGAACAAGAACCTCTGGCTAGAGTTTCAATACCAACCCGAATTTATATTTGGATTTATTTAAAAATTCGTACTTATACATTATTTCATAGAAAAAGCATCACCCATGTATACATATTCCTAGATATCAGACATACCATTTACATATCAATGAAAAATCAACGGCATGGACCATTTATAATAATGAGATACAATAATTAGTACAAATTTGTCTGTCGCCATAACAAAAAAAATGAATATTTTTGAACCATTGACACTCATATATCTACTCATAATCATTGTATCTCCATAAAATTGAACCTCATTGGTATAAATTGAACACTTTGAAAAGTGACACATATAAGCGGCATTCCTTTATATAGGAAGAGACACGTGCGCTCATCCAACAATGGGTATCTATCGCCATAATTAGGCAACATATTTCATCGTTCGTTCTCGAACGCCCATGATGATTCTCTTCAGTGTGAAATGTTTTTTCTCCTTTCTATAGAGCATTATTAATTCTATAATCCAAAACGATAAAGCAACATTATCCGAAAACCAATCAGAATAATATTATTACTTTCGTGACGTTATAATTTCAAAACGGTATGATTATCGTATGAATTTAATAGCCTGCATCGTGATACAAACCAATCAACATTTGTTGAATCGTGTTTTCTTTTTGCCATGGAGTTATCACATGAGAAAATGGTACAGTAAGAATAAACATTTGTTTGAATATTAAATTTTTTCATCGTCAAAAGATACGTAAGTATCACAAAATATGAAAATTCAAAAAAATAAAACGATTAACTTAAAGTAAAGATCAAAGAACATTTTGTCTAATATAAACAAAATTTTTTGTCAAGTCTAGATATATTTAACATGTTTAATACGAAAGTATAACATTTAAAACATACGATAATTGATTTAACTGTATGGTTGATTTTATACTGTTTAATTGTTAAAAGTCCTCTTTTAAAATTGAATTTGATAGAGAGAATTTTTTTTTTTAAATGAAAACGATATTAATTTTATTATTATTTAAAGGCGACATCTTTGTATACATTCGTTACTGTTGATATCTGTACCTTAGAAATATTCTTTGTTTTAAAAGGTTTTCAAAGAATATTTCTAAGGTACAAATATCAACAGTAATTAACGAAAGTTGATTGGCCGACTCAAATATGAAGTTGAACATAATAATGTTGGAACAGTATACGAGACAATCAAAGATTTAAGCTGAACATGCTGAATCAGTCATTACTCTCAATTTTGTCAAAACCATGGATTAAGAATTAGTCTAGAGAAATATTCGCATCGTCTGTTATTTATTTACATATTTAAAGGTGAGTTCGTTTAAAAAAATTATACGATAACAACTACATATTTTTTAGTTAAATGTACTGAGGGTACACTCAACCATTTTCCTGGCCAATTTAATAACCACACTGCCACAGCTTTGGAATACCACTATAAAATATTTTCATGGCTGTCACAGTCTTTGACAAAAAACAGAAAATGAAAAAGTTAAGAGTTGAATATAAATTATGATTAGTTTTAATCATAATCCTTGTTTTAAGAAAGAGCAACAGATCTATTTCATATTTGAAACTGATATACACTTACCCTGACACCCCATGCTAGTATTAACATAACCAATCCAACAGGTACACATGAAGCTACCAATAGTATTGGTACAGTTAGAATGTTCAGGACATGGTTTTCTTTCACATTCATTTACATCTATCAATATATAGAATGAATGTTTTATAAAAATGAGAAGATGTGGTTTGATTGGAAATTACAAAAATCTCCACTACAGACAAAATGACGTAGCAGTAAGCACCGTACGACCTTCAACAAATCCATACCACACAGCAAGCTATACAAAACCCCGATACAAACAAATTAAACAATTCAAACGAGTAAACAAACGGCTTGAATAATGTACAAAACAAAAAGCGATCTCAATATAATATACAACAACAAGGGACAGTCACTAATGCCAGATTCCTGACTTGGGACATGTATTTACATTGGTTTTACTAACCTGAATTACTGTTGTTAAACTTCCCCTAAGAAAAGAAAAAAAAAATACGATGCCAAAAAAAAAAATGTGACGAACAACAGTCAACACATCACCACATAGAAAATTTAGATTGAACAAGACGAACCTCATCATAGCCGATGATTGAGAATGGTCAAGATTTTAAGCTTCACTTGGTATCGACCTTTCATCTTTTGTGGGTCTTGGTTCAGACATGTTTTTTTAATAAATTGTTTAAATTCGAATTTCTAGAAAGGTATATTTTGGTTCATAATCATTTTATAATAATTGAGGGGAGCAAAATAATTTGTTTTAAAAAATAAAAATAGTTAACAAATATATTGATTTAAATAAATAGATTTACCTGTATGTGAATGAAAATGAGTTTGTCTTTGCGTCAACGTGAACGAAAATATTTGTTTTTAATTCTCCATTTACCAAAATAAATCGCCTAACCCGCCCTCAAAAATGAATAGTCTTAGTTATATCCGTTGCTTTGAGATCTATATTGGATTTAGTTATATCAAAATAAACATAAAGGATAAATAAGTACACATAGACAGGAACTGCTTGTATTACAAGGGTTCGTAATAGAAGGTAAAAGGCATAAATATATATTTTTATTTGTCATGTTCCGTATTTTAGCATTGTATTGCATATTGGTATGGTGTTATTCTTCCATTTGCCAATGTGTGAACTTTGATTGTACATTCGTTTAATTTTTATCGTTGCATCTGTATGCATTTGATGAAATAATTCAAAATACCTGTGCAGTCACCGTTCTTATCCTGATAGCCATTTTTACAGTTGCATCCATAACTTCCAACTGTGTTGAAACAATCAGAATGGAGAGGACATACGGTAGCTCTCTTTTTGTTCGAACATTCATTTATGTCTGAAAAACATATTTGCAAATAAATCACGTCCATGTAATATAGATGTACAACCGATTATGATGTCTTTGAAATTTGAAACTGCCTTCTGCATGTTCTGTTATATTCTTAATTCAAAGAAAATAGTAATTAGGATATTTTGATTAATTCTTAAATATTCCGCTATCTCAAATGGTAGCATTCGTTTATTTTCATTCATTAAAAAAATTATTAAACATTTCCCTTATTATATTACAATGTACCTGTACCAATTGTATAGGACTAGTTGCACATTTTGACAATACATGTCTCTTCAGTGATAATGAAAGTCACAAATGTGAAAATCCGTAACTTTATGTAAACATTGAAGATCTGATAAAACAAGAAAGGATCGAAAAGGAAACTCAAATCTGGACGAATAACCCAAGCTATGCATGAGGAGGACACACTCCTTATTTTAATGTTATTTCGATATATGCAACTTCTTGATTAACGCAAACCTAAGGAACTGTATGGTTTATAATTAAGAAGATGTGGTATGGTTGACAACGAGACAACTATCCACCAGAATTCAAATGACATAGATGTAATCAACTAAACGTCTCATATGGTCTTCACAAATATGAAAACCTTTATAGTATAGCTATGAAAAGTCCTGACACGACAAAATGTAAAACGGTTGAAACGAACTATAAAAAGGACAGCCAGACTGATTTATGTACAAAACAATAAATGAAAAATAAAACTGATACACAGGTTCTTAGCTTTAGGGCCGGCCCCACGTCTGGAACTATTGTGTAATAGTTCATGTACATGATTAGACCAAACGCTACAAATCACTTGAAAAGGGCTTCATTCATCAGATCAACACAAACATATAAAACTGCTAACAAAAAGAAACAATAAACTCCAAAGACACCAAACACCAATCAAAGCGCACTCAAATGTAAAAAAAAAATACTTAAAGCTAGGTAAAATCCATGGGTTATCATTTCTTATAAAAAGAGGTCAGCACTTGCGTTGTATTGATATTATATATTTGTAAATTTAATGTTCATCAATTTTAGTTGTTCGCCAAACTAAGGATTTTCTACACCAGGAATATATTACCTTTTTAGTATTTGACAAAACATTTAGATACTTTAGTTCTTTATTGCTCGTACACTTCGTACCTTATTTGGCATTTTTTTCATTTCAGCGTCACTAAACGAAACGCGCATTTGGCGTAGAAAATTATAAGCCTGGTATCTTTGATGAGATTTGTTTACACAAATCGTTGAACTTTGAATAACATACCCATCAACAGTTCACACACAATATCGTAGCCTCCTCTTTCTTAAAGTATAGTTTAGAACTCAATGTTAAGTTACACGTTGTCATTTTGTTTAAAAGAAAATTAAGACTGAAACAAATGGCCATTACTTATAACTGATTTCTTAAATAGACAAATAATTCTGCTGCATTAATTTTTTAAAGATTGTAAACAAGACTGCGAAAATAATTTCACCTATTGTACAATTTTCTCCTTTCCAACCGTCAGTACATGTACAGTTGTAATTTTCTTTGAAGTCAGTACAACTTCCATTATTCTGACATGGGTTAGGATCACATCTATCTATAAAGACATTTTAATCTAAAATTAAAGCTATATATATACATGTAGATATAAATTTTAAATAATGACTTGTGTCAAAGATTGATTAAGTGACTGTTTGTGCTTTAACTCCACTTTAAGCTCTATTGACTTTATATTGGCGGTCAGTTTTGTATTGGCTGAGGAGGTCGATTTACCCGCAGAGAGCCACCGACCTTCGACAGGATATTCCCAGTCAAAGAAGGTAGGGGTCGAACGTTCCTGTCACGAGATTATGATCTCAGTGTTAACATAATAGTAATCACTGTAAACAAATTATGTAGACGATTCGCCCACCAAGGCCGCACTTGTTTTAAAGACTTATCACTTACCAATGTTATATTGACAATTGATGTTTCGATATTGATGACGTAACCTAGACATGATTCAAGTATCTCACCTACATGTATCTATCAAACATATAATGAATTTATTATATCAACTTATTATTTTAAAACGATTTGTTTTCAATAAGCGATAGATAACGCAATTTGAATCATTTTCATCGACAACTTCAGCAGATACTTATGTTGGTTATAACATTTAAGTAATTTCATTCGTCTAAATTTGCTTTGCATTAGAATGAAAATAAATCTCCTTTGGGTTTCCAACACAAGTAGCTTAGAGTGCGTAAGGTTTTCCCGCTTCAAAATTATTTCGCGTTCTTTCTTTCATATGTAATTATTCAGCACGACGACATCAATCTAAAATCCTTGTTTTAAGAAAGAACAACAGATCTATTTCATATTTGAAACTGATATACACTTACCCTGACACCCCATGCTAGTATTAACATAACCAATCCAACAGGTACACATGAAGCTACCAATAGTATTGGTACAGTTAGAATGTTCAGGACATGGTTTTCTTTCACATTCATTTACATCTATCAATATATAGAATGAATGTTTTATAAAAATGAGAAGATGTGGTTTGATTGGAAATTACAAAACTCTCCACTACAGACAAAATGACGTAGCAGTAAGCACCGTACGACCTTCAACAAATCCATACCACACAGCAAGCTATACAAAACCCCGATATAAACAAATTAAACAATTCAAACGAGTAAACAAACGGCTTGAATAATGTACAAAACAAAAAGCGATCTCAATATAATATACAACAACAAGGGACAGTCACTAATGCCAGATTCCTGACTTGGGACATGTATTTACATTGGTTTTACTAACCTGAATTACTGTTGTTAAACTTCCCCTAAGAAAAGAAAAAAAAATCAAATCTGGACGAATAACCCAAGCTATGCATGAGGAGGACACACTCCTTATTTTAATGTTATTTCGATATATGCAACTTCTTGATTAACGCAAACCTAATGAACTGTATGGTTTATAATTAAGAAGATGTGGTATGGTTGACAACGAGACAACTATCCACCAGAATTCAAATGACATAGATGTTATCAACTAAACGTCTCATATGGTCTTCACAAATATGAAAACCTTTATAGTATAGCTATGAAAAGTCCTGACACGACAAAATGTAAAACGGTTGAAACGAACTATAAAAAGGACAGCCAGACTGATTTATGTACAAAACAATAAATGAAAAATAAAACTGATACACAGGTTCTTAGCTTTAGGGCCGGCCCCACGTCTGGAACTATTGTGTAATAGTTCATGTACATGATTAGACCAAACGCTACAAATCACTTGAAAAGGGCTTCATTCATCAGATCAACACAAACATATAAAACTGCTAACAAAAAGAAACAATAAACTCCAAAGACACCAAACACCAATCAAAGCGCACTCAAATGTAAAAAAAAATACTTAAAGCTAGGTAAAATCCATGGGTTATCATTTCTTATAAAAAGAGGTCAGCAGTTGCGTTGTATTGATATTATATATTTGTAAATTTAATGTTCATAAATTTTAGTTGTTCGCCAAACTAAGGATTTTCTACACCAGGAATATATTACCTTTTTAGTATTTGACAAAACATTTAGATACTTTAGTTCTTTATTGCTCGTACACTTCGTACCTTATTTGGCATTTTTTTCATTTCAGCGTCACTAAACGAAACGCGCATTTGGCGTAGAAAATTATAAGCCTGGTATCTTTGATGAGATTTGTTTACACAAATCGTTGAACTTTGAATAACATACCCATCAACAGTTCACACACAATATCGTAGCCTCCTCTTTCTTAAAGTATAGTTTAGAACTCAATGTTAAGTTACACGTTGTCATTTTGTTTAAAAGAAAATTAAGACTGAAACAAATGGCCATTACTTATAACTGATTTCTTAAATAGACAAATAATTCTGCTGCATTAATTTTTTAAACATTGTAAACAAGACTGCGAAAATAATTTCACCTATTGTACAATTTTCTCCTTTCAAACCGTCAGTACATGTACAGTTGTAATTTTCTTTGAAGTCAGTACAACTTCCATTATTCTGACATGGGTTAGGATCACATCTATCTATAAAGACATTTTAATCTAAAATTAAAGCTATATATATATACATGTAGATATAAATTTTAAATAATGACTTGTGTCAAAGATTGATTAAGTGACTGTTTGTGCTTTAACTCCACTTTAAGCTCTATTGACTTTATATTGGCGGTCAGTTTTGTATTGGTTGAGGAGGTCGATTTACCCGCAGAGAGCCACCGACCTTCGACAGGATATTCCCAGTCAAAGAAGGTAGGGGTCGAACGTTCCTGTCACGAGATTATGATCTCAGTGTTAACATAATAGTAATCACTGTAAACAAATTATGTAGACGATTCGCCCACCAAGGCCGCACTTGTTTTAAAGACTTATCACTTACCAATGTTATATTGACAATTGATGTTTCGATATTGATGACGTAACCTAGACATGATTCAAGTATCTCACCTACATGTATCTATCAAACATATAATGATTTTATTATATCAACTTATTATTTTAAAACGATTTGTTTTCAATAAGCGATAGATAACGCAATTTGAATCATTTTCATCGACAACTTCAGCAGATACTTATGTTGGTTATAACATATTAAGTAATTTCATTCGTCTAAATTTGCTTTGCATTAGAATGAAAATAAATCTCCTTTGGGTTTCCAACACAAATAGCTTAGAGTGCGTAAGGTTTTCCCGCTTCAAAATTATTTCGCGTTCTTTCTTTCATATGTAATTATTCAGCACGACGACATCAATCTAAAATCCTTGTTTTAAGAAAGAACAACAGATCTATTTCATATTTGAAACTGATATACACTTACCCTGACACCCCATGCTAGTATTAACATAACCAATCCAACAGGTACACATGAAGCTACCAATAGTATTGGTACAGTTAGAATGTTCAGGACATGGTTTTCTTTCACATTCATTTACATCTATCAATATATAGAATGAATGTTTTATAAAAATGAGAAGACGTGGTTTGATTGGAAATTACAAAACTCTCCACTACAGACAAAATGACGTAGCAGTAAGCACCGTACGACCTTCAACAAATCCATACCACACAGCAAGCTATACAAAACCCCGATATAAACAAATCAACAATTCAAACGAGTAAACAAACGGCTTGAATAATGTACAAAACAAAAAGCGATCTCAATATAATATACAACAACAAGGGACAGTCACTAATGCCAGATTCCTGACTTGGGACATGTATTTACATTGGTTTTACTAATCTGAATTACTGTTGTTAAACTTCCCCTAAGAAAAGAAAAAAAAATCAAATCTGGACGAATAACCCAAGCTATGCATGAGGAGGACACACTCCTTATTTTAATGTTATTTCGATATATGCAACTTCTTGATTAACGCAAACCTAATGAACTGTATGGTTTATAATTAAGAAGATGTGGTATGGTTGACAACGAGACAACTATCCACCAGAATTCAAATGACATAGATGTTATCAACTAAACGTCTCATATGGTCTTCACAAATATGAAAACCTTTATAGTATAGCTATGAAAAGTCCTGACACGACAAAATGTAAAACGGTTGAAACGAACTATAAAAAGGACAGCCAGACTGATTTATGTACAAAACAATAAATGAAAAATAAAACTGATACACAGTTTCTTAGCTTTAGGGCCGGCCCCACGTCTGGAACTATTGTGTAATAGTTCATGTACATGATTAGACCAAACGCTACAAATCACTTGAAAAGGGCCTCATTCATCAGATCAACACAAACATATAAAACTGCTAACAAAAAGAAACAATAAACTCCAAAGACACCAAACACCAATCAAAGCGCACTCAAATGTAAAAAAAAATACTTAAAGCTAGGTAAAATCCATGGGTTATCATTTCTTATAAAAAGAGGTCAGCAGTTGCGTTGTATTGATATTATATATTTGTAAATTTAATGTTCATAAATTTTAGTTGTTCGCCAAACTAAGGATTTTCTACACCAGGAATATATTACCTTTTTAGTATTTGACAAAACATTTAGATACTTTAGTTCTTTATTGCTCGTACACTTCGTACCTTATTTGGCATTTTTTTTATTTCAGCGTCACTAAACGAAACGCGCATTTGGCGTAGAAAGTTATAAGCCTGGTATCTTTGATGAGATTTGTTTACACAAATCGTTGAACTTTGAATAACATACCCACCAACAGTTCACACACAATATCGTAGCCTCCTCTTTCTTAAAGTATAGTTTAGAACTCAATGTTAAGTTACACGTTGTCATTTTTTTTTAAAGAAAATTAAGACTGAAACAAATGGCCATTACTTATAACTGATTTCTTAAATAGACAAATAATTCTGCTGCATTAATTTTTTTTTTAAACATTGTAAACAAGACTGCGAAAATAATTTCACCTATTGTACAATTTTCTCCTTTCCAACCGTCAGTACATGTACAGTTGTAATTTTCTTTGAAGTCAGTACAACTTCCATTATTCTGACATGGGTTAGGATCACATCTATCTATAAAGACATTTTAATCTAAAATTAAAGCTATATATATATACATGTAGATATAAATTTTAAATAATGACTTGTGTCAAAGATTGATTAAGTGACTGTTTGTGCTTTAACTCCACTTTAAGCTCTATTGACTTTATATTGGCGGTCAGTTTTGTATTGGTTGAGGAGGTCGATTTACCCGCAGAGAGCCACCGACCTTCGACAGGATATTCCCAGTCAAAGAAGGTAGGGGTCGAACGTTCCTGTCACGAGATTATGATCTCAGTGTTAACATAATAGTAATCACTGTAAACAAATTATATAGACGATTCGCCCACCAAGGCCGCACTTGTTTTAAAGACTTATCACTTACCAATGTTATATTGACAATTGATGTTTCGATATTGATGACGTAACCTAGACATGATTCAAGTATCTCACCTACATGTATCTATCAAACATATAATGAATTTATTACATAAACTTATTATTTTAAAACGATTTGTTTTCAATAAGCGATAGATAACGCAATTTGAATCATTTTCATCGACAACTTCAGCAGATACTTATGTTGGTTATAACATTTTAGTAATTTCATTCGTCTAAATTTGCTTTGCATTAGAATGAAAATAAATCATAGGTATATTGATCCAATATCCACCCGTTTATAGTATGGATCACATTTCGGGTGGATATTGGATCAATATACCTATAATTTATGCAGGTACAATAATAAATAAAATGTACAAAATAATAAACAAACAAACATTTAGAAAATAAAAATAAAACGGACGACCTCTGAAGAGAGTTACCTGGAATATAATTCCGAAAGAACTCGAAACATTGTACACGTAGCACGTAATCAATGTAAGGTCGGAAATGTGATCCATACTATAAACGGGTGGATATTGGATCAATATACCTACAATAAAATTCCAAATCCTGAATTTGTAATTTTATTGATTTTCCATTGGACGTCAACGAATCAAACTACACAATTATCTTAACACAATCATTCTAACAGATATACTATAGAAGAAACGCAACACACATAGCTAATAAAACTATTGATAGAATTAAATTCATAATTGATAGAGGAAAACAAGATTATCTAAACCCAAATGATCCCTGACTAATCAGGACACCTAGAGATATCGTTACATGATACACTGTATGCCATTCAAACATTATCACGCCTTCTCATTTGTTGAGGAATAGACTGACCAATCAGAAAATCGCTATACAATTATCTAATTAAACTGATGTTATCTCTACAGATGTAAATTAATACCACCAAGCATCTATGATACCACACAGTCTAACTGTGAAACATGTCTAAACACAGACGATTCAGCCGAAAAAGCAAAAAAGTAAAAAATGCTTATAAATTCATTAACAAAAAACAGCAATTAAATATTGCCAAACAAAATAGCAACCTAAAAACTGCCAAACAATTTGTTTTAAACCTCTCAAATAGAAAATTAACAAATACAGAAATTATGACGTTGGGAAAAGGCTTAAACTTCATACCTACGGACAAAATCTCTAGGACAAATATCATGAAAGATTTCAAAAAATTTGAAAGGAAACTAAGATTAAAGCATTTCTTTCATGAATACAAAACTATTCCGAAAACAAATCATCCATTTAAAGAAAAGTCTAAATTTAGTGTTCCTATTATAGGCGACAATCCTATAGAACAGTACATATTCCACACAAAAATGGAACTTGCAAATTATAAACCAAATAAAACAAAAACATGACGAAAGAAGAAACGCAATGTCTACGTACTTTACGACACATTGAAACAATTACTATCCACAAAGCGGATAAAAACAACATAACAGTAGTTCAAAACAAAAAAGACTACGCCAATGAGGGTGAACGTCAATTAAACGACGGAATACACTATATTGAAATACCAGAAATCAACATAAAAAATACCATGAATAAAATTAATGAAATTATATACAACATGAACAAGGACAATTACTTAGACGAAATAACATTTAAATACATCAAATACGAAAACCAATATATAACAACACCCTTTGCCTACTTTCTGCCTAAAATCCATAAACTGGATAACGAAATACTGAAAGATATTTATAAACAACAAACTGAAATTAAAATACAAGTACCAGCAAGGCCAATCATTTCACAATGCAACGGTCCTTTAGAAAGAATCGGGCGGTATTTGGATTTCTTCCTATTACCAATAGTTAAAACACAAACTACATACATATCTGATACAGGTAGCTTTATACGTCTACTCGAAAAATCAAAGATAGAAACTGATACTTTACTGGTAACTTATGATATCACATCCCTTTACACAAATCTAAGATTTAGCGAAATTATTGCCGCTCTAAACAGTGTTACGGGGATATATGAAAACCTAGAATATAACATAATAAAACCCAGTTTTGACTATTTACTACAAATAACAAACTTAATTCTCCTTAATAACGAATTTACCTTCAACAAAAAATGTTATAGGCAAATTATAGGAGCGAGTCAAGGCCATGTAGCAAGTCCTCAAATCTCAGATATAGCTTTATACCAACATATAAATAAAATTCTAAACATCTTTCCACACAAAAACAAAATATTATTTCATAAACGTATGAAAGATGATGGATATATTTTATTTCAAGGTACTACGGAAGAAGTTAAACTTCTTTTCAAAATAGCAAACACAAACCACAACCTACTGCAATTTACTTATGAAATTGACAGACAAAGTTTGAAATTTCTAGACTTAGAAACGTATAAAGGACAGAGATTTCAAAAAGAAAATATCTTAGATATTAAATGTTTCACAAAACCAACTGAAAAATTCCAATATCTACACCAAAATTCTAACCACGCTAAAAGTTGTTTTAAATCCTTTATTAAAGGTGAAGGAATACGAATTCTTAGAAATACCTCTGATCCTGACAATTTTAATGAAAGAATAAACTTATTTACAGAAAAATTAATACAAAGAGGTTACAAAATCGCTTTTGTAAATAAAATATTAAGAAATATTTCCCATACAGAAAGATTAAACAAATTAACAAACAAAGAAACAAGCATAAACAAAAACACAGATAACTATAATATATCTTTCATAACACAATACCACGCTAATGCGGAAAATTTACAAACCATTATTAGAAAACATTGGCATTTAATTCAAGACAACACTCAGTTCAAAAATCTCTTTGATAAAAAACCTACAATAGCATTCAAAAGAAACAGGAACATTGGGGAAATCGTTAAGAAACACTTGAAATAAATCAATGTCTCCCAATAGAAATTAATTAGACAGTTACACTAAAACCAAAGGAAGGTGCGTTGACAATGAAAAATGCATATTGAAACGTATCTTAAACTAAATCTAATAACCAAAACCAAAACCAGTTATCCATACGTTGATAAAACGAACAATAATAAATAAAAGGTACAATAATAAATAAAATGTACAAAATAATAAACAAACAAACATTTAGAAAATAAAAATAAAACGGACGATCTCTGAAGAGAGTTACCTGGAATATAATTCCGAAAGAACTCGAAACATTGTACACGTAGCACGTAATCAATGTAAGGTCGGAAATGTGATCCATACTATAAACGGGTGGATATTGGATCAATATACCTATAATTTATGCAGGTGTTAACATAATAGTAATCACTGTAAACAAATTATGTAGACGATTCGCCCACCAAGGCCGCACTTGTTTTAAAGACTTATCACTTACCAATGTTATATTGACAATTGATGTTTCGATATTGATGACGTAACCTAGACATGATTCAAGTATCTCACCTACATGAATCTATCAAACATATAATGAATTTATTATATAAACTTATTATTTTAAAACGATTTGTTTTCAATAAGCGATAGATAACGCAATTTGAATCATTTTCATCGACAACTTCAGCAGATACTTATGTTGGTTATAACATTTTAGTAATTTCATTCGTCTAAATTTGCTTTGCATTAGAATGAAAATAAATCTCCTTTGGGTTTCCAACACAAGTAGCTTAGAGGGCGTAAGGTTTTCCCGCTTCAAAATTATTTCTTTCATATGTAATTATTCAGCACGACGACATCAATCTAAACAGTGAAAATGTTCTTGGTCAATTTCACCTCTGGTTAAGGGTTATTCATTTTTTTTTATGTGTAACGTTTTTGATACAGATGTTTCAATTATGTATTATTATGGGCCGGCACTAAGCCGGTCCATTATATGATATGGGTTTGAGATTGTTACATGAGTGGCTGCGGAGCTGCATTTTTTTTCTTCTGCGGTATATGAAAATTAAAGGTTTTAGGTAATTGAAATAAATACAATTTTAAATTAATTTTTAGATGAAGATGCTAAATATTTATAACAATGAATGTTCATTGTTTCATTATGCACAGGATGCGTGACCCGTATTTGGGGATTTCCTAAACCAGGTTATCTTTAGAAATGTAAACAAGGTACCAAGTTCTTACAACAACTCGTCGTCGGAACATTGGAAATCATTTGTAGTTTGATTTTTGTTTTTCTCAAAATAGTTATTTTATATTCTATTTTGATTAATATATATACAGTTTTCATCATTTAGAAAAATAATCATAAGAAACGTAAGCGATCTCGGGAGTTTTTATAGGTAACATGTTTCAGTAACTGAAAGTGATTTTCAAACCTCTCAAATATCCACTTGGTGTTTGTTAATACCTTTCAGTTTTTCTGCAACAAAACAGATTGAAATGAAAACAATTTGTCAAAGATTTGTCAGTTGTTACGAAGAGAATAATTTCCTATACTGTCTGAAGCTTTCTGATTTGTAGTTGTAGTATGTAGCAGTTTTTTAGTCTGTCGTATACCCAATGAAAATATGAAGTAAATGTACACGAGACAATACTAATATCAATACGTGGTAAAACCCAAATATGACACGTTTTTATTGTTGTCCTTCATCTTCAAGTCACCATGAGGGATTCAACGATGATCAATATTTCTCATAACTGGTAGTAAGTTCAAGTTGACCCTTCGCATCGGTTTGAGCAGAATTCATGGTTAAATGTCATACAAAGCTCCATTGCTATTTTTATGACTGTTTGTTGATACTTTTAAATTTCATCAAAACCGAATAGAAATGAAAACATTATGTCTAGGATTTCTCAACCTTTGATGAGAGGAATAATTTGACATTTGTTTGCTTTAAGATTTGTATATTTTTTGTTAAACGAAGTTGGGGAAGGGATATAGCGTTTCATTTGTCCGTCACAAAGTTAGAGTCTATCTATCTGTGGAAGTATAAGTCATAGTTCTTGAGATTTTGTTCATAGATGCGTCTTGAATAAACAAGGGGTCCTGATAAAAATAAGGTAATCTTGACCTACATTTCACAAATGAGTGACTGATTAAAGTTTGTTTTAGAGTCCATTTCTGAGATACAACTCGTAGAGAAATAATATTTTGTCATTAGATGCGTCTGTAATAGTCAGAATCGAGGGTCCTAAAACATATGTCTTCTTGACATAAAATTCATGGATGAGTAAATGAGGTGAAAGGCTGCGTTTAAGTCCATATCTGAGATGAGGAATACAAATATTTTGTCAGTAGATGCAACTTTGATAGTCACGAGTTTCAAAATCAAGTCTGTAAAATGAAATAGATGATATTCCATTTCATCAACTGCACTTAAAAAATATTCGGTTTCATCAACTGCACAATTAAGTTATATTTGATAGCATTATCATAACTAATTGGATTGGACCAGTTCTGGCAATTGAGGATTAAAGTCATCTTAATATACAGATTGTTTATATAATACTTTGCACTTTTTTTTACACCAAAAACCTCCATATTTCCGGCCCACAAATGTGGTGCGTGCACCAATTAACTCTCTTCTATATTTAGAAATATGTTTGAATAATGTACTTTATACTAGATAAAGCATCGGGGTTGTGCATGAGTATCATACGTTTTAAACATAGATATATATATACATGATAAAGTTTAGAAATGTTTGAATTCATCTAATGAATGCACAGCACCAATATAATAAAAAATGAAATATACACTACCTGCAAAAGAAGATAGATAAATGGGAAACCTAAACAAATTTATTCACAAAGAAACCAATAATAACCATAAAACTGCCAAACGAATATATTTTTTCTACCGAGAAGCAATTTATAAAATGAAAATGTCACTTAAAAAACATAACAATATCATACATAGAAAATATGAAAATACCTGAACTAAATAGAAAAACATGATGTAATGGCACAGTAATCGTCTCTAATTCCGGCGGTCAGGTGTTCGATTCCCTGTCAAACAATTTAGGTTATTCATTTTATTTATTTTCATAAAGTATACACACCCACTTCACATGTGCTGTCACATGGTTCACATAATGCTGCATCACCAGGTACTTCGTCACTAGTTCCTGAAACAAGAAACAATTATATAAGAAGCAAATATGAGTCCTCAGTTGATATTGCAAGTCTCAGAACAATACTGAGTTTATCCAGCTTTGATTGCTACAATCCAATATGTCCTTCCACATGATCAAAATTCGAATCAATATATTTATGTAAACAATATTGCTATAATCTTCAAAAGAAACGTGGGCAGTTGATTTTCATGATCTTTGTTCTATATTCATACTGTATAATGATCTTTGTCTATATGTCGCTTTAGAATCAGCTAGTATTTGTTTCAATGAGGAATGTACACATGTATCTAATAATTAAATTCACATGTTTTTATTTAAGATGAGATTTTGAAATCGAAATATTTATTACATTATTCAAAATAATACGCCGAAACACTGAAAAGTTTTCAACGACCGCTTGAGATTTGAAATCCTTTTCTGCATTTGCATGGTAAACAATAGATGAAATTCCATTTCCTTTAAAAGTACTGTCATTAACTGTCATTAACTGCTTTAGGAGAAAGTAATAGTAAAAAAAAATCATAAAATGGACAACTGGAATTAAATATTGAAAATACTAGACAGTGCAACACACCTTATTTTAACACCAACACCTGACAACTGATTCCAGCAAAAGGTAAAATAACAAAAATACCGAACTCCAAGGAAAATTCAAAATGGAGACTCCCTTATTAAATGACAAAATCAAAAACACAAATACATCAAACGAATGCAAAAGAACTGTCATGTTCCTGATATGAGTTGCCATTCTTATTCTTGATAAATTTGAAATATTCAACACAAGTAATTAAACTTAAAATCTTTAGCGGGTATGAAATCAATAGGACTACAACTATATGCTGAACTACCTTTATTAATGCAAAACGGATGAACACACAGACTAATAGATAATGCCCTTGCTAGTATAGACGGGAATTCATATTTAAAGTCAAGCTACTATTAGATATATGCTTAGCATTCCGGAAAACCTGAGATCGACCACGGTTTTTGTTGGGATTCAGTTGCCCAGTGTTTAGTTTTATATTTATTATTTTGTGGATTTGTTTGTCATTTCGTTTAATATTTTTTTTGTTTTGTTTGTCATGGTTTTGTCAGTTTTCCATTGACTTTCCCCTTTGTATCTTCCACTTCTTTTATTTATATTATATATATGAATAATAACATTAGATGCATGTTTTATTGTAATACTTTATTTTGATTGGCTAACTGCACATCACATGTTATTCCTTACACAGTTGCATCACTCAATAAAACTTTTCATTCATGATAACACGTGGTCCCACAATAAAGTGCACAGGTGAATTAAAATAAAAATATATATAAAATTCGTGTTTTTATGATCATAGCTAAATAATGTAATTATAAGTATTGAATGCTTCTTTTTATAACTTCATAGGGTTGTAAAAGCGTTGACCGTGCGCACATTTTTAGAATGAAGCGCTTCCGCACTTCATACAAAATGTACTTCGATCAACGCTTTTACACCCCAATGAAGTTACAAAAAGAAGCATTCAATTCTTAAATATAGTTTTAATACCTTGTCTTCTTAATGTGCGAATTTTTGGTGATCCTGTGTATTGACAAAACGTTCTACACATCGGGGCATCATCTGTTGGTGCGTTTCCTTCTTCTGACACAAACACTCTCTCATTCGGAGTGACTTCGTTTGAAATATCTTAAATAGAAAACAAGAAAAAAGACTTTATAGACCCGCTCTCTCAATTGGACTCCCTAATTTTTAAAGGTTATAATAATGTTTAAACTGTCATGATACCTTTGATTTTGATTGTTTGTATTTGATATGCTATGCTTTTCACAAAAACAAAATAGTAATATGCAGTGTTAGCCCTCTATGATTATACGATGGTGAATGTATGCCGTAGAGTTGTTACATAATTAGAAATACATATGTGTGTTTTGTTTTTTGTGTTTGTGTTTCAATAAATACTTGTCGTAGCATTTACACTCATTTGCCTTTTACAATTAATCGTCTTTTGCTGATTTGTGTTAATGTTGTCTATTCACTGTTCTTTAGTATTAAGAAGTGAAATCACATACCTGACAAAAGATAAAAGTAATATAAATCGTTGCTAACTTTTGTTAGTTTCATACAAAGATATATCCGTCTGTTACCACTCCTAGGACCACTGGTAAAGCTTGTGTCGCTTCTGAAACATACCATAAAAACTATACATGTAGGAAAGAAATTCGCAAATATAGTTGACAGTCAAACATAATAGTACATGAATGCTATTTCTAATATTTTTAGATTTTATTTCCCTTTTACCCTCACGATTGATAATAAAATAAGTTCCTGAGTGATTTTGATATTATTTTTTTTTATTTGAAATTTCTGTTTTTGAACATTTTATTTGCACAATTTGTTCTTTGTACTAACCGATGAAAGAGAGCATGGCTCTTCAAATCCTTATTCTGTAATTTTTTTCTCTATTTTAACCAATTTCCAAATCTTGTATTTCAGGAAACTATTTTTCTATTTCCGTCATTTGTTATTATCTATTCAGTGTCACGTAGGAGGACAGTTGGATACTTGCAAAAAATCCAACATGCCTCTGCGTTTGCTATTGTATCGTAAATGCGAGAAAAAAAATATCTTCAGTATTTATTTTAGGGAGAGATTGACCCTTCTTGACTAGAAACTACTTAATTGGTGTTTTTGTTTTTTTGGCAAACTTCGTTTCATGCAGAGTTACAATTCTAATTGTGTTATCGTCATACTACGACAATATGAATCCACTCAGGCTATTTGTCTGAGTAAAAAATACGCAAGACTACAAACAAAAACATCATGATACCAACTGCATATTTCTTTGTTACTGGAAAGATTATTTGCAATCGTGTGAGCTATAAACATAGAATTAATACTACATGTATATAAGAATGAAACATGAAAAATGTCAGATAATTACACTTTAAAAAGTATCACTGTATAAATATGTATCACTTAAAAAATGTCAATTCTTAGTTACTCAATTTATACTGTCAACACTAAAGGCATATTTTAGTGTCATTTATATAGGTTTCAAATCATGTCGGTTCTTATACATCCTTGGCTTTTGCATATTCGTCTTTGAGCGTTCCTTATCTTTTATTGGACAGCAATGACGTTATTAACTATTCCGCTGTGATTTGTGCACTTGGAACGTTAAACTTTGAAATATCGTAAAACGATATAGTCTGTATGTGTTTGCCGTCGTAATTTCAAATTATAAGAAATATTTGACCGTTGAATACTGAAATGTACTTATATGTATTTCAGATGTTTTGTATTGTCAAAATATGTATTCACGCATTTTTGAGTGACCTACATTTGCCTAAATAGTTTAATTTTTCGGCTTTCCTATAAAGCTTAACACATTCATTAAACTTTGAAAAGAATGCATATATAGTATTGTTTGTCTCCTAAGATTTGTTTAACATCCTCCTGTGTTTTTATATGAATGATCAGTATGAAAAAGTACGGGACATATGTTTATTACACTATTGACCGGGAAAATAGTCTTTAAAACTATTAACTGGCAAATAGTGTGTGGAATGAAATAGCACAAGCATTTCATTCTTTTTTTATATAGAAAAAAAATACGGATGTAAAATAAAAGTAGCTATGTCCCCTATACAGCTAAGTATGTGTTGTTCACATTCGCTCTAAGGTACACGTAACATAACAAATCCTATTAATCGTTATACGAACAGCTTTTCAGTTTGATACATTTGTTTTGCTTATTTTTTTGTGTTTTGCTTATTTTTTTTGTTTTGCTTATTTTTGTTGTTTTGCTACTGTCTCACTGATGTAAGGTGGTAATCTCTTTAATATTTACAATGAACAATACAAAAATCTTCAAATAAATCCTGAGATAATTCGTACTTGGAAAACTGCAGTTGTCTGTGTGTGAGAGATGTTTAAACTATTAATGCAAGTCCAATCGTCCATTGTTGTCCCATAAGCATCTAATCTGATGGAATTTTGTATCGTTGTAGTTCCGATGTTGAGAGTATTTGAATGCTCTGAATTGTCTGATACTTTTGTGTAGTTATATTCCCAAACAGCATTCTTTAGGTCTGTTGGCAAAGAACAAGTGGCATCTGAACAAATAAAATGTAAAATTTAGAACTAATGAAATGTAAGAAATATGTAGAGAAGTACATTGTAGATCACGACATCGCTTAAATAACAAATTGGACAAATTAGAATAAATTATAAAAACAATATCGGTACAATTCAGATGCTCTTTCCCCAAAAACATATTACAAGCATTTCAAGTAAAAATATTTTTATAAATGTGAAAAAAAAGACATTAATGTTTCGATAAAACTTCACATCACTTTCGATCAAAAGAATGTATTGTGCAAATAGTGTCGGATTATATCGATTATCTCCGTACAGAGAATGTGGAGTAGTTTCCATACTAAAGATTGCATAAACAAAAACTTGGGTAAAAACTATTTCACGGCAGCAACACATTTGTTCTGGTAGAGAAGAAACTGCATTGTACTCTTCTGAACTAATGGCTTGAACAACGAAGCCTTAGCTTGCGTGGTATTTTATCATTATATGTATCAGCAAAATATCTCATATATTATCCTTTCACGCACGCATGGCTTATTCTGTGCTATTTAAGTCAATTCTAAATGTCTTTGTTATCGCATTATGTTTGTAATATTTTTATTACCGGTCTACACCAACACCACGTAAGGAAAGAATGACAACATTACCTTGCGACATACAATTTTTTATGTAGGTGTACATGTATATATTACAGCTAAAGATAGACATGATCTATATCAACACGACCGATTTTGTTATGTCTTCCTGTTGACATGTTAAAGTTATTTAAAACATCCATTGCAGTTATGTATGTTCAAAACTTTAAAATGAACTATACTTAAAATATATAAATCAATTAAAGGTAATCCGTTTTCAATTTGTAATGCATAGTGTTTTTGGATAGAAAGAAGAATAATTTTCTCGCCATAGTCTTTTTTAGTTGATGCGGCGTTAAACAATCATCACTCAATAAAAGTGACATTTTCTGTTGCTACCTTATTATATATAGGGCATTATTTCCATACAAAATTTAAATGCATGGACAATTTTTACAGAAATATATTTGGTATACTTGTTTCGTGTCCTTTTGTACGTCAATCACAGGAAATAAGTTTACAGATTAATGAAACGTAGTACATTCTTCATCATGTGTCTACGTTTCATATATTATAACAAGTTCCGTTAAAATTGACAATATGATTTAACTGAATACAAGTATATACTGCACACAATTAAAACTTAAATATATTCAATAAGCATTCGCTAAAAAGACAGAAACAACTGTCGTTTTGTACTTAAAATGTTCCTCTTCTGTGATCTATTGTTACATATGTTTTAACCTTGTTCGTACGTTTAATAGATGCTATAAGTTTGATTTTAAGTTTAATTCATGCTATTGTGATGCCAATTCCATTTTGTAATTGTTAATAACCGATAAGCAAAAAGCTGAAAGTGATATATATTTCCTGGTTAAAACCAATGAGTCATTAACATTAAAAATTCGGTCTGGAAGATACCTTTTCATCAAGTTGGGCCAGATATTGAACGGCTTACCTGACAGTCTATTTCCATTTAATATCAGAAATAATCCCAACCTAAACATTATGTAAATATACAGGTTAAAGATTTATCCATCCACCGTAATAAAGTTATTAGAACATGTACTATTAATACATGTGAATAACATTATACGCCTCGCCTACATAAAAGGATGTATTATTCGGTTACGGAAGTTAATGAATAAGTGCATTTTGTATATAATATGAATAATAATTGGATCATTTTTAAGTGTGTGACATGTCATATTATTTAGTTAATAGTATAATAGGCAATAAAATAAGAAAGGTGGTAGACGTAAATTAGAACTGGAAACGTTCTATTCGAAAATTACACAGTCAAGTGGTGTTGAAATTGATAAGCAATTCTAGTTACTTTTGGAAGCAAATTGATCGATGTTCGACCAGCATTTTGAAAGAGTATACCACGATATGGTTGATCATTGCATTTATGTTTTATAAACTGTTAGACATTCTACAACAATCAATGTTAACAACTTTGTAATGCTATTATACTCTTATATGAAAGGTTTCATTTTTGGCAAATCGCAACGTTTTACACTCGCAGAATATTCGATTGAGGAAAGTCGAATAATTATTATTAATTGCGCGTGAACATTAGACGGCTTACAGCAAAGTTGCACTTTATACAATAACATTTCAGAAAGACTGAATTATTACGAATTATATCCTTAAACTGCATTAATCCCACACGCTGATAGAGATATGTTGTCGCAATAATTCGTAGTATAATGATACTATTGGTGGCCTTTCAATAGCCCATCTCCCCAATATTATCGCAGGCAATAAGAGTCTGTGAAATACTTTAGAAATGTAGAATTATCAGAGAATTTACTAGATCACGGGCGTATGTGAGTGAGTGAATCAAAGAGGGTTAGTGAAAAAGAATGGGAGATTGGTTTAGTTTTCCTCTTATAGTTGATGTGTTTCCCTCGGGTCTGGTTTGTGACCCGGATTTAATTTTGCTTAATAGTTGTTCGACTATTGAAGAGCAGTATACTACTGTTGCCTTTTGAGTGTGAGTGTGAGTAGGGTAGAGCTTGAATGAGTAAACGAGAGCGAGTGAGTGAGTGATTGAACAACATTGAGTGAATGAGTGAGAATTTCTGAGTGAGTGAACAAAAATATGGTATTGAATGAGAGTGGATGAGAGTGTGGATCATTGGATAAGATTGAAATGGGTTAGTGGAGTGATGGAGTGAACGAGAGGTGGGTGGAATCGACTGTAGTTGAAAAAAATCATGAGTGGGTGAATGACGAAACGTGTGAGTGAATGGGTAAATTATAGTTGACTAAGAACGAGAGTGGAGTAGGTGAATGAGAGAAAATAATATTGGATTCGAGAAGGCGGGAAAATGAACCAATGACATAGTGAGAATGAACGAGAGAGAAAGAAAATAGGTCAGTCAACAAGATACATGTAGAAAGACAAGAACATTGCGTATCAAATTGTTCTGCGATTTCTCAAAACTAGTCGCTCGAATCAAAGAACGAACGCGTGTTTCTGATGATCCAAACATGGTTTACTTTTATAAATTGTTTTTTGGATGGAGAGTTGTCTCATTGGCACTCACACCAAATCTTCCTATATCTAAGGAAGAAGTTCGGATAGCATATGTGAAATTATAATTCGAAGCCTGTCGTAATAGTAAAGTATCATTGTCATGCTTATGCACAACCTTAATCATTAATCAATGAAATCTCTATATAAAGTCTGTTATACTCTGTTATTTTTTTCAAAGAAAACTTTATTTATGTATGCTCCTAGTACATGTAGTATGTAACAGATAGATTTTAAGTTCTTAACAAATATAGCATTTGTACATCGACACTGACTTCAACACAACTACGCATCAGGTTCAACCAACCATTTTATCAGAAATGCCTGTACTCTCTCAAAGATATGACAATCTTTGGTCTTAAATCATGTAAATATAGCATTTGAATTTCAAATTTAGACTTTCCGTAATCTTTATAAACGTCTGATGATATTATCTTATTTTGGTTTTCTTAAATTCATTGAAACTACATTTCTTGGATTTGATATAGACATGATAAAAATAATTTGAAATATTTCGAAATTCAATAAATGATGATATATATTAGTTAAGCATTTTAAAGAAATGCAAACATGTATAAAATGGTTTGCTTACTCTCAGGGATAAATCGTTTATATTTTTTTTTGAGGTGTTGCCCTTAAAAAAGTTATAACAAAACATAAGTGCTCATCTGAATGATAGTGCTTATTCATATACTGATATATTGTCTATAACGTACTAAAAAGTTCCGAACTTAATAATTTTGGAGATAAAGTGTGTGCTTAGTAGAATCTAAATTGGGACTTTACACTTCAATTTCGTGTTCTCGACATGCCATATTGCGTACAAAACTATAAGCCAAAATAAACATTCAATTACTTTAATATGAATGCATTTACAGTGATTTATTTTATTTTAAAATTACAGAATAGGAATCGTTACCTACAAAGATATCGATCGAAACTTACCAATGGAACATCTACATAAGAAGTGATTTGTTAGACCAAAGGTTTAAAACTGCGACGTTTATATTTTTTCGATATGGATACATTGTTCTAATAAATAGGACATGCTATGTCATCAACCGTTTTCTTATGGATCATGTTACTGTGTATATAAAAAAAAAAGAAGATATGGAATGATTGCCAAAGAGATAACTCTTCACAAGAAACGAAATTACACAGAAATTAAGAACTATAAACCACCGTACGACCTTCAATATAATTGGCAAAGCTCATCCCGCATAGTCAGCTATAAAAAGCCCCGAAATGACAAAGTAAAACAATACCGACGAGAAAACTAAAGGCCTAGTATATTTTGAAGAGTGTATGCACAAACATGTCCTTTTTGGAACGAGTTAATCAATTTTAATTTCAAGTATTGTTTTAAGTTTGCAAAGATCAGGTCTTAAATTTCACATTATACAAATGACAGATGTTCTTAAGTTACATTGAGGTTTGCAATACCCACGACTTTATATATACAGTCCGCCAAAAGTTAAGCACCACCTAAATATAACTGGCAATATTTTTTTAACTATTGCGAAAAAGTTATAAATGTTTGGTGTTATGAATTGCCTTTAACACACACTAAGAAAATTCATTACGACCAAAAAGATTGAAATCCGATAAACCCGTCAAGCAACTTTTAATTAAAGGTCATCTCAACTTTTTCAAATACACTGTTTCGATACCTTTAAATCATCTTCCTACTGTCCAGCGTACAGGTGAAATTTGACCTTCATCAAGTCATTGTGTAATGTGGCAAGGCGTAAGTTATCTGTGACTGAACGTTAACAAGCATTTGACATGTCAAATACCGGTAGGAGCACTAGGAGCATAGGTAACCATTTCATTTTAAGCACACCGTCGTTGTCAGACTTTAAAAACGTCATGTTGAGACAGAAACCGTAAATGATAGACCAAGGCCCGGAAGACCCCATTTAAATACCCGTCGTGATGACAGACTGCTTATTCTTCGTGCTAAAGCCAACCCATTTACTCCTGCCCCGCAGCTTAGACACCACTGGCCTCCAGGTGGTCTTGTTAGTGTTATAACATTTGTCCGTCGACTTCATAGAGGCAACATAAGAGCACGTCGTGTTGTTAAGAGACCTGCCCTAACAACCAGGCACCGTATAACCAGGTTTCAATGGGCTAATGACCATCGACATGATAAGCTGGTAAAAAAATCATTGGTCAGATGAGAGTCGGTTTCTGTTACGACCAGTAGACGGTAGAATACAAGTTTGGCGGGGAAATAAAACTGCCTATGACCAAAACAACATTAGCCTAACGACTGCAGTCGGTACTGGTGGTGTTACAGTATGGGGTTGCTTCTCATATCGTTGTTAGCTGGGTAACATGAACGGACAGACATACAGGAATTTGGTGCTTAAAAACATTGTAGTCCCACATTTTGATAATCACCCACTTGCGTTAAGACCCATGTACATGGACGACAACGATAGACCTGACAAGGCAAGGATTGTAACCGAGTACAAAGAGCAAGAAACCATTGACACTATATTTTGGCCTTCCATGACTCCAGACATGAATTCTATCGAAAATGTCTTGGATGGCATTGGCAGAAATCTCAATCGCAGAGACCCACCTTTGCAAAATCTTGGCGATTTAAGAGTGGCAATTGTTGTCCACACAAGACTCACCAGTGACGCCCAGATATAAAAGATCGAAAGCGAAAAAAAGTACAAATTTGTACAGCACTGAAGATCAAAAGTTGAAAAAGGTTGTGTCAAATACGGCTAAGTTTGGATGCTTGGGATAAGAACATCCTAATTATTTAGAACAATTAATGCTATTGCAAACAGTAAATTTTATCGAATGAATATAACAGATATACATAATGAAACTGAAGTATTAACTTATTACATAAAACAAACACGAATACATAATGAATGACCAACACAGAATAGACACACCCGACTCAGTCAAGGCCTCAACGCAGTAAATTATGAAAATGACGTCACATACGACAGTGAAAAGGCATTAAAGATTACGTCACATACGATGGTGAAAAGGCATTAAAAATTTGAATATATGAAATTTCTGAAACAGCAGAAAAATTACGTTACATATGAAAAACTATATCTCAAAAGTAAGATAGAATTAGGATTGATTAAAGATTAAAATAGAACTAAATACTGATATAGCATTTAAACACAATGCATATTGCAATACTTATTAATAGCAATTAACTATAATATATATATATGTGCAGTTTGTTATGAATCCAACTTCAAACGTAAATTATTGTACAGATTATGTTGACCAAAATTAAATCTAATACATGACGGCGGTGATTTATTTCTGTTTCCATAACACATAAATATAATAGAAACGACGTCAACACATTTGACAAAATCCGATGAGAATTACAAATATAACATTAAACATTTAAACTAAAAACATGAGTTTGGGATAGACAAGTACCGTAACATGTCTTATAGTAATGCGAATTCACACTCAGCAAAACAGTCACAATCGGGAATAAGTCACGTTTGGTAATTAAAAGATTAGACGACATAATGACACACCACAATCTACCATGTGGTAAAAATGTCCTTAGCTAGTTTGGTTAAACACACATCGTATGGATCCATCAATTCGTGATGGTGTCCATAAAATTTACGGAGTGTCAATTTTAATCTGTCCTCCTCATAACTTTGTTGGAGAAGTTTCTGCGTAAGTAACACACTCCTGTATATGAAGTCCGTATAGTGTGAACAAGCACGTGAATAACGTATCAATTGTAATATGTAAACACCATACGAAGGGGCAGATGGTATGTTACTGCTGAGAAATGGGAAATTGATAATTGGGAAGTTGAAATCGTCCCGTTTGTCATAGATTTTCGTGTGAAGTCGTCCATCTACGTCAATATTGAGGAAAAGATCAAGGTATGAAGTAGTCCTTCTAGTATCAGTAGTATCCCTAATTTCAAGTTCACTGGGATATATGAGATGTCAGTATTGGCTGAAGTATGGGCTATTCAATGATAGAACATCATCAATATATTTATGATAAAATTAACGAATATCACGACCCAGGACATGTGTAAATTTACAACAATCTATGGCTTCCGTAAATTATTTCGATTCTAATAGATCATGTTACAGCAGCATATTCTCAGTACTAGTAACAGTTATTTACGTGATATCGATGTTCATTTATTATAAATCAATAAAATTCAAGGGAGAATCAAAACCTTGGGAATCGCAACTCCAGAAGGAACAAAACATCGAACGTCGAACGTCTCGTGCTATACAGACATGGTACAATGTAATTATCCACAGTCATCCAAAATAAAGAAAGGTGGAATATGTCAAAGGAAATTTTAAACTCGTGAACCAACTAAAGCACTGATTTTATTTTTCTGATTACAAAAAACGACGAAATGATAAACAACATCCTTCATAACACAACATACAAAACTTTAGACTGAGCAACAGATATCGCCTCAAAACCAGGGATGTCAGCAACAAACTCAACAACAACCCGAGGTTCAATTACTTGAAGTCATTGTTACATGATGAAATTTTCAAAACCGTAAATGGCTTTGCACTGACAAACACAAACTACGAAAAGGCAGTTGCGTTGCTACAACATTGGAATTGACAATTTCACAAAATCACACAACAGTATATGAACGCCGTACTTGAAATACCGTCACTTAGCGAAAGAAAGATATAGAGGTTTCAAGAACTTTTCGCCTGTTTCTTAAGAGTACAATTATTGGTTTGATTTTAATACAAGTACAAATAGTGTTTATGATTAGCTTAGCAATATAACAATTTCGCTCAAATATGAATTATTCTTTGATTCACAACCAATGAATTTGTTTTCAAATATAAAATTGAGAATGGAAACAGGAAATGCGCCAAAGATATAACAACCCGACCAAAGAGCAAAAAACCGTCCAATGGGTCTTCAACACAGCGAGAAAATCCCACATTCGGAAGCAGGCAATTTGCTGTAGCATAAAGCTTACTTCTTGTTTCATTGCTTTGCAGTGGTTTACTCTTGACAGAAATGCATACATAAAAAAAAGAACACATTAAGAGAATATAAAGGAGTACACGTATCAGCTATTTTCCACGTTTCTAATATTTTTTTCCCGGCTAGTTTCCAGTGTAACAATTTCCAACTAAATATTTTCAATTTGTTATCTTTTAAGTATTTAAATACAAACATTAAATTGTGTTTTATTTTCAAATTAATATCTTGCAAAATATTTTTCCACTTTACAAAACCTATTGGTGTTTCTATGTTAGATTGTATGAGTATATTATATAAATCTTTTGTTGTTACTTTTTGTTACTCATACTTTGTATGGTTTTTACATACTATTTCTAATTTTATTGTAAACGTTAACTTTTGTTCGCTTTGATTTTTCATTCTTAAGTGAATTTAACCATTGTTTTGGTATTGCCTTTTTTCATTTTGCATATTCTGAGAACTAATTGCAATGAGATGATAGTTTTTTTAAAATCAACTTTTGAGAAATATTTTCTTAGTTTATCAAAATATTGAGGAATAACTTTCCAGTTCGGTAACATATCATTATTGTTAACTAGTCTTTTAATCCAATTTATGTTTAAGGATTCCATATAGTTATCTATATCAATCTCCAATTCTCCGTTAGCATAATTTATACAAACGACAGATCTTTTAACCTTTTCTCTTTTATTCGTGTTATTGTCCCAGATAAAGTTAAATATTATTTTTTTAAATTTTTATATGTAGTCTTTATTAATATTGATTACTGATGCTAAGAAGGTTAAGTTTGAAACTAT
This sequence comes from Mytilus galloprovincialis, assembly GCF_965363235.1. Lineage (NCBI taxonomy): Eukaryota > Metazoa > Mollusca > Bivalvia > Mytilida > Mytilidae > Mytilus > Mytilus galloprovincialis. Next base: position 59,228,206 of record NC_134845.1, on the reverse strand, counting down.
TAAAGACTTTACAACCGTTTTTCCGCCGAAGATAGTAAGTTGTCTTTTAGACCAATCTTTGATATTTTTTTTCTGATTTAGTTAACTGTTTTTCTAAGTTTAGTTTTTCACATTTCACATTCAATCTTGTTATGTCAAAAGTATACTCCTAAGCATTTTATTGGCTTTGTTGACCAGTTTATAACGTCTTATTTATCTCTACTACTTTTCCGATTTCCTAGCCAACTACCTTCTGTTTTATCTCTATTCAGTTTAAAATCAGATAAAGAACCAAATATCTCTATTATTTTAAAGGCTACTTTAATTTCTTGTTTATATTTAACAAAAAATGTCAGAATTAATTAAAAGATAATCTATTCTACTTGCAATATTTCTTTTCCATGTTAATTGGTTTATTGTAGGATTTAATACTCTTCAATATATTAGTTTATGGCTTTTTATCATATTTTTCAAGCTACATGTATTAACTGGTTTTCTATTTTTTGCTATCTATCGTTTTACCTTTTCTGTCCTTATCTATTAGTGTTTAATTCATATCACCGCCAATTATTAAAATTCCAAGACAGTATGCTTCTATTATATTGTGTACTTTTTTTTTATAGTAGGCATTTCTATGTCTTTCTATATTAGGAGCATACAGATTTACTAATGTAAAAATATTGTTATCAATTTCTATATTAAGTAAAACAAATTTGCCTTCTTTATCTTCGAAACTATTTATGATAGAATAATTTAATCTTTTGTTAATAAAAATTGATACCCCTTTAGAATTTGAACTACCTAGACTGTGGTATGTTTTCCCATCAAACTCTTTTTCTATAGTATTGGCATTACTTTGACAACGTGAGTTTCTTGTGCGTAAAGTTTACTGCACGTTTGCTGTTTACACCATTCATAAAACCTTTGTCTTTCTTCTTTTTTCACAAGACCTTGACAGTTTAGTGAACATACATGTAGCATTTTAATCATTTTCATATATACAAATTGTAGTTATTTTACACAATATATAATACATTATATATATATTATTATTTACATAATTCACTAATTCCCATTTTATATTTATATGGAACATTTCATAAATTATGCTTAGTTCTATCGGTTTATCTGGTTTATCTATTGTGTTCACATTTCTTGCACAGGTTAAAATACATCTTTTTTTAAGGTTTCTCCCTGTTCCAAAAAATAGACATCTACTGGTAAAAATGACCCTGACCTTTAAAAAAGTAAACATTTTATACCGATACAAGACCAAACAGTGTATCATCAATATGTATATTTGGATTAAAATATATGGAAACTGTGTCGTTATGGATATGTTGTTTCTGTTGTAAGTATAATTTTACATTCATAATATATTTTTCTCATACATATATCATATCGTACAGGTAAGTGTTATTTAATTGAACAAGTGTTTAAACCCGTTTTCTTTTACCACTATAACGACTACACGCATATCAATTTATTGTACGAACTCTGCATTTGCTGAGTATTATTCTTGTGCTGTGTGATTCTGTACTTGAATGAATCGCTTTGTTACTTTTATCACGTTGTTTTATACGATATAATAGAAGATGTATATAGTTCACGTTTATGTGTAGTGGACATTTTGGTTTTGATAAATGAGGGTCAAATGCATATGTAGGTGGCGTTGCGATACACCTATTTTTTGACACTAGTCTTTTCACGTGCTTTTTGTTTACGAAAACATTTTGACATTTCGGATAACACATACAGCATTTCGTTGGTCTTGAAAATACATTACTAGTTGTTTAGATGCAACTGTATCTACGGTATATTTAGAACGTAAACGTTCGTATATCCTTAGGATGTTTTTCTCAACTAATAATGTTTCTTTTCTCTCATAAAAATTAGCATACACACTTATATTAGTTATTGATATACCTGATATAAAAACAATTATCAGTATGTAAGTTGAGTATAGAATTTTACATCTTTTCATTATTATAAACATTGTTTTTATAAGATTTGTACATAGTCTTTCAAAATGTACACCATCTTTGAATATAGCATCACAAACTGACATATTTTTTATTTATTTTTTCTGACGACTAAAATAACTTTAATTTAATTAAGGATATATATTATATAATAAAAAATCAGCATTATTTACAAGCTAATATAGGTTTATTATGTTTTGTATTGAACTATATTCCAGTCCGTGGTCTTTTTGCATGTATTTCTCTTTGATGTGTTGTGTCGGTTGGCGAAGAAGGTTTCAGCCTATCCGAACTTTATTTTAGAATTTTGGCTGCTTGTGGATCAAAAAATTGATCAATTTTACCCTTTTTACATAACATGATTTTAATGCACTGTGACATATTAGCTTTCAGATGTACTTCTGTACGTTGTTTTGTTCTTCTAATCTTTCCTCTTTGCAGATATACCGTTGCTGTTCCGCTGTTGTCTTTTTTGCAGTATCCTATTTGACAAGAAGCGACAAAAGTTGAATGATGATGCCATTTAACTGTAAGTCTTACACAAAAAATGGAAAATATTATAACAAACACTATCCAATTTTGTTTACGCATTATCAATGTTTGAATGAAAAAAATATTTGAGACATGTGTCAGGGGAAAATATTGTCCTCAGACACCTCACAAACATGTATAAATAGCTCAATTGTACATGCAGTATTTTGAAAGATAGTGAAAGATTCATATTTTCAATTTCTATTTCTAATGTTAGCATGGCAATTGAAATCAATGCAAACTTTGAAGGCGAAATGAGTATTTCTCCTTAAAATACCTAAAAAAAAAGGCGCTTTGCAAAAATCAACTGTAACTATCACTTGTCATTTGTGAAGCCCAATTACATATACATGTATAATGGGTAACTGTATTCAAACTAACATACACATATACTCAAAGAAATGCCTAAGTAAGTGCACCAAGATCCTGAGGAGTGCCAATAACGTCTCTACGATGCGAAATGATACAAACAGCACAAGTAACTACGTTCGCAAACATGTTTTGCATGTTTCATAAGGCTTAGTGTATTTATCATCATCTAATATTCATATTAAACTCACAAGCAAAGACTTATTTCTTGTATAAAATTCAGTACTTCAAGGTCCTTGTACTGGACATAAAAGTAGGAAAATATAATAATCAGAACAATATCGTTGTGCTTCATGTTGATAAATTAAACAATTATAACAATATTTTATATGCACTGAGAATATGGTAAGTATGTTCGTTTGAATATTTAGTTTGACGTGTTATTAGTCAACCTGTCACTTTTTTTTCTTCATATTATTGCATTTTTAATTTCATTTTAAATTGTTTTAGATATGACCGAACTATGTTATTCTTTCTTAATCTTGATATCTTTATACTCACATAATTAGAAGTATCCTTAGACACTATAATGTTTGATCGATTGGCTTTTCGGCGTCTTTGATATTGATCATAACCCTGTCTGACCTAAAAATAGAGAGGCATAGTTATTTACATTTAAGGATGTACTCAAGTAAGGTTTATGAATTTGTGTCAGATGTTCGGACTCCTTGATTTTTTCCTACGATACAGGGTAAAATATTCTGCCCCATAACACTATTTTTGTTCTTTTCATATAAGCCTTCAATCGGTCATAAAGGATCATGTACCAAAATTTAAGCAGATTCCTGTTTTCTTTCCTTCGATGTGTGACCCAAATGACACCAATTCAAATATATGGTAAAAGGCTTTTTCTCGCCATTTAAAAAAAAAACATTTTGTTTCTTAAATAATGCTCTTCTGACTTATAGTATCAATTTTCAAATGACACCAATTCAAATATATGGTAAAAGGCTTTTTCTCGCCATTTAAAAAAAAAACATTTTGTTTCTTAACTAATGCTCTTCTGACTTATAGTATCAATTTTAAATTCTATTTTTTTTTAATTTCACCTTGATAAAGTGTACAATAAAAGTACATCCTTAATAAAGCGTAATAAAGTCCCTGGTGCGAACAGTGTATATCTTGTATTTTTTATACACTTTCCCAATTTATTTCTTGATATTTAATGCATGAAATATTAAGTACGGGGATGAAATTGCATGTTAAACAAATTTTGGTGCTGAATCTGTATGTTAAGTAGTGATTTGGTCCAGTTAAAAAATGTAACAAATCATTACGTCTGAAGCTGTCACACTGAATTTTAGACCTCCTTAACACAGAACAGTCAATATTTTGAGTTAGAGCTGGTAGACGTTTCTATAATTTTGATATTATTGTCCCAATAGTAGTACACTACACTGTAAAAATCTCTTTGAGATAGAGCAGGTGCGATTTTTTTAATTTGAATTTATTGTCTATAAGAAATGCACTACGAAATTACTGTGTTCTCGGGCCAAGTATCCAAGTATCCAAGTGAACAAATAGTTTCTTTTCAGGATCCTGGCATAATTCTTTATTTTCCAGAAGTTTATTTGAATCTGTCGATTAACATTGTTTCCTCAATGTACTAACATTTAGAGAAACAATAATGAAATCACATCATGTTAATACGGATATGACGAAAATAAATGTTATTATGTTAAAAAAAAATGAAAGAGTGAAAAAAAAACAATTGACAAAATACATACGAAATGTTGCTGTCCTATGCATGGGTTAAGGAGATTTATCTTAGTTGCCTATGATCAAACTATCTTAAAGAGTACTAATGTCGTTGATTAAACTACAACAATTTCAGATTCCTAATCTAAGATGAACTTATTCTGAAAAGTTACCAATTCAACACTGGTATAATATCTTTGAATAATATTTTTATAGGTTTAAATTTTGATTTTGTTATCTATAACTTAAAACCTTACTAATTATTCGTATTATTGTGATACATATGTGAACATTCACTGTCGTTGTTGCTTTGTGCTTTGTATCGATCTGATGAGTTAAGCCTTTTTAAACTGATTTTAAAAGTTCGTCTTAATGGTGTGCTCTCAAGCTACTGTCGCAAGTTTGGGGAGAGTTAGCCACACGCTAACATGTTCATTTACGCAACATTCTATATGCCTTCCCTAAGTTAGTCTCCTGTAATTCAATTGTTGTCGTTTGTTGCTGTATATATCATATTTGTTTATCGTTTGATTGTTTTGTACATAGAGCAGGCTCCTTTGAATACTTTAACGTTTGTCATGGTAGTGGCTTGTATAGTTTTATATCCGATATGGATTTTGCTCAATGTTAAAAGCTGGACGATGATCTGTAGAGTCTATCGTTTACGTCATGTTGTCTCTGGTGAAGAGTTGTTTCATTGGCAATCCTACCACATCTGGTTTTATTATATTGTGAAAATCAAACTTTCGCGTACCACAATATCTTATATAAACTTTTTTTTATCATAAAATTTACTCTGCCTTAAATAAAACAACATGTAAAACTCACCTGTTTGTTAAGAAAACAGTGGAATAAACAAATACAGAGACCCTGCATGAAACGAATAATAAAAATATTATGTAAATTCAACAGTTATTGCGAGGTTTTTCTAAATGTGAATAATGGGAGTGGATGAGGATCGCATTTATAAGATCTCGCATTTAAGTCGATTCCTCAAAAATTACAGTAATGTTACAATTGCTTACATTTTTTGCAGATTTTATGTACATTGTACATAGAACTAATATACAAAAAAAATTAAAAGTCAGTACATATACATAAAAAGACTAACAGAATAACGGTCTGGTTTGAATCTGCTAAAATTATAATCCATCAATAAAAGTAGTTAGTAAAATAACAGGATTATACTTGTTTATATACGTGTAACTGCTGAACATTCAGACATTTTTGCGAAGATATTAGCAATGCCAATAATGCCACCTTAACTTGTGAGTATCGCAATGATAAGAAGTCGCATTTTGATATCTTATACATGTATATGTATGCATCTTTTACTGAAATCGCAATAATCAACTCGCACGTTTGTCCATTTTTTAAAAGTCGCAATAATAAATGTACGCAATTATTTCAGAATTTACAGTGTTTAAATGATTCAAACCGATATGCATATTTCTAAATTGTGAAAAATGTAAACATTTATGAATTTAGGAGATGCAAGTAATTGAGTTTTGAAAAGATTTAAATTCTTATTTTATGACTGTTAAATTTTTATCAAAGTTTTAAAAGTTATAAAAGATCTGTTTGTTTACTTTATTACCAGAACTCAATTAAAATAGTGTTGTATCCCTGTGGACTAACGTATATGACGTTTTTGTTTTAAATTGAAATGGGCCTGTTAACTTTTCCACGTTTACAAAATTATCCAGATAACAACATTGTGTTTATAAACATTTGGATTGTACACGTAAATAGAACGAAACAATTGCTCATATATATGAACTGGGTGGACTTAACATGTTAAATCTAAAACAATACATCAAAGGATTAAAACTAACTTGGATAAGAAGAATAATCAAACAAACTAATAATTATTGTAAGTTACTAACTTGTACTGAAAAAAATGAATTAAATAAACTACTCTTGGTAGGACCAAGAACACAAGTATGAAATCCTTTTTGGCAGGAGGTTTTTAATGCTTGGACTGAACTACAAACAAAAGAAGCTATTAAGAACGAATATGATTTTATCACATCTAATCTTTGGAATAATAAAGAAAATAAAATTGGTAATCAAATCCCTCTGTACAAAAAATGGACTGAAAAGAGCGTCTGGCTAATAAATGATTTAATTGATAATGATGGACATTTAATGAATTGGCAGCAATTTAAAAAAAAACATAAGATATTGATACCAACTTTCTTATATTTCAAGGAGTAATGTCAGCTGTTTATTCCTATATGAAAAGTCTTAATATTAAGAGTCATCAGCTTATAAAGCCTTATGGGCCAATTATACCAACTACTATTTCTATATTTATGAAATCTACAAAAGGATCAAAAGACATGTACACTGTTTTAAATGAAAAAATAACAAATATCACATTACAGGAAAAGTGGTCCTTAATCCTAAATAGACATAATATTATTCGGAATAAAATATACAGACTTCCATTTTACATTACTAAAAACTCAAAATTACAGTGGCTCCAATACAGGATCAATCACAAAATAGTGGGAACTAATAAATTACTCTACAAAATGAAAGTCTCACAAAACAATAAATGCACTTTCTGTACGGACTCAATAGAAACTATTGAACACATATTCTGGACATGTCCAAAAGTTTTTGATGTTTGGGAAAAACTTCATAAATGGATATACTCAAAAGTCCAAATTGAACTACCACTTAATTTAGATATTGTCTTATTTGGGATATTAGAAAAAACAGAAAAAAAACTATATAAGAAATCTCATACTACTACTAACTAAATATTATATATACAAAACAAAAATGCAATGTGGACAAGTAAATAGTGTAGCCTTAAAAAATTATCTTAAAGAAAATTTTTGCATTGAAAAAAATATATTTTATAAAAATAAACCATTGCAAAGAGCGTACACCTGCTGGAACCCCTGGTTCCAACTAATATAATGATTTTATAAGTTAACTTTCACGTAATAAAAATATCTACCCAATCCATGCTACCTCAGATTAAGATTTTCTGTTCTTTTTTTTAAATTATTATTAATAATATTATACGTTTATAGAAGCATTCAAAATATCAACTTTATGTACTTGTCTCGATTTTGCTGATGTACTATGAACTTATTTACTATTGTTATTATAAATGTAGTTCTTTGCCAATAAACACATAACAAAAAAAAAAGACTAAACATATAACTTGTTAATTTTTTTTCTTCAATTCAATTTTAAGTAAAGGTTAGAGGTCAACATACTACATCTTGGTTTAAAAACCGCAATTTTGGGATGTGGTACTTTATGCAGATGCTTATTTTAAATAAGTATCAGTGTCAGTGCTACTGGTTTTCTTTCGTATTCATACTTCAATTATTTTTAAAAGAAAAAAGGTTTTGGTATTTTCTTTTAAGAGTTTTTTTTATTGTTGTTATATATATATATAGACAATTGCTTATTGCCTTTATATATACTTACGGTCTTTGGCCCAACATGATAAGTTTCGCATGTATTTACGTTATTTTTAATAAATGTGTTTACTTAAAATTGCTTGAACTATAAATCATTTTGTATTGAAGTTGAGTCAATACCCATTTAGTTTCACATCAATATATGTATCATACACATGATACAGTTGTAAAAATATTTTTAAACAATATATTTTATAAACAAGAATAAGAACTAGAGGCTCTTAAGAGCCTGTGTCGCTCACCTTGTGTACATATCAAACAAAGGACACAGATGGATTCATGACAAAATTGTGTTTTTGGTGATTGTGATGTGTTTGTAGATCTTACTTTACTGAACATTCTTGCTACTTACAATTTTCTCTATCTATAATAAACTTGGCCCTTTAGTTACAGACAAATTAATGAAAATTGATACAAATTGACTATAAAGGGCAATAACTCCTAAAGGGGGCAACTGACCATTTTGGTCATGTTGACTTATTTGTAGATCCTACTCTGCTGAACATTATTGCTTTTTACAGTTTATCTCTATCTATAATAGTTTTCAATATAACCACAAACGGCAAAGTTTCTTTAAACATTACAAATGGGGGGGGGGGCAGCAACCCAACAACCAGCTAACTAATCCATCTGAAAATTTCATGGCAGAAATAAATTGACTTGATAAACAATTTAATTTTGTCAGATTTGCTCTAAATGCTTTAGTTTCAGAGTTATAAGCCAAAATCTATATTTTACCCCTATGTTTTATTTTTAGCCATGTCTGCGATCTTGGTTTGCAGGCAGGGTCATCGAACACACTTTTTAAACCAGATACTCCTATGATGATTGTGTACAAGTTTGGTTACATTTTGTCTGAGTAGTTTCAGAGTAGAAGATTTTTGTAAAAGATTACAAAAATTTATGAAAAATTGGTAAAAAATGACTATAAATAACAATATCTCCTTGAGGGGTAAAATGACCATTTTAGTCATCTGACTTATTTGTAGATCTTACTTTGTTAAATATTATTGCTGTTTACAGATTATCTCTATCTATAATAATATTCAAGATAATAATCAAAAACGACAAAATTCCCTAAAAATTACCAATTCAGGGGAAGCACCCCAACAACCGGTTATCCAATTTGTCTGAAAATTTCAGGGCAGATAGCTCTTGATTTTTCAGTGTTATAAATGTCACAAATTTTTCCGGAAATTGTTTTAAAAATGGACAAGCAACATTTATTATTAGTATGTCACTATCTGTGGAATACCTATAAAAAAGAAGATGTGGTATGATTGCCAATGAGACAACTTTCCACAAAAGACCAATATGACACAGACATTAACAACTATAGGTCACCGTACGGCCTTGAACAATGAGCAAAGCCCATACCGCATAGTCAGCTATAAAACAGTGTTTTTCCATCTCTTGAACGAAGATTTTTAAAAAAGGGGAAATATATCATTTTTCAAAATTACATTCAGATTAGTTTGAGCATGAAATTTTTAATTGCTGGAAAATGCAATATGATATAATTACCCTCAATACATCTAAAAATATCTGTTTTCATAAGAAAGGACTATTTTATCAAGAAAATATTCATATGAAATATTTATTTACAAATAGAGCCTAAAAACGGGGAATTTCAGGGTAAATTACAATGACTAGTATTCCTCTATTGGCAACTTTCTGCAACTTTTACCCAAGAATTGTTTTTGCACCATTTTGTTGACAAAACATCCATAATTTTATATTTTATAGTCTTTTATGTGAGGATCTCTGGATTTTCGGTAATATCAGATGTAAAAAATGACAAAAATCGGCAAAAACATGCCCATTTTTGTGGTAAGTGGACCATCTTAAGTATCAAAAAACTGTTTTATTCGAAAAATGTGTCAGTTAGCAGTTTAAATGAATGAAATCATCTCTTATACCAATGAAAATAACAAAAAATGTTATGCTTTATCTCAATGTTACCATAAAATACAATGTTAGTCATTTCTCTTTGCTATACTAATATAAACATATGATGTCACGTTGTTTCCATGGCAACCGGACTATATTTTTTTTATTGATTTTTTTTTTAATTTGACTGTTAGTTTGGACCATTTCAACTTAAAAAAAAGTAATCGAAAAAAAATAATCTGGCCAAAATTGTTCATATTTGGTCTATTATTACAGATAATTGATGTTAACATGATTAAAGAGAATGGATAAACAAATATGTGGGATATTTAACATCAATAGGGAGGTGGCAGCATACAAAACAAAGATTAACAGTTAATTGCCCTTTATATCGTGCTAAACATATATCTGTAATTATCTGTAATTATCTATATCTTTGTGTTCGAGTCATAATTCGTGTCTTTAACAATTCTTGAAACGATCCTGCCTAGGATGTAAAATTTTGCCTGTGGTACAGGGACGTCATGATTTCCTAAGCTATTTAGATAATACCATTCAATGAATTTTTGTATTGTTTATCTTTAGTGTTCCACCTAGTGACTTGTAAACTGCTGTTGTTCTTTTAGGTTTTTTTTCGATTTGTCTGTTTTTATACGACTTTTTTGTTTTGGATCTCTTTGGATCTGGACTTTTTTCAGGCATCAATTGAATTCTTCGAAAAAATCAAAAAAAAATCCGAAAATTCGGATGAAAAAGAAAAAAAAGAAATTACAGATTACCCTTGTACATGTTTTATTACCAATATAGTCGATGAAGATACTTCATTGGCGTACAAACGTATAAAATTAGTATCTTAAATGAGTTTTGTTTCTACGTTTTGCATTTTTATTTAAAATATTTAGCACACACCATTGCCATTATCATACATATAGTAATTTCTATCATTATTTGAAACAAAATACCTGTAAAGAGTTGAAGACTGCAAATAGGTATTGAAACATTACCAAATCCTCATTTACAGAAAATGCACCAAGTACCCATGTTACTCCAAATAACGGTAAAATGACACAGATACTTTTTAAACCAATCCTATATTAAACAAAATACAAGTTTAATAACCTTAACAAAAGGTGGTTGATAAGGATCTTGCTAATACAAAATAGCAAGATCTGTTGAAGTTGATAAAAAGTTTATAAAAATGAATAAACTTCAACAGATCTTGCTGTAATCTGTTTTATTAATTTGATCGTTGCTTGAATGCAAGTAACTATATACATGTACTTCCTTATGACATTAACATTATTTTTTAATTATATAATTTTATAAGGAATGTGATATGCGGAAAATTGTGCATCTAAAATTCTAAAAATCTTATAGAGGATCTTATGCAAATTGACCGTGTTCTGTTCCTTGCTTTTTTAATTATTTGAATACATTATGTCTGGCAAATCTAGTCAATAAAACATGTTTACTTACTATCATGAGTTTAATACGATATACTTGTATTTTTATAATAAGCATGATTTTATAGTGTGCAATCAACATGAATAACTTCAACATTTTACATTTGAATATAGCGATAGAGGTTTAAGAATTTAAACCAATAAAAAGTTACCTATATTTCTCCTCTAATGTTTTCTTAGCTAACCCTCTAGTGGTCATCATTTTATATACCGTTAAGATAATGATGACAAAGTTGATCTGAAATAAACAATAGAAAGGTGATTATTATTATCTATAGGGCCCTTGAAATTATTGGCTTGGTTGGTGGTACTCCTACGCGTGTTGCTAATTATTAAGTTTGTTTAATTTACTTCGTTGAATAGAAACGTATTTTTGTCATTTCTCTTTTGCATTTGTTATTTGGATTGTCTTTTCTGTGTTATTGGTTTCCCTACCAAATACACCTAAATGTAATGGAATGTCTAACAAACCAGGTAATGTGTAATCGTTAATGTTAAACACATATTCAGTCAAATGTAGGCTAAAGTTTTGAATTCAACAAACATCTACCATAGTAATTAATATTTGACAAAGACTATGTGAAATCATTACGACGTTTCCCTTTATATAAAACCAATACGTACCAAAATTACAATTAATGCTGGTCCGATAAACGCCCATATGAGGTTTGACTCTAGAGTCAACCAACAACTAAAATGATAAAAGCATCCTCTTAAGTTATTGATGCATAAATAACATTAACCATACACATTTTACAGGACCGAATTTGCATATACACAATTAATGACTCTGTAGTTATGCCCGAAGCCAAACTGTTTTTAAAATCTACCACCATGTATTATAAACCAAAATTATATTTATCTGCAAATGTTTAAATCATGGACACATAAACATTTATGAAATTAAAATAGTTAACTCATAAGTCATCGTTTGCTTGGCACACTTTTAATAATATCATGTATGTGAAGTAAGAACACTAATTCTATGATTTGTATAATAATATAAAAGTGCATTGAATACAGTCACGAGCACTACACCGTTATATAAGATGTGTGATTACAAAACAAAAATGTCTACTTTGGGGATATTTTGTGAGATTATTATAAAGATTTTTTTGTTTTTTAATTTAAATTGATTTTGTTACTTATAAGAATAATTAACGCGATTTATCACTGCAGGAAATACTTTAGCGTGGTTTGTATGCCTTAACTTAATTGACTATTTTCGATTAACTGAATGTAAACAATAATTGATACCAGACTGAAATTTTGTACGCCAGACGTGTCTTTCGTCTACAGAAGATTCACCATTGACGCTAAAATCAAAACAATTTAAAAAGCCAAAACTAAGTACGTGGTTGAAGAGCATTAAAAAACCCAAATTGTCAAAAGGTTTTCCGTAGTAGAGCGACGATATATACTCCATGGGTAGAAAATCTTAAGTCTTTTTAAAACATTCAATGTTTTTTACAGGTTAATCTATAACTATTACCATATCACTGATAAGTATTATCAGTACATATGTGCTGACTAACGTAAAGAACTAATAGTGCAAATCAAGAAGGCGCTTCCATTTTAAAGTTTTTTATTTGAAAAAAAATATTTACTTTTATGGTATGATATTATTCGGAAAGTTCCAATTTTCTAACAAGCTGTTCCGTGTAAAAAAAACATTGCAATCAAGAATGCACACTTTTCGAAGCTTTGAATTTGTAACCATAAACATGAGTTTTTAAAGACCAAAGTATAAGACTGTCATATTTTACTGTAATATGGTCGTTTGTAAGTGAAAGGTTAAGCTACTTTTAGACTCAGGTTTTATCCACAATTTTTAGCCTAAGGAAATGGCTGTACGAAGTCAGGAATATGAAATTTGTTTTCCATTCGTTTGATGTTTTTGATCTTTAGATCTTGCCATTATATAATTAGATAAGGGACTTCTCGTTTTGGATTTTTCTAGAAGTTCTTTATAATTGATATCTTACTAGATCTTTTCTAATAAAGTAACAGTGAGTACGTACAAATTCCTGTTGCCATAACCTGTGAGTTTAGTTACACCGGCAGATATTCCGACAATAATACCCGGAACAACTGAAAATAAAAATGAACATATGAGCAACTGGACATGATTATGATCATCCTTTGTAATTGCTTTAAGTGAATATCCACCACCATTCTCAATGATAAACGTATCTAGAAATAAATAAGTTCATCAAATCTTTGATTAATTTTAAAGCGACACTGACAATATTCTTTACAACTTTAAGAAGATATTGACCCTTGAATGTAGTACTTAAAGTTATTTTGCAATTATGAGTATATCAACTGTAATTTTCTTTTTTAGTAACATCAGTAAGTATGTGCCGGCTGAACATAGACATGCTAGCAGCACTAGACAACATATAGTATAATTGTATTCTTTTTTATTTTGTGTTGTTGTTTGTTAAGTACTGCTTTTTTTTTTTTGGTCTTTGCATGATATATCATTATACATTGATTTACAAAATAGATAACATAAAATCACCCAATTAGATATGGTAATAAATTTCTAGAGGTTTGGTCCTCAATGCTCTTCAACTTCGTACTTTATTTGGCCTTTTTAACTTTTTTGGATTGGACCGTCACTGATGAGTCTTTTGTAGACGAAACGCGCGTCTGGCGTATATACAAAATTTAGTCCTGGTATCTATGATGAGTTTATTTCCAACTGGCTAACAGGACGGGTTTGCCTACGGTGACTTTTCTCAACATTTGTTTACTCCTATATCTATAAAGTGCTTTGGACATCTTTAAGGTATGCATAGCATCATAAACATGAGTCACTGTAACAAATACATGCACTAGAATATAAAATATACGTGTTCATCACACCAACTTGATAGAAAAAAGTGAGATCGATGGACAATTTTCCTCTTGTAGTACATTGTAAATAATCTTTTATTGCAAGTATTTGCATCAGTTTACAGTTAAATATATACTATTTCAATATTCTTTTCGTATTTAAGTAGAATATTCGTTTTTCCCATAAAAGAAAAGTTTGCCTTGAGGATCCCAAAATAAATTACTGTACGGTCAGTCTAGAACTGACTGTATTCTAGAAGCGATTTCAGATTTTTTGACTGTATGACCAGTCGTGATTTTGTTAAAACAAAACAAACAACGGCTATTTTAAGGTATATACATGTCTATGTGATATTATGAACTGCCCAGGGAACTATAACGTGTAATTTCTTTCATCAGACAATACGAATATATTTCTGATGATTCTGTTCTACCATTTCTGAAGTATTGGCAGCGTCACATTGGAATGAGATTAGTGCTCATTTTTGTTATATACTCACCCCAACATGCAGGCAACAACCAATTAACAATAGATTTTGTTGGAAAAACAATAATAACCATTCTCACTATGAGTATACCCTCTGCTAACATCATAGCAAAGTCTGTTAAGAACATGTAATGTAAAGCAACTGCAATCGCTGTGCAGGTATTCTTTAAATAGAATAAATAAAAAAACATTACAAAATATATCTGACTTTGCCGCATGCTTTAAATTGAACAAATGTATTTTTTATGCAAATAGTATGCCACATTTCCAGAAGGGACTTTTCAGAGAATCAATACCATGTAATAAACATGATACAATGATGAGTTTTATTGTGTCTACTTGTTACAGTAAACTGTGTTTTGTGAATTTTAATATTGCTCATACAAACACTTTCATGTGTTTTGTTTTTCATACATGGTACATTCTATTAACATGATTAATTAGCTACTAACTATCTGTTGGCATGTTCACTAGTAAATCATTTTAAATTTCAAACTGGCATAATCTGAAAAATTTGACAAATGATTCATTCAGTCATGTTCAGTCTTTCATGTCAGACTTATTCACTGCATTCAATTTAGTATTGTTCAAACAATTCGCTTGGCGTTAATTCAGCACTGTTCAGCAGCTTGTTATTAAATTCAGTACCATTTTGTTGTGTACAGGTACATAACAATTACCTAACTTGCAGTCTGAACAGACACTGAACAGAATGCAAGTGACTGTAAGCTAATTATTGGAACTGTACTGAATGTTCACCATCTGAAAACTGACCAAAAGACTGTAAATGACTTCATAATTTAGTGTTCAGTCTTTTAAGAATTACTCAGAGCAAAATTACTTTCTCAAATCAAAATTGATTTACTATTGGTTTAAAATAGTACATGCCACAAAAGAGACAGCAAAACATGACGAGTGCCACATGCGGAGCAGGATATAATTACCCTTTCAGAGCATCTGATTCACCTCTGGACTGGTGGTCATAACTTTGAAGTACGATGATTGTAATCAGACTCAGAATTTAACCAATCAAAATGATGGATTTTGTGTTTCGAGCACGAATTTCGTTTTCCGAGTACAGAGTATAAATTTTTGATCGTAGACCAAGGTAATCAGTGAGGTTCGTGTTGCCGAGTCTTGAGTTTTGTATGTTGCGTTTTTTTCTGTTGTTTGTCTTTTGGTTTAGTCATTGTCAGTTTATTTTTTTGACTTATGAGTTTGAATTTTCTTTGGTATCTTTCGCCTTTCTTCTTTTTTAGAAGATTACAAAGTACTAAAACAATCAAAAGTAAAGTAAAAGCAGATAGAACCATACCTCAAATATAAAAGATAAAAAGACATTCAAGTAAAAATACCCCAAAAAAACACAGACGATTTACTACTAAGCAACATGAACCCAAACAAAAACAGGAGGTAAATCAATTGCTCTTAATGGGGGAAGGGGGTATGAGCTGAACCTAGTTTATAAACTACACCCGTCGAGATGTTCACAGCTCGCAAAACTCGTTGATAAGTCGTGTTCGATTCGATAAGGTCAAAATCCAGGAAAATGGGCGATATTGTTTTTATGGCGATGGTAGCATATCCATTGTGAACTATAACACATATATTTCAGAGAAGGTACTGAATCGCTTCAACGTACATATAATTTTCGAAGGGATATTTCCAATTTTACTAGTAAGTACCCCTCTCTTTTAAGGACACTTGTAATGCAAACATGAATATATGTACTTCATATATAACCGCTGTTGGAAGAAAATTACAATTTGAAAACTGCAATAGTTGTTTTGTTCTTGAAATTTAGTGACTAACCGACAACTTTCAGGACGTCAAATCATGAAACAGTTAAAGTAAATGTAGCTGTGGTACACTTTTTTAAAAATTAAATGGGACAAGAGTTCAGAATAGTTATATGTAATATGGAATTGTTAACTGTTTCTATTCCTTACCTTATTCTCTGTTCGTGTAATACCAGCTAGGAAAAGGACATAAGACAGAACTAAAGCTACACATAAGTTGATCAGTGTTTTTGTTCTATCATTTCTTACATACCTTCAAAAATAATTAAGAAACAAAAGAATATCTATGTTATAATATTCTATCCGGCATTGAACTACAAGAAGCATTATCTAATGCAAAGGGTAAGCAGACGTCAATTCCTTCTGTAATATTAAGTGTGTTACCCAACGTAATGTATCGTTGCTATGTCAGCTATTAAAAGAACCAAATGACTGTAATTGACTTTGATTTGTTTTTAAATAAACAAAAAACTGCAAACCAAACATTTCTAAGTCATTAGTCCAGAAAAGAGCCGTAGAAGATATCCACTTATATACATGATAAATTCATGTACGGTTGAAGTTACACATTTACAGTCAATTTTGTGATTCTAGTAGAATAGACGCAGATAATATAAAAAATAAACGATTTCTAATTCGTGAATTTTATCGTTCATTTCAAATGTAACATTCCTATGTTATTTCGTTACAAAAAGAGCCGATGGTGCAAGACGTCATTCGCGGTTGAAAACAAAACTGTACGGCAAAAGAGAAGATTTCAGCTCTCCAATCGTACACTTTCCATTTCTATGTAGCAACATAATTGAAGCGCCTGATGACGGAGCATATATCTCCCAGTTGATATGATATTCTAGGGCTTGTATTTCCTATCATGAGTTTTTGATAGAGTGTCGATACTCACAAGGAAGCTATTAAACTTAGAGTTCCAAGTACTGAATTTAAAATCATCCCTTCGTCCGTTTTACGGACGCCATCACGAGTTGGTTGATTGTTATGGAATAGTTGTTTCACAGATGATAATGGATATGTTCCTAATGTCGTAACTACAATCCCGTCCCTGTTTCCCGAATGTGACCTACGGAATTAGACTTAATACCAGATTTATACTACCATGAGTAACACGACGGGTGCCACATATGGGGCAGGATCTGCTTACCCTTCCGGAGCATAAGAGATCATCCACAGTTTTTGGTAGGGTTCGGGTTGCCCATACTTTAGTGCTCTATGTTATGATTAGTGTACTATTGTTTGTTTGGTCTTTTACTTTTTAAGCAATGGTGATGTCAGTTTATTTTTGACTTATGAGTGTAAATGTCCCTCTGGTATCTTTCGCTTCTCCTTTTTCACACTGAACATTTGTCCTCGACTCAGCTGGCGTAACTCAATGACTTGAATTTGGTCTCTACAGAATCAACCTTTCTATAATGATGCTACGTTTAACGTGCACGAACTTCAATACAGACATACAAACTTACCTCCAAAGTACTATATGAACGGCAATTGTCACAACTAGAAACAGAATAGATACTCCACATCCTATGGCTGAAATCATGCTCAATGGAAGGTTGTGAGGCGATGGCTTAAACAAATGGTAATAAGAGTTTGATAAGAGTCTTTGTTTAATCTTAAATAAAATACAATGTGTAATGTAGTTTGTCAATGTGTGTACTATTTCAAAAACAATGAAAGGTACTTATCGAATTTTATTGCTGCCTTTTTGATGAATTCAACGACCTTGTAATGGCTCGGAAGATGTACATCCGTTTAATTGTGTAAGAACCGGTTTTAATTTCGCATGTGATATATAAAGATAAGGATCACGTTTATCTTTTTTATTATTGAGGTTTGGTGGTGTCAACATAGATAATAAA
Organism: Mytilus galloprovincialis; assembly: GCF_965363235.1. NCBI lineage: Eukaryota > Metazoa > Mollusca > Bivalvia > Mytilida > Mytilidae > Mytilus > Mytilus galloprovincialis. The sequence goes on along the minus strand of NC_134845.1, from coordinate 59,209,850 downwards.
GGAGTACCTCAGTTTACAGTATCGACCAATTATTCTGTAATAAGAGATACATATTTTCTGTACTGATTGCAATATCTATTTTCAGATATTATGTGAATACAAGTGGGACTTTTATAAAAAAAAAAAAACATGTTTCGTTGACATTTATGGCATAGTGAATCAGATTAGGCATGCAGTTATCTTTTTTTCTGGACAGCAAATGATTTTTTAAATAAGTATAATATAATGAATATGCTTAAATAATGAAATTCAACGACTTGTTTAACATGCCGAAAAAAAGTAAGAATATTTTTTAACTATTTTTAGCCTAAAGTGATATCGAATACAGTTTTAGTTTGATTAGAAGGTTTTTGAAAACTAGCAGCAATTTGCACATACATATTTAATTTATGTTCGGTTGAACAAGTGAAATAAGAACATATGCTTCCCAATTACATAATTGTATCGTTTAAGTTTACATTGAAAAGGTGTACAATTTAATACGTTTTACCTTTAACATGTTAACGTTAAAGTAATACTTGGTTAGATATGCTACATATCATAAATAAATTAACATACTGTTCTTCCTGGGCTCATTAGTATGGCAAAATTCGTGGTATGATTATATTCACAGATTGTGTAAGAATCTGTGGACTCAGCTACTAGTGATCCAAAAGGTGACCACGCTCCATTTACAGTATTACTTTAATACAGTTGAGATCATTACAACAGTATTAGTGAATGCAATGCAAACTATATATTAGTGTTACTAAATTTATAAACATAGATTTTTTTTATCAAAAATTATATATAAAAACTATATCATGTATATGGTAATAATGTTCTGAGAGACATTTGTTTTAAAAGTGATTATGATTTATATTTTATTGAGATAAGAGTTCCTCGATGAATTTCTTACAAAGCTTTAAAAACGACGAGTATTAGCATACAGATGTTTGAGACAACAATCTTAAAGTAGAAATTTTAAACAAAACAACGTCCATCTAGGTTGTCTTAAAAGAATTTACATTTAGAATGTAAACTTTACATCAAAATTTAAATCGCTATGTGAAATGTTTCACTCATATGTAGCTAGTTTATTGATACTAATTGTGCATATTTAGAATGTAGAGTAATGATTTTGAGGTAATTAATAATAGCGGCACTGTGTTTAAATTTTATGACAATTTGAATCGAAATGTACTTACGAAGCATTGAAATCCCAAAATCCACAAACAGGTCTGAAGTGGTTTCCCTTAAAAACAATATTAAAACTAAACACAGTCCTGGACTTAACATTTGTAGGAATATTCTGGTCTCATGATTCTTCATGTTGGCCATTTGTTAATCCATTTTAAGTTTACACAAAGTATAGCTTTCATTTGCATACATGTATCAGTATATCGTCTGTTATATATATACATTGGTTGTCTTACAAATATTTTCAACAACTGAAAAACAACCTGATATAAATAACAACAGAAGATAAAAAATAAACATTATATCATAATTTATGAATTTAAAAACTCCCAAAAAATATTTGTCTGTAAAATTGTTTTATGAATCCTAATATTTTCCGAGCAGTATCATGAGTATAGACATATGATAGACGCTAACAAATTAAAACGAAAAAAGAATTGTTTTATTGCTATTCATACGATATCCCAACTTACTAATAAATGACCAAATCTTAATTTTAATGAATAATCCGAACACGGTTCTGCTTCAATCGAAACATCAGCTATGATCGAGTTTACGTCATATATTCCATCAAAGAGCAGCACTTTCCTGAAGAAAATATAAACATTAGTATCCAGGTTTTGCAAACTGCATTGTTTTGTTAAAGCGCAAACTATTTTCCGAAATACGACTATGAAATATCAATAAAATTGAAGAATTTAAAGACAACAATGTTTAATAATATCAACTACAAAATGGGGGTCTATTTTTATCAAATGGCATCTGCCGCAAACAGATGTATTCTACGAGGTCTTCAACAATAATTATGTTTCTCAACGGTATGGCATAAGAAGATGCAAACAGTGAACGGTTCTAGTTTAATTGTTTAAATATTTGTTAAATTAAAAGACAAATGAGGAACCTGATCTTACATGTGCACCAGATTAGGTCCATTAGTTATTGAACAAAAATAATATAGTTACGGCAAGTTTATGAACAGTCACCGTTACTTACCGATTTAAAAGCAAATTTTTCGGAAATAAGCTTGATATATTTCGATAGAACGTGCAACTATATCCAGTCAAATCTAAAAAAACAACCAGATTCAAATATTAAGATCAATTATATCCAGACAGTAATATATATAATACACATTGAAATAGATATATAATATATGGGTGTTTATGTTTTATCATATAATTTTAAATTGAGGATCAGTATGATTATCTGATCTTAGCACAAGGAAACAATGATCATATGATGTTAAAACAAGGGAACACAGAAAAATGCAGAAGATACAAAAATCCAAAATCGAAGAATACCAAAAAGTATCATGGCAAACAAACCATGGAAAGACAAAACAAAAATACACTTGCCTTATTACGGTTAGAATAGTTCGTACACGAACCCTTCAAGTTATGTAATTTTGATCTGGTTTATCTCTTTAAAAACACTTAATAAGTATGTTTGATATAACATTTGTATATTTGTTAATTTGTTTTCATGTACTAAAACGTTATTAATACCATGTCAAACATTATTGATAACAGCTATGTAAATGTCATTTTACTTCTAAGAAGGTTTACTTTTAAGGATACTGGTTTACTACACAATACAATATTTATCAAATGTTGACTTACCACTGCATATGCTCTTTTCTAGTTTCATTTCAGTCCCTGAATCTGTTATCCACGAGTCAGTTGTTTGTCGATTAGGAACAATGATCTCGACAGAGCTAGTCTTTCCAACTTCTATCACTTTAATAATTGACCGAACCATTCAGTATAAACAGTCCAAAGAAACACGAATAAAATTGACATTAATTTAGTGATTTCTTAATATAAGTCAAAATTTTGTACAGTCATGTGAGTTTTACATTTCTCGGAAAAAGAATTCTACTTTATTTATACTTCCGGTGAGTTCTGCAATGACATGGTAAATGTTCTGCTCTTTTAATTTCGATTTCGCTGGACTTGAAATCATTCTAATACAAGCACTCTTATGCTGTTATATGATGCTCCCAGACTGCATTCTTTTCGATAGATGCAAATGATAAACTGCTCAAATTGACTACAAATTATTGGAAATTAACACCGGAGTTTGTACTCGCTCTGATATTGAGCAGCCCTCCCGGTTATTCAACTTAGATATGTTTAAATTGATTATCGTTGATCAAATGCGCTGATATGGAAAACCAACCGACCCTTTATGTAATAATAATAAACAAATGTTTCGATTAAAGAAACAGGAACAACCACTGAATGTCAGGCTACTTGCTTGCTGCAAACACATAAACAATGTAGTGGACCTTAACATGTTTTTGTGCCATCAATTGTTCCCTACCCTGTGGAGCGGTGTATAGGGTATATATGAATAAATCATATTTGTTTTTGTTTCTCGTACAGCGTACCTATATATAAAGTGCATAAACAAAATATATAACACGAATTCGCATTAGGTTTAAATGGAAAGACGATGGTAAAGTTAGCATTTAAAGCAAGCTTGAACAAACCATACCAATATTTTCCTTCTTAACAGTCATAGAGAACTCTCCATCTAAAACATTATGAAAAACACTGGTGTACTCCGTTACTGCTTTAACTACAGCGGTAACACCACGTGTACCCTGAAAGATAACAACATACTGTTTTAATTATAATGCAGCAACTGGATATTGATGTGTTTGTCAAATTTTACAAAATGTATTGTTAAATAACATTTTCATCATGATCTGATAAATCGCCTCAATAAAAAAACTCTCCTTATGAAATAGTATAACACCAGTCATTTTCTTCCATAAAACAGAATGTCTAACACTGATTCAAGTATCGTATGTAAGAAAAGAACACACCATCTATGTAGAAAGACTTCACTTTACTCGAACAACAATATATAAGAACTGACATTATCAACATACTGGATTTGTTTTATTAGGTCTTTCCACTTTTCGTGGAAATACCTTTTGTTTTTCTTCTGCCGTCTGAGATGCTTTTTTGTCTTACAACATCATGATCAAATGGATTTTTTGCCAATGATGTTGTACAGTAATGGGGGTTTTAAACTTCACCCTGTGTGACCGAACACTTATTCTTATAGGAGTTATCTCCCCGCGTCCCCGTTTTCTTGTTATCGCTATATCTCTTAAACCGTAAAATATTTTAACAAACTGTTTTCACCAAATTGTTTGTCTACTCCTAAAATGATTTGGTTTATTTTGACTGAAGTGATCGGAGACATCTTATGGGAGTTATTTTCCTTTGAAAATTTGAGATAGGCGATATGTTGGATAAATTCATACGTTATAAGTCGTATAGGCCTACAGTCTTTTAATATGAAGTCCTTGGTCCATTTGAAGGAAATTGAGGTCAAGGTCAAAGGTCAAGGTCATGTTATAAATTTTGAATTTTGCTTGTTATCGTTATTCAAAAGAAACTGTTACAGTAAATGATATAATGTGTTTGTCAAATATCTGCTTACAATAAGGCGTAACTTCAACTAATATAAGTCGAAGAGTTTTGGTTAACCCTTATAGGAGTTTTCTCCCCTTATGTATTTGAAATCAGTATTTCTCCACAACCACACACGTGAGATCACTGACCTTTGACCTCAAAAGGTCAGGGTCAAAGGCCAATTTGACGTTCTAGATTTTGACCTTTGCTAAAAATTCTTTCTGGTTCATTATAAAACAATCAAGTCTTCTGCATAAACCTATTAATCTTATTTTTTTCATATCAGTTTGATTTACCACATTACATCAACACGGAGTGACATTTTTTAACATCATTTTTTTAATTTCTTTCTTATCATCGAGGTGGAAAGACCTTCAATTGTTCTCTGAAGAATTGGTTTTTAATTCATAATGGTTCAGTAACATTAGGGAGAAATGCCTCTCAACAGGTAACCACCATCCTATAGGGATAAGCTGAGTCTGCTTAATGACTTGTTCCTGTATTCTTATGAATGACACTTTTATTATTATTTGCCTCTCTTTTAGACTTGTTCCCCGTATTTCTATGAATTTCCTTTTGCTATCTTCACCTCTCTTTCAAACTAGATATATAAATCTTTTCAAAAAATAAAATTTGACTTTCCGCTTCATACGAAGATTAGTGTCTGCGTTGACTGCCTTTAACAAAAATCAGTTTAATATTAAGGATACAATATGCATGATACATCACAGAAAACCTGTTTCAAATCTTGACGTATAATTAGAAATTGTCAACATTGTCGATTCTTAACTTATATAACAACACAACAGATTATTTCAGTTTTCTGGTTGTGAATTTTCGATTTCCATGAAGTACAAATTCCAGAGCCGGCATCTGATTATATCTCAAGATTGAAACGTTATTTAGTTTGATTTTTCTCCCATGAAAAACTTTTTTTTATCGTCTGTCGTGAATTTGATGACAATTATGGAATATCGGTATGATAGATGACTGCGGATGTGACGCGGTTATAAGGTTGTCTGCATATATATATATATATATTGTAAAAATTCAGCTGCGAGAAACAATATATATTTTTTGTCGAGAGAGTATGAAACAGCTAAGAAAAGGGTTCATATTTTGTAGAACAGCTCATATTTCATAACATAAATATGCAGAAAACACATAAGCATTATTTTTTTTATTGGGTTTTCCTTTCGTATTTTGCCTGATTTAAACAGTGTTTTGTTTGCTCAACCAGCAAACCAGAAGCTGACTTGATAAGTTTGAGCTGAACGTAACATAATCGGTTTACACATTATGACGCCGTTGATGGGTCTTGATAAAAATTATTCGGCCCTGGAGAACGTATTTGGCGTCATTTTATTCAGAGCTGAACACAGTGATACAGACAATAACTGATTGTAACATAACGGAAAAAACGAATTCATTCCGGGTTTGCTGTGCCGCAGGAATTGCCCATCCATCTAGAGGACATGGGTTCGTCCCGGCTCTTGCTTCGCATTGATTATTGTTGCTCAGTGTTTAGTGGTTTATTGTTTGTTATTTTTGTTTAAGCACATGTCTATTATATTTTGGCCCTGTATTCTGTGTTTTCTGGACATGAATGCCACATTTATTACAATGGCGACTGGTTTCGTTTCTTTGGCGGGATTTTAGATTTACATTTAAGGTAAAAACGAGTTCATGTTTTTAAATTAGATTGGACTTATGGTTTCAGATACGGATAATAAATGACGTCGAGGAGAGCCAAGTAATGGCAATAGCTTAAACGGTCATCATGAGGTATTCATTTAAATTTCAGTAATTCTGAAAATTTGCTTTCATCATTTTAGGCTATATAAGCAGTCAATACAAACTGTATAAGGTGTTAAGAATAATACAACATCATCCTGTATATATTTAAAACATGTAAACGACTTTTCCTAGAATATTAAAAAGTAAAAATACAGAACATGCAGAACTACGAGGAAATTTAAAAACGTAAAGTCCATCATCAAATGACAAATTCAAAAGCTCAACACATCAAATGAATGAATAACAACTGTCATACTACCGACATTGTACAGGCATTTTCTTATAAAGAAGATGGTTGATTGCTAAAATTCAATTATATTGAGAATGATGTGTGATCAAAACAAACAGACATGATAGGGAAAAAGGTCAAAATAGGGGTGCAACAGCCAACAATCTTAACCACTTTTATAACATGTATAAAAAAAAACCAAGTACATGTATGTCACAAAGAATCACAAGATGGCACATTAACAAAGTACATAAGAAAAATGAAATACAAACATTCAAAAGTTTACAATAGCACAATAACCACAATTATGGGATGTACCGAGCCCCGTCAAATGAATATATGACAAAAAAATAGACTAAACAGTAATAGAAATATTCAAAGAGACAAATAAAAGTGTTACTGTCTCAGAGAAGTTTGTTACCTTATCTTTTAGTTGTTCCCATGACTGATGGTATTGTTCATCTAGTAAATCATCGCAGATCGAACCAAAATTCTGGATAAAACAAGAATGATTGAAAAACTTAAAATAACTTAATGTATTGTTCATTTCAAAACTGTTGACATCACATTAGACGTTTGATTGATACAGGAAGATGTTGTGTGAGTGCCAATGAGACAACTCTCCATCCAAAAAACAATTTATAAAAGTAAATGATTATAGATCAATGTATGACCTTTAACACGGAGCCTTGGCTCACACCAAACAAAAAGATATAAAGGGCCCCAAAGTAACTAGTGTAAAACCATTCAAACGGGAAAAACCAACGGTCTAATCTATATAAAAACGAGAAACGAGAAACACGTATAAATTATATAAACAAACAACAACTACTGTACATCAGATTCCTGACTTAGGACAGGTGCAAACATTTGCAGCGGGATTAAACGTTTTAATGGTACCAAACCTTCTCCCTTTTGTCTGAAATAATAGTATAACATCACAACATAGAAAAAAACCACACGATAAAATATCAATTGGAAGGGTTAACTCAATCAAAAAACGTAACTTAACACGCTATGAACGAATAAATTTTATCTGCGATACCTGAATGCAAATGCACAGTTAATAAAATATTAGGGACAAACATTCAAGGTCAAAAAGCAAACAAACAAGTCCAAACAAAGCCATGGCAAGAAACCACCGCGAAATATTTAACCCTTCGAAAATAATCACTTTTTGAAAAAAAAACGGTTTTAATAATATCTACAGGTAAATGAAAAATTACCTTGTCGTTTTAGGTACATTACTTATTTGTATAAAATTCTTCCAATAATTAGGAATACCAAGAAAGTTCTGTCATATATATATATATACAATATATATATATATTGTAGAGTTGTCACTGACTCAGACGTACTTATATGTATATAATATATATATATATACAACTCGTCTAAACATCAACCCAACAATATATATATATATATATGTTACAGTAAATAGGTGAAATTAGGAATTACATGTAATTACTAAAATTTAGGAATTACATGTAATTCCCAATGCACTTAGTAGATACAAGTAATTCCTAAAACTGCCCAGTAATTACCAGTAATTACTGATTTTAAAATGAATTTTACACCCATTTACTAACTGTTAAAACAATGTTGTAATATGGTCAACTGATCAAAAGTTATGGTAACATTGATTAGAAAATCAGTGAGTATTCAGCTATCAAAATTTTGAGGGTTTTGCAGAACCCAGTGTCTCGCCTATTTTTGTTGTGAGTCGCAGGCCCAACAAAAATAGGAACAAAAATATTTAAAATTTTCCTCTAGATACTATCTTTTGACTAGTTCTGTAAGAATCTTCCATCAAAATTTGTTATAAATTCAGGATGGTTTATGAAATCTAAACTTTAACTGCAGAGTGTATGTTATGTTAACTGGAAAAAATAGTCCGTTTAAATAAGTAATATACGGATAGTTTTTTTTACAAACTTTATTTCTAGATATTATCTTATGATCATAAACAAGCTTCTGTCCAATTTTGGTAGAAATCCAGGATATTTTGAGAAAGTTATTAAAATTTAAAAAATTTAACCACAGTGTGAATGTAATGTTAACTGGCATAAAAACTAAGTCCCTTTATAAGGAAAGTATGGAAAAACTTTATTTTAATTTTACAAAATTTACTTCTTGAAATTTATCTTTTGATCATAAACAACTGAAGCTTCTGTTCAAGTTTGGTAGAAATCCAGGATAATTTGAGAAACTTATCAAAATTAAAAAAATATAACCACAGAGCGAATATTTGTGGACGCCGCTGGCGACAGAATTATTAGGTTGGTTCGCTATGTCTCGCTTTTGCGACAAAAAACGCAGGCTCGACAAAAAGGAAAAAAATGTCAACATTGCAAGTAAAACAAAAGAGATGGAGTCCGACCATTTAGTTGACTTTGTCAATCCAAAACAAGATAATTTTCTACAGGAAGAAACGATGATAAAATTTTGTTGGAGGTATATAAGATTAAGTTTGGAGGTCTTGAAGAACTCATAAAAACACGGAAATATGAAAATGTGACCGCCATCAATTTGTATAAATTTGTTTGTGAAGAATGTCAGCTTCATCGCAAATGTCTGACAAAAGAAGTCGTAGTTAAACCTATTTTGTAAAAGGAATTTAATTCATGTTATTGGCCAAGTTGATATGCAGAGTATGCCTGATGGAGATTTTAATATAACAAAATTATGAGATTGTAAGAATTATCAAGATCATTTAACCAAGTTTGCCATAATCTAATGTCTATCTTAAAAAATAGTTGGCTAAATTGCCTATAAATTTCTCAAAAATGTTTTTCTCAATTTTGGATTGATATCATTGTCTAGCATATGCTCAAAATGATTTTGAGGGAGTTTCAAAACTTATAAAACAACCTTTTCCAGTTTCAATTCACAAACACTGAAGAGTATGCACTTTTAATGTGCCTTATAGTCCTTGATCCTTAAGTAAGTCCTAAAATTCCTACCCTTTACTTTTAATTTGATATCTTGAACTATGTCTTTAATTTTTAAACAAAAATATCAGGTTAGTAAAAAGCTGTAAAAATGACAAAAAAAATCAGTAAATACCTATAATCACTGAAACAACTAGTAAATACATGTAATTACTAAATTGACTAGTGATTACAGGTATTTACTGAAATGTTTAGTAATTACGTGTAATTCCTAATTTCACCTATTTACTGTAACACATATATATATGAATACAAAATTTAACAGTAGATACAAATTGGGGTGAATATCAACAATAAAACTATACAATTAGAGCTAGTTGAAACTTCCCTGTACAGATTTAAGGAGAATAATCTTGACGTTTATACAACTGTAGTACTAAGAAGTGAAAATTAGTAGATATTCCAAATAATCAAAGCTGGTATATAGACAAGATCCATATCAAAATAAAATAAAATAAGACTACAATTCCACAACTATTTCTTTGTAATATTTGATTGCAGATGCATTTTTTTAAAAGAGACAGAAAATACCTAAAGGAAATCATTATGTAACCTAAAAGAGCGATTTTTTTTCAAATCTAGAATACTCTTTTATGCTGTGACATTACGAATGTTATTATTTTCCTCGATAGTATCTCCATTTATTTGAGTCAAAGTCTATATTCAGTACGTAATACGGGAATTTATATAGAATGTTTTTGAATTACATAATCTTCCTATAACAATACACTTCATTAATTGTAACATGTATTAAAGGTATGACAATAGCCTTTCAAAATAGGTATATTGCAACAACCAACATTTACACTGATAACATCGGGATACCAAAAAAATGAAAATTGGAAAAATACATGTATGTAAAGGAGACCAGAATCCGATTAAAAAGGATGTTTGATTACGTTATAGAGAATATGGAATAAATGACTATTAATTCAAGCATCGTTATGATTTTATTTATGTACATGTATTACAAATATTTTTTTTAGTATTTTATATGTTATACGACTGATTTATTGCTCTACCAACCTCTAGCTGATTAACCGAAATTCTATCTGTATTGTTTGCTACATAGTCGGCAATGTCTTCCAGTATAGCCGAAGCCGTAACTAAATCTCCTGTTCGTAATCCATTATTGGAACTCGTTATGTTTTCTAGATCATCAAGGATAGTACTCACAAGTGGATCTATACTGTCTCCAGCTAATAGTTTGTCCAACTTAAATACAATTCATTCTAATATCATATAATATATTTAACTTGTCATAACTAGTAGGCACTGACATCCTGGATTCGTCCCTTGTTAATTGATGTCTCACTGTCGAAGGCAATGACTGTCTTTAATCAATGCTTTAATGATTGACAGAAAGGCCAACCAGTTCTGTTTTGTACTCTCTAATTTGATCTCTTGCTCGCCTATTACTGTGTACCTTGGCAGTTATGCAGTTGAAACGAGAGGGTTTTAATGTTTTTTATTCATTCATTTTGTTGGCATTTGAATTAAAAACATGTATGACGTGAATGTGTCTTCAATTCTCTTCTTTAAATAAGTAAAAAAGTTATCAAAGGTAACAGGATTATATTTTAATACGCCAGACGCGCGTTTCGTCTACCCGAGACTCATCAGTGACGCTCAGATCACATATCATTCTAAGACATGTACAGCTATATTGAATCAAAATACTGCATTTGATATGTATCGATGGACTGTCAGAGTATTGTCTTCAGTTTACCATAAATACAATTGGCTATCAATGCCCTGAAGCGTACAAGCAAAATATCCTTTCGACGTTGTTAGCGATTTATACATAATTAGATCTTGATAAACATAAATATAAAACTAAGAATAATTTATGTTTATCAAGATGCGACTAAAAGAGTTTCGCAATAAAAAGAACTCACAGTCTTATATCTTTTACATAATAAATGTATGCAGATTTTCATATATCGAATTAATAATTGCGGGCGGTAATCACTGGGTTTATAGTAAAAACAAGTGTCCGTTGTTGGAGTTCATATGTTTGTCTGAACATGTTATGTGCAATTTTTTTTTATTAGGGACGATATTTATAATACAACAAGTGAGGGAACAAACAATTAAAAGTACATTAATTACCTGTGTCTTGATATTCTTAATAGATTCACTTATACACTGGGTGTAGTCCGGTTCGTCCCACATTCCACCATTGCTACAGGTTCTTAAAACAGTACCCGTGTATTCCCCAGTACATGATACAGTAACCAGTGTGTTTTCTGCTGTTCTGTTCCATTTTGTATCAAATCTATCTGTTGTTTCTTCACAACGCTGCATTGATTCTGCAATATGAGTTACATATTAAACTAGATGCAATGCACATTCTCAAAATATTTGCAATACTAATATCATCAACGTAATAAAATCATTAAGAATATGTGCAATTTCTCGGAGCTATAAATACTCTTCAACAGCAGATCCGGGTAAGTTGTCACATTAATGAAAAAACAATCAACTCGTTTGCTATAAAAAAAAATGTTTTCTTGGTATTGTATTTTTCATTAACAAATGTTAGATATCTAATATTCCAAACAGTTATTCGGTTGTCTTTATGGTGTATCTGCTAGAATTGATGAAGTATTCAAGGGCAACAGTCAGAAATTTTGAAAAGAAATAACGTGTCGTTTTGTTTTATAATAACGGAATGAAATGTCCACTTTACAACATTACATAGATTATGTAGATATACGAATATGTGGTATGAATGCCAATGAGTTAACTCTCCTTTATAGTCACAATTTGTAAAATTGTAAACCGTTATGGAACATAGTACGGCCTTGGATAACACCGAGCATCAATCTATAGAGGGTTCAGAAATAACTAGTGTAAAACCATTCAAACAGAAAAAAAAAACAACTAATGGCCCAGTTTATATAAAAATCGAGAAACAAGAATTACTTATGAAACACATCAACAAACGATTAACTGATCCATTTAATACCTGTTGGCGTAGTAAGAATTGGCACTATTTCGTCTTTTTTAGTAGATTCTGTCAAATATGTAGAACTAATTATCGTTGTTGCGGTTTCAAGTGCACTTTCTGTTGTCATTTTAGGACTTATTTTGAATTCTAAAAGAGAGAATTGAAATGGTTAAAGTCGTTTCTGAATTTTGAATATCATGAATATGTAGAGGCTAAATATAACGCAGACATTCAATGAATGCAAGCGATTAAATACATCAACCATCTAACAAAACGTTTTAGTGAACCTTTATAGCGGTATACATTGTAAACTAACATATTTTGTATAAGGCCGTGTTCACATTGACCTAGACTCGGTGTTTTGTAAGTGTAACTCACACGTAAACTAAACAAAATTACGTTCCCATTGATAAAATTCAATGTTTACATGTAGTGTAAAACATGTTTTATCCACATGCAGTCGATACTCGATGTAGGCCTTGTGTAGATTAAGTGTACACAAAACTAGGCATTTTATTTCACCGTGTATATTTAAGGAAAAAACAATTTTTGAATAAAATTGATATTTATAACAATTATTAATAAAGTTCTTTACAGAAAAAGTTGTCTAAACTTGATATATTTATTTGGGTTTTTTTAAAACTTTACGTAGCTTTATTAAGCCCTTATCAAGACTCAAAGCAGCATCATTGCCGAACACATAATTTATTTTAAAATTAAGGTATTTCCGAATCGACTTGGCTTGCACGGAAATGTTTGCCACTGGTCTTTACTCAAACAACGATTCACTCATAAATGCATTACTTAAAAAGTGTGAGGTAAATGTATTGTTCGTCTAGTACATGTATCTCGGATCCGTTAAATTACCCTTAAAACTAAAAAAAAAACATTACCCTCTCCCTTTGCCAAATACTCCTTGGAGAAGAAATACCAATTGAAACAAACAGAAAAGATAGGAATATAGTGGTCACTTATATAGCATTCCTTCTTTATTATTTTCAAACTACTGCAAATCATCAAAATGGCTTTCATAAAGAAGCAACCACTTAACTTAAAAAAGAGGGGGGGGGGTATTTTGGTTAATTTATCTGAGCCAGAAATTTTTCCGCGCAAACGTATTATTCCGTTCTTTTTTTTTATGCTGGTAATCAATTTTTTTTTCAACATTTAACACTATAATGTATGGGGAAACTCTTGATTTAGACTATTTGTGTATCATCTGTCGGATTTTTTTTTATCCAATTGGGGTTCGGAATATTTCCATCGATACCCCCTTCACACCCCCCCCCCCCCCCGCCGATTTGAAGTCAAATGGTCATTCCCTTACTGATAAAAAAGTTGTCCGAAAACTTTGCATTCGGTTCTACCTAATGAACATTTAAATGACATAGAGTTTACATGTGTGAACAAATCTTATGTACAGGTAATTAAACAAGGTGTATAGATGTGAACAAATTTAATGTGAAACCAATGTCCAGTACGTTAAATTAATTGTAAGCAAGTTTACTGTACATGGCGTTTGGTGTGAACACGGCCTAAGTTAACACATGTTAAAGTTTACACCATTATATGGACGTGCGTACTAAGGTTCAAGCTGTTGTGCTCACAATTTTACTGTAAAACAATTCTACAAAAAAAAAACATAAGTCCATCTTATATCGTTGTGAGTGCAAATAAAATCCAGTTATTATTCTGTTTATTATGATTGTTCCTAAACATTGACTTTCGGATGGGTTTTATTTTCATCAGTTAAAACTCAGCATTTTGTCATTGTATGCTTTGTATGTCTTATTGCTTATGTTACTTTTCATAACTTTAAAACATGTAATATCTTGTAACTTATCTTGTAAGTTGTTTACCTGCAGATGTAGTTCGCTTTGGCGTTGTTTCTGATAATTCCGTTGATGCTTTGAAAGATGTGGAAATGGATATCGACGTTGTTGATATCAGATTACTTTCTGTTGTCATGTCTAATTTTGAAAAAAAATATGATTAAGTTTGTTGAAGCCGTTTCAAAATTATATATATAGCCATTCGCACTTACACTTAGTAATATTTCCACTATATACCATTATATGAATAACACATAGATGAAAGAGTGATAGAGTAGATTGTTGACCCGAGAAAACATTGTCAACCGCGGCGAAGCCAAGGTTGACAATGTTTTTTGAGGGGTATCTCAGCTATGTGTTATTTTATTTATTATACTGAATGCATATCATTATTGTCTTTTACAAATATTTTTTTAAGTATTCTCCATGACGTCACGTACATTACAACGTTACGGTTATTAGAAAAAACAACAAGTGACACAAGATGTTTTATTTTTTTTTTATTTTGACAGTCCCATAATAAAATCTGAGCCAAAACATGGAACTTAAACCTTGTATTTAATCATTTGATGTAAATTCAATTCATTATCCTTTAAATCATCGATTTTTTAGTGGTCTAAACGAGATGGTAACATTAAATGTCACCCGCTCAGCCTTGTGATTTATTTAACACCCTCGTAATAGCCAATCAAAATATGGCATTTTAACGTTAAGTATAATTAAAAAATCCTAACAGTAAAGCAGTAGGAATAAAAATATTTTGTTTAGGCCCTCCAATGGCGAGAACAGTAAAACTACTCAAGCATTCAAAAACATTTTATTGTGTTGATACAAGGCCGGTAAATATCCAGAAAAATCACGCGCAATGTTTAAAAACGTGTATGAGACCACAAAAAGCTATTTTACGCATATATATATTCTTTCAAAAAAAAATAACGTACAGGCATTACTCAAAAAAGGTTTTTTACACAAATGATAATATCTCTTTATAATCGAATAGAAGTATCATCAAATCAGAAACTCTGGATGGTTTGTATAGCAATAGAAATGTGTCTCGCTGTGTTGAAGACCCACTGGTGGGCAACAGCTGTTTTCTGCTCTTTGGTCGGGTTGTTGTCTTTTTGTTTACATATTCCCTCTTTTCATTCTCAATTAAATTGTGGAAACAAATAAATTTGCTGATTAAAGAAATTCAACAATAGACTGTCCTTGGCAATACGTTTGATAGTAATTTCCCACGTAAAAGGCATTTAAAAAACCATTACATACCAACGACACACGCACTATCACATGGTTCACACAAGGCAGCATCATTTGGCAAAACATCATTGGTACCTGGCAAAATAAAAGTAAAAGACACATACCAATCATTGAAATGTCATTAAACTTGAAAGTATCAATTTAACGCGAGTAAAAGTGTGAGGTTTTAGCGTCAAGAAAATGGGAAAACTAAGGACATTACAGCCTATTTGGATTTGATTTTGGAACTTTGGTAGAAATTGTTCAAGACCTATGAATTGACATAATTTGTAGATATGGCATATACATTTTCTTCCTTCATTTTTCATCTTTACACCATTACGGAAAAACATAACAACCGACTGTAAAAAATTAGCACCTTAATATTCATATTATTTGATGAAACTTTCCCCAAAAACTATGCATCTATCAAGTATTAAATGGTCATAACATGTCAAGAGAATTTTGTGATTTTTTTAACTTATATCTTCTTTATAGATTTGACCACTCTTTTAGAAAAATTGTTCCAAATATAATGAATTTTCCCACTTTGAGTTAAAATCTTAAAAAATTTCTTTCTTTTTTTTTCAACAGTAAAATGACCCCTTGTTTTAGGGACAGTCCTTCTTAAAGGGATACCACTCATTATGAAGGGGGGCAACCTGTTTGTTGGTCTTTGTGCAAAAAAAAATAGTACAATGTGTTTTAAATGATTTAATTGATTACAAAAATAATGTATTGTGTCAATAAATTAGTGAAAAGACTACTATTCGGTATTATCTTTATGGTGATACTGCAGTATTGAGTTTTGTCAATCAGCCATGCTTTTATCCTTAAGCTGTGTAAGAACATTCTTTTCAGTTGAAAATTCACCTGCGGCAGTGCCATGTTTACGATTTTACAACTGGCCTAAGATCACAATTAATTCCCTTTGTTCGTGGTCTATGAATATAGTTCCTAACTTTTATATGGGGTATTTTTTCCTAGGTAATCGGTCTACTGTAATCTTTGAAATGTTGCATATATATTGATATAAGTAAAACAGATCAAAACATGTGGAAAAAAATATTGTTGAAAGTGAAAGTAGTGATTTGGCCAAAATGAAAGTAGGGTAGAAATTAGCGTTCGTCATTTATTCAAGATTCAAATCCTACCATTGGCATGTCAATAGGGCTCTCAAAAGAAAAGGCACTCATGGATTGTCCTGGGACAATCATATTTTATTACAATAATAATGGTCTTTAAGCAGTTAAATTTATTTCATGTTTCAAGAAGTGCAAATATTTTGATTCAACTTGACTTTAATAAAAAAATATGCATTGTAAACAAGAGGACGAATAATTGTGTTCTGAGGACAACTAGATGAAAACAACAAAGTTCAAAATCTAGCATGTTAGAATAATCTTCAGGGAAAACGTTTTTGATTGACTTTTTTTTTTTCATGAGAAACACAGAGTTTGATTTGCTGAACACGATTGTTTTACCTTGAGAACAAAATAAGGAACAGATGATTTTCAGTAAATTGTGTGTCAGAGGTTTTTTTTTAACGATACCCTTAATATCAAAATTTTTAGTAAATGCAAGGACGTATCATAAAACGACCTTGATAAGAGTGAAGAAAATAAACACAGGGCAAACGTACTATATGGTCGAAAGAACTTGGGAAGCGTATGTCTAACCCCAGAAAATTATATAAAAGAAATAGAAAACAGTAGCTATAAATATATTTGGGATGGGAAACCAGACAAGATTAAAAGAAACATGATGATTGGTCCATATGAGAAGGGGGGTCTTAAAATGGTAGACTTTAAAAGTTATTTTGTGGCTTTAAAAGCATCATGGGTAAATAGATTGGTAAATGGTAAACTTGAGACTTGGAAGCTTATATTTTTTTTTTTTTTTTTTTTTTTTATACCATTTAAATACTTAAATGTCTCAAACAATATTTTGTCAATATTTAATATGAATTTTAGTGATATCAAATCTTTAAGATATCTTAAAGATATTCCTGTGTTTTATAAAGAAGTAATAAAGTCTTGGAATTTGACTGGCGGGGGGCAAACAAAACAACCAGACACATTTTTTGATATTAGAAAGCAAGTAATATGGGGAAATAAATATATAAAATTTGATAATAAACCAATCATATTTGAGAACTGGATTAAGAGTGATTTAATTTACATAAATGATATCTTAGATGATAAAATGTCATTATCAGAAATCTACATTCTAAACAAATTAAAGTTAAAAATAAACTGGATCGCCGAGTTTCAAAAATTAAAAAAATCTATACCAGTAGAATGGATTCAAATTGTTCAAAAAGAGAGTTCTGTCAAAACTACAATTAATATTCAGAGAAATAAAATCGTATGGAAAAATAATTTTATTGAGACTACATTATTAACAAATAAAATGTTATACAACTCTTTGGTAAATACAAAACTAGAGTCGTCAATAGGGATAAACAGATGGCTTAGAATCCTACCAATACAAGAAACTCTTAATATGAATTCATTGTACAAATTTATTTTTGAATATATGACTGAAAATAAATTAAAAATATTTAGATGGAAATTATTACATTATATTGTTCCAACTAAAAAACTGTTATTGCAGTGGAAAGTAACTAAGACAGATAAATGTAATTTTTGTAAGCAAGAAGAAGATTATGCTCACTATTTTTTGAAGTGTAGATATTTGAATAAATTTTGGCAAAAAATCTATGAACTCTTTAGAAGAAGTAAAATAGATTTTGATATTAAATTGCAACATATTTGGATATAAAATCACAGATAGTAATTATTATTTTCTGAATTATATACTAACAGTATTAAGTTTTTCTATATATAAGTCATACTATGTATCCGAGCAGAGAACAAAAACTGTTGATGTCTTTAGCATTTTTGAAAATGAATTTAATAAAAGAATAGATGCATATAAATCAAGATGTCCAATATTATTGTCAATTAGAAAGAATTTTTAGCATTGATAAATCTCTGCATAAGACAACTATACAACTTTATATTATTTTTTATAACTTAATAAGTTTGATCAGCTGTTTATTTCCCTGGATAATCAGTGGAGTGTAACAGGGTAAATCAAGAGAAGCTTGGACTCTTGGTGAAACTTGTAACAAGCAAGATTAGATGAATAAATATTATTATGTTGTTAAAAAAAAAAAAAAAAAAAAAAAGAACTCAGGACGAACAGACCAAGGGCGAACATGTAAACAGGGCGACTCGACCTGATACCAAATTCACGCATGCGTACTACAAATATCTAAATTAAAATCATCCGGTTACAAGTAAACAAAGAACGTTCATGTAGATGAGATGAAATTAAATAATTTATATATATAAAAGGGAACATATTTACGATAGTGATTGTTTTTCTATCCTAATTTACAAATTAAATGATTCAGATGCTTAATCATGTGTAAAAATCGGTGTCAAGAATCGGAAGTTGTTATGAAATTGTAATGCACAGAAACGGATGCGGCATACGGAGGTTCAATGATTTTAAAGTCGGCACCATACATGTAGGTCTTAAGAAGACTTGAAGTCTTCTTCCACCAAAAACATGCAAAATATATCATATGTAGCCAAATCATGTATGACGTTAAATAAAAAGACAACAGTAGCAGGAATACATGTCACATACATGTATGATATAAAAATTGGTAAAAATCCCGACACATCTTATTTTAAAATGTGCATATCAAAACAAGATCTTTGGTAAGATTTAGTATCAAGTGTTAATCTAACTATGAATGCATTTATGGAGTCTTTTTACAATAAGGGACAAACTAAGAAACAAATACATAAACCAGAAAAAAACCTACCCTCTCCCTGCTATAATAAACGATTTAACACATGTGTCATCTAGATATCATGAAGATGTACATGTAATACCTGGTTTTCTTAGTGTACGAATTGTCGGTGATTGTGTGTATTGACAAAAGGTGCTACACATTACAGCATCATCATTTGGCTCCATACCAAGTTCTGTTATAAACACTCTCTCAGCTGGAGATACGCTAGTCTCAATGTCTATAATATTAAAAGTAAAAACGTCAAATGTTTTTTTTTCTGATTTTCCCAACTGTTTTTCTGTGTTAAGTTTTTGACATTCTTATTGTTTTATATTGCTTTTAATTAAACATACATTAGAACTATCTCCCCCCCTTCTCTCTCTCTCTCTCTCTCTCTCTCTCTCTCTCTCTCTCTCTCTCTCTCTCTCTCTCTCTTAGATGGTTTTCCTCCCTTTATTATCACAGACCGTGGTAATTCTTATTTTGCCTATACTAAGACAATGTTTCGGTATATTTCCAAACGATGTAATTGTTTGAATAGGATAATCTCTTGTTCTAACATGGCAAAATTAATGTGTTTGTCTGCATTAATAAAGCAAGATTTACTGTAATTCTAAAGCCATGAAATCATGAGGGTTTTTTTCGCTTTATTTTAAATATTTCTATTTATTGAGAACATGTTACGTTCGTAATGGGCATTTTCTTATTTTATGTTGCCTTGCAATGGCATATGGTATCATTTTAGACAAAGTAAACCATATGCGGTGTTAGCTGACAATCAAATGATGATATCCATTGAAATATGGCATTATAATAGTATAATTATATGTGTTTACAAATTCGAGATATAAACTTTATTTTGAATGTCTTTATCCCATATTCGTGTTATCGTCTAGTGGAATGTGTATCATGGTTGTTCGAGACGTATGTTTTAACATGGATACAGGAGTATGTACTTCAATAATATAAAGGAATTCACACATCTTAAAAATTACAATGTACATTTTAAATAATATTAAATTCAAAGTATTATCATACTTATAATCATACTGTTTTTTTTTCTCAAAATCTGTTTTTTTTTCTCAAAATCTATAACTAGTTCTTCAAAGGTATACAATTTTAACATGTTTAAAAAAAATGATGCACACTAATATAGATGACCGCAAATATTTCACTTACAAAATGTAATGACAATCAAATATTTTAGTAAATTTAATTTATAGAAGAAAAAAAAAGTGTGTTTCTAACATTTTTTTATTTAACCTTTACATAATCTTCGGTCACCATAACTTTATATGCTTGAGCTTCTGATAATGCCTTTTGATTAGGGTCTTTTCGTTTTGAATTTTCCTCAGAGTTCGGTACTTTTGTTATTTAACTTTTATGAAATTAAGTAAAAACATTGTCTTTCTGTCATTAATACTATATTTCTATGAATACATTCAGGAGCAAATAAATACAATCAATCCATCATGCATAAGATAATAATCACATTATTATCTTAATAGAAGTCATTTCGCAACATGCACCTGATTATATTTTTAATAAAAAAAAATATGTTCATGCTGCATGTAAGGGCATACGATACACTTTCAGGGGAGGTAAGGACGTTGCTAACGTAAAATATTATTTTCGTGACGTCAAACTGTGACATATCGGGAAAAGATCGACTGATTTTTATCATTCAAATTGATATAACTTGGTTTATGGACACCTCGTTTTAAAAATGGCATTTGGTTTTATAACGTATGAAGATTAATTGCACCAATTTTAATTAAAAAAAAGTCAATAACGCATTTTTTTTAAATTACAGCATTAATTCAATTCATGAATATTTGAATAAATCGAGTTATTTTTTAGAAAAAGTGCACAAATATGTTGGATACTTATAAAGAATACATTTTACAAATCATTTAAAATAAAAACAGCTTGTGTTCATCGTTTGAAACAAAAAAGTTATGAAATTCTTTCGAATGGAAAAATACGTCAACAAATCCGAATTTTTAACAAATATCTGAAATTTCGGCCTCATTTTACTCAAAAAGAAGCACATGAAGTTTTAAAAAAATATCTTTTTGCAAATGTTCATAAAAATTTCAATATGGGTTCAAAACTGTATTGTATGCCCTTTAACAAAATGCAATGCAAAATTTCAATAAATTTACTTTTCAATATAACATAGTATTATTTACTTACTTATGCATTTTTTTTCTTTCGATATAATTTGATTAGGCGCATATGTGTGTTTTAATGTAAGTGATATATAGAAAAGAATCTTTAAAAACTGTTTGTGAATTGTGTGAATTATAACAGGACATATGAGCTGGACAGTTGCGCTTCAAATACTATGGACAGTTGCGCTTTAGGTTTTGATTCACCTGTTTAAATTTGACCAGACATTTGCGCTTTTAACCTATAGTCGTCTACCTGTAATTTTAATGTGAAGTTATCATTACGTTAATAAATTTAACTTATATTTGTCATTAGTACGACAAATGGTCAAGAATCCCTTGATACCCACTATATAATGAAAAGTTCTAATCGACTCATCCTGCTATATACTTTTGAAGAGTTTCCTTGAACGACAGTCAGTGAATTACATTAAGAAGCGTGACAATAATGAACACCGACCTCAGTCCAGAATTTAGAAAGATAAACTTAATTATTATTTGAAATGTGGACGAAATATCAGTCAAAACTGATAACAAGAGCTTAATTTGTTCACCTTTTGGGCTTCAGTTATCAAGCTTAACTGACCTGTTATGACTTTATTTGTTTTTATGTCTTTATAGTGTATACTTTTAGCTGTATATAAACTTTAAAACATATATAATTGTGCTATGAAATGTGCTATGAAACGATTTTTAATCATAAATAATAATATGACTTTAATTCTTACACTTAATAATTACACTTCACAACTTTCTAAATCCTACTCAGTGGGACTTATCCAAAATTGATACCAGAGACACTACACTTAGATATTGTAAATCGAAAGCCAAAGAAAGAAAAAATAAAATCAATGTTTTGGAAAGTGAAATTAAAACTTTAAACGAAAGATTAGGTACACTACCTACGGACACAAATAATAATCTTTCTAATGAAATTTAAGGTAAAATTAAACACTGCAAGGACAAATTCGAAAACATTAATTGGAAACATAAAGTAAAAAGTATAGTAGTTATTTTGGGTCTAACAAGAAAGAATGTCAAAAACTTAATACAGAAAAACAGTTGGAAAAATCAGAAAAAATAATTAATGATTGGAAAAAAAGGAAAATTAGCATGATTGGTAAAATCACTATCATCAAAACACTTGTTATACCTTATATAACATATATTGTATCACTAATAAATCTGTGCAAAGAAACTATATCTAAGTTTAAGAAGATGATATATATATTTTTTAATGGAGGGTGGAAGTGAGAAAGTTAAACGCTTAGTGCTAAGAAAACAATATTTAGAAGGGGGGTTAAAAATGACAGATCTAGATTCTTACATTGAAGCAATGAAAATAAATTGGGTTAAAAGACTTACAGATGAAACTTGTGCAAACTGGAAACTTATTCCAACTTACTATTTCAGTGAGTGGGGGGGGTAAAAACCTCATATTTTAAATGAATCTGGGTTCTCATAAATCATTAGACAACATAAAAAACCTGCCAACTTTTTACTTAGAAATCTTAAAATGCTGGATTAAAAATGGCGACGGGAAGACAAAAAAACCGGAGAACATTTTAGATATAAATAATTTATGACATATTTATGTATTTTAATATAGATCAACATGTCTTCTGTCTTAAAAATCTTGTACTTGGATATAAAATTGAAGATATTGAATATAATCCACTTAATCATGTCATAACAATGATTTGTTTTTTTGATTTATAAATGTTTTTATTTATCAGAAAAGATAACTAAATTTGTGAACATGTTGTCAGTTGTAAAACATGAAATTGAAACACAAATGTTATATCATCCAGATAGTCTATTTTTGAAAAAAATCAGAGGAAAATATCAAAACTTAGATTATATTTATTTTTTATGAGAAATAGACCTTATATAAATACTACAGTATTTAAATAACAAAGAATCAACCAATTAATAATTTACAAATCAATCAAGATCAAGGGTCAATAGCTCCTTCTTTGATCTCTTCAATATACTTCATTCTTACTTACCTGAAATATTCGATTATTATAAGTTTTAAAAATTACTCATTTGATAAGTGACTTGATGACGGTAATAAATTATTCACCATTTCATGAAATAATTTATCAAGCCATGAGGTCAACCATGCTTGATCATGTTGATCCTTCTTGATCATTCTACTTTCGGTTAAACTAGTTTTATATAATCAAAACAAATGACGGGCAAAAATCCGGTTATTTGGTGTTCTTTTATTTTATTACTTTCTAAATGATTGTTTATATATATAGGATCACTTACTAATATATATGTATTGTGTGCTCGTATGAATACTTTGTAAAATGCAACTAACACAAGATATAAATATAAGATATATTTTGCTAATCAAATCCCCTGGTATAATTAGCAATTTTAAACAACACAGGGAGGAACCTTAGCGTAATTGTTGTAGCGCTAAGGGACATTGTTCACAACTAGTAGTAAAATAAAATATTTAAAGTTGAAAAAACTGACTTTAATTCTTACTTTAATTCTTGAAGGTCAAACATGCCGGTCCCAAGCACGTATAAAAAGGGAGGATAGTCATAAAAACCAAATATTGCAAAAGCGCAAATGTCCTTTGTAAATAGCGCAAAAGTCAATTTTTAAAAAGCGCAAATGTCCTATGATTTGAAGCGCAGGTGTCCAAAATAAAAAGCGCAAATGTCCTATGAAAAAGCGCAAATGTCCCGCGCCGTATAAGCTATCATGCTTCCAATTACATCGTTTATTTTATTACAGGTTTCTGTTCACCTGAAATCACATACCTGACAAAAGATGAAAATAATATAAATCTTGGGTGACTTTCGTTAATTTCATACAAAGATATAGGTAGCTGTCACCTATACCTTCAGGACCAAAGATTTGGTAATCATTTCTGAAACAGATAAACATAAGAACTATACATATATATATGCAGATGTGGTAATTAGACAACTCTCCATCTAAGTACAATGTATAAAAGTAAACCGTCAAGGTACGGCCTTCAACACGGAGCTTTTGCTAACACTGAACAGCAAGATATAAAGGGTCCCAAACATTACTAGTGTAAACTATTCAAATGGGAAAATCAACGGTCTTATATATATAAAAACGAAAACGAGAAACATTGATATAATTCACAAGCCAAAGTTATCTAATTAAGGGTTACTATACAAAATACTCATTGGTGATCAGCTGAAATGAAATTGATAACAGACTAAGAAATGGTAAAATCCTTCAATTGAAATTTTGTTGATAGTTGTCTCATTTGCAATCAATCCAGATCTTGTTATTTCAAAAAAATAAATCTAAAAGAGATTTTTTCGGGGTACATTCTTCGGGTTAGATTGGATACTTTTTCTTTTTCATATACATGTATTTGAAACATCATGTAATCCACTAAAATAAAAAAAAAAAGATTATGTCATTAACTTGTTTATTTTAAAATAATTTTATTTTGGATGTAACGTGTCTTCTGATCGGCTGACGTCGTTTTGTTATCAGCCAATAGACACAATTTCGTCATGTGACAGTGACGTCATCGACGTTTTTCATGATTTACCCCGATTTAAAAAGGAATTAGGAATTAAATAATAAGCATTGACTAAAATATTTTTTCTGCCTATTCGAAATAACATAAAACAAATGTGGTGCACACTTTGAATAACCCGAAAAATTGTGTCAAAGTATGCAGAAGAATATCTCAAAGAACATTTTGCGACATTCCCGACAAGAACCGGTAACTCTGCATGGATACGGATTTTGCCAGGTCTTATATATACGCTGCTTTCTGATCCCTAGCACTTTAGTTACCTTCATTTCTTCTTTTGTATTGTTTCAAAAGCTTTATATATATAGGAACTGCTCAATTACTCATCCGAAGTACCTGGGTTATCTTACAATTTGCGTGCTGTTGTATTGTATTTTTTGGGTGTTTGGTATGGTTTTTCATTGAGTGTTTTGTATGGAATTTCATTGAGTTTTTTTATAGTTGAATTTCGTGTCAGAAAAATTGGAAACTCGACGTTTGTGACGTCACTGATATTCCAAACAATGACGTCATTCAATAAATTACGTCACGCCCGAATGAACGTTCATTATGAACCCATTTTGAGGTGGGTGGGATTCTGATGAAGCTTGCATAAATTAAAACGGAGTTTATTTAAGAATTGAATGCTTCTTTTTGTAACTTTATTGGGGTGTAAAAGCGTTGACCGAAGAACATTTTGTATGAAGCGCGGAAACGCACGGTCAACGCTTTTATAACTCTATGAAGTTATTAAAAGAAGCAATCAATACTTATAATTACATTTTTTTAGTTAGAATCATGAAAACACGATTTACATCAAGTTTTTTTAATTTATCTATGCACTTTTTTATGGAACCTCGTGTCATCATGAATAATAAGTTTTATTGTGTAATGCAATTGCTAAAGGAATTAGGAATAACACGTGATGTGCAGTTACCCAATCAGAATAACGTATTATAATGAGACATACATATAATGCAATTATGTACAAATAAAAAAAGTTAGTAGGGGTGTGATAAAGGGTGCCACAAAAGGAAGAGGTGAGATAAAGGGTACGCATCAAAGTTGCGCGATATGGATTAAACAGCAGGCTATTTATCAAATATTCAAAACTACTGTATTAACTACTAAATGTATGATAAATGAATATAATATAAAACAATAAACCAGTGTATTTGTTTCACTTCAATATACATTGATATCATAGTTATTACGGTTAGGTTGAATTTCCTGTCATTTATTCAACATCCACGCACGAACTTGTCTTAGAAAAAAAATTCTGTACATTAACCTCAGTTTCAGGTAAAGAGATGTGATTTTTTTTGGCCATCCACAAGAACTTGAGGTCATCCGATGTTCAGTACTTCAGAACTTTTATTTTAGTTTTCAATATAAATATTTATTGTCAACTATTTATCATAGGTCAACTATTTGACATAGCGTATATCCCAAATATCTATATTATTCAAACTTTCGTGTACAATCAGTTATACATTCTGGAAATTATAAGTGAGATATTTCTTACTTGAAAACAACAAGCGTCTGTATGTTAGAGATGTTTAAACTATTGATGCAAGTCCAATCTCTAAATGTCCAACTAGAAGTATTTAAACTGATGACGGAATTCGGTAGCGTTGTAGTTGATATGTTGAGAACTTTTGATTGTTCTGAATTAGCTGATACGTCTGTGTAATTATATTCCCATAATCTGTTTGTCAGATCTGCTGGCAAAACACAGCTTGCATCTGAAAATTTATATGATGAGCATCACACACTTTGAACGATTGTAGCAGTGGTAGTTAACACAAACAAATAATGATGTACAACTGAAATAATCTTAATGACTTTGATAAATTTTAGAGTATTGGTAATAGTTATCAAAGGTACCAGTATTATAATTTAGAAAGTCAGACGCGCGTTTCGTCTACACAAGACTCATTAGTGACGCTCATATCAAAATAGTTATAAAATCAAACAAGTTCAGGAGGATCGAGGATCCAAAATTCCAAATAATGTGCCAAATATGGCTAGGTAATATATGTCCGGGATATGCAAAACCTTAGTTAATCGAAATATTCAAAGTTTTGTAAACTTGACATTTACAAAAAATGACCACACAATTAATATTCATGGCGACACAATACGATGACCATGTCTTTGAATATGCATCTCCTTGTTTCCACAAGTACATGTAGGAAAAATTTCAAATATCACGTTGAGGTCAAATATCAATTCGAATTTTTTTTAATCTAATGCGCGCATGGAAGAAACTATCGTCACGTGATGCTCGAGTATGTATTCGTGTAATCAGCATTTTTTCTTTTATTATACAACTTGCATGAAATTGACAAAATAACCTACCAACTTTTCATTTAATTTTAATTAGTTGAGCTGTCTTACAATTTCAAGAAAGAAATGTTTGGTTCATACGGTGAACCATACTTAAGACCCGTATGGAAATCCTTTTTTTGACATTGTGATTATTTTTTAATAAATAATAATTTTTCTGTGTTATATTGTTCAAGATATTCAAAGGATTTCGATGATGTTTTGCCTAAAATTGTGCCTAAGTTACATTTGAATTTCGGACAGATATTTTAACAACATGATCTAAGCTCAGCTTAGAAGGAGTTCCCCTAAACATTAAAAAATAGGTCAAAATCATTCTCTGTAATTGATTGGTGATTGCTTAAAGTTTTAAAGATACAATTGATCAGAAAAAATGGAATGACAGGGTTATTTCTTAATCATACATTCAATAAGTGCTATTTGGTGCTTTGTTCGGCCGAGAAAATACCAGTTTATGATACTGACAAATAAAATGCATACCGATATTACATGTAGTATGAGCATATAGTATGGCATGACATAATTATTTCTTAATTATTAATCATATTATAGCTATTTGGTGCTTTGATCAGCCCGTAGAATCAATTTTAGGAAATACCTTAGATTTTCAACTTTTGTTCATCGGTTTTGGAACAGTGATTTTAGTAATATATTATCGAGAATTTAATTTCAATTTTATTTAAATAAGAAACCATACACGATGCTTCAACCGTGTATCACACAACAATAGATAATTATTCAGTAAAATATGTAATAATTTCATTACAAAACATTAACCCAAATAATTAAATACCGCTTAAGCTTCTACTATTTGTGTGAAAATCTTGTATAAATTCTTTTTAGATCATATCTCACTGATCTGTCAGTTTGATAATGCAAATGTTAAAATTTAAATAGAAAATATTCAAAGTCAATGCATTAAGACTGAAATACAGCGCTAAACTATCTATCTGTACATTTAAATCACTTGTGTCCATGGTAATACTACGTGGACCCGAATGGGACTCTTGTGGTTTTGTACTCGAAATTTAATTTTGTACGGACAAAAGTGACTTTTGTTCAACAAAAATAAGTTCAGTTTAACAAAATTTGTAGCATACTACAAAATTATCATTCAGTGGACAAAAGTCACTTTTGTCATGACAAAATTCATTTTTGTTACACAGACTTGACTTTTGTTACCTAATTTTTAAAAATTGGCGACAAAAGTCAATTTTGTATGCAAATTAGTTTAGTTTGGATTTCGTGAACTAATTTGCATACAAAATCGACTTTTGTTACACAAAATTGACTTTTGTGAGACAAAAATTGACTTTTGTGAGACAAAATTGACAAAATTGAATTTTGTGAGACAAAATTGAATTTAAATTGAATTTTGTCATCACAAAATTGACTTTTGTGAGAAAAATTGACTCTTGTGAGACAAAACTGAATTTTATCTCACAAAATTGGATCTTTTCTCACACAATTGACTTTTGTATTTTAATTTCCATATCAGGTAACAAAAGTCAATTTTGTATGCAAATAAGTTCATATTTGCATACTTTTTCGACAAAATTGACTTTTGTCATGACAAAAATGAATTTTGTCTACAAAAATGAATTTTGTCATCATAAAATTGAAGTTCTCATAAAACAAGTCTGTATCACATAGTTTTGTAAGACAAACATGATTTTGTTTTGACAGAATTGAATTTTGTACAAAACCACAAGAGTCCCATTCGGTGCCCGGTAAATATAACTGTATACCAAATACCTCAAACTGTTCATAAGTCGTTTCTTTAACATGTACCCAAGAACAAACATTAACGTGTTATATATCATGGAAAAGTTTCAAAGTCAATGAACCATAAACAGGGGTGAAGTTATGTAATCAGCATGGAACTCAAACTTGTTTACAAAATATCAATGACTTAACATTAGTGATACATCTAAAACAGGTCGGTAACTCTACCATATATAAATCATCATACTTATGTCCTCGCACATGTAACTGTTTATTTACATGTGCCGCAATTTATGTTTACCTGGGTTTTTGACCAATCCATTAAATGAGTAACAATGCATGATATGGACTACTACGTGTTTACTATAAACGAAGAACACGTGTTATTACTGAAATGCAACATATTTTTTCGTGCAATGCGGGATTAACATTTTCGATAATCATTTTATGTATCCACATTTATAGTGCAAAAATTTCGTGCTTGTTATTGTCGTTTAAAACATCCTTTTTACAAAAAAAAAATCCCATATTCTTATTAAACCAATCAGACTAGTATGCGGAAAAATAAAGATTTACCTGATTTCGTTGAAGTAATCACTAAATGAACAAGAATCAGTGGTACCAAATTGAATACATCTTTGTCTATATTATCCATAATGTAAACAAAAGTCGAAACAAACATTAACGTGTTATATATCATGTAAAAGTTTCAAAGTCAATGAACCATAAACAGCTGTTTTTCAAATTGACATCTGGTTATTTCTTTGTGAAATGGATGCATGATGTGTCCCTTTTTTCGTATTCGAAAACAATCTATCAACAATAATTATAAAAAAAAAGAAATTTAGGTCAACATTTAAATAGTTTTCAAAAGAAATATGATGCATGCAAGTGTAGTATCCGGTTTAATTGAAAATAGTATCATTACACGGAAATACAATGAATTATATGAAAAATTTAAATTAAAAGCTTTTGTGAAATGTATAAACAATAAGTTCGAAATTGTTGAGTTTTAAACATGTGAAACTGCAAAAATTGGACACCTTGTTGGCGATGTTGTATAAAATAAAATAATGTGTAGGACCGTGAATGTGAATCTTGTTTCAAATTGGTCGAAAGTTCGTAATTTGAAAGATACAAGTTAGATTATAAATTATACAAATCACGAGAGAACGGAACATGATTTATCTTAAGTAAACATCTGTTATTTATAATTTTTAAAGGCAGTGCTTTAAGGCCTGACTTTCAAGCTATGAGGTACATCTTTTCATACGCAACATCCAACAAATCTATGTAGGGGGTCATTTGGCCAGAAAAGGATCCGGAAATGTTTTGTTCTCTCCTCTCCTTTTTATGGTATGATATGGTTTTTGTTTCTTTCATTCACATTGGGAAATAAAGAAACGATCAGTGTGTATTGTTCGTTTTAAAAAAACTTGTTATAAATGTGTATTTTGCATTATAAGCAGTCAACCTGATTACAAACTATCATTATTTGTATTCCGTGTGAAAAGAGGTCGGGTCAATTTCGAGTGTTATATGGCATCTAAATATGTTTTAATCAGTTCAGACGTTGATATAACAATGAAAGGTCGACTGAACATGATTAATATTCCTTTTTCTATCATTCAAAGCGGAATTTGGTTTATGAACGAGAAACCGTAAGCGTTTTCAATTTCGGTATTAGTTATGTATGTTGTCTACGTATTATCCTGGTTCCCGCTACTACGTTCCGGGTGTTAGCTATTTGATATATGTGTAACATTACGATCGGGTATCAGACGATCTACGCGTGTATGTGTATATGATTTCCCGCCAAAATGACCGACTTACAGCTATGGAAAAATAGTTCATAAACGTTCCGTATAATGATATGCAAATTCATTTTAGATCGTTACTTTTTTTTTATCTTTATAGAAAAATTATAACAAAATGGATTCCACAAAATAGAAAATGGCATTATTTTACAAGGATTTCTCATAATTTTTTCACTTCCGGCCGGGCGCAGTTATACGTATGTTTTGAAGAAGCAGACAACATGGACAAGTGAATTGAGAAGGAAACAGATAGATATCAGGTAAAACAATTTAAATGTACAGAACAAAAAGATTCACTTCACCCAAATAGTAGAAGCTTAAGCATTTTATTGTCTTATACACGACTCTAGACTAGTGTTTAAACGACGGTGGTGACCTACAACCACTTGTACGGGTCATACTGGGTCAAGCCAAATATGTAAACATATCCACGTGATTTTAGGTAGAAAGTACATAATGCAAAATATCTACCATTGTCTCCTACTTTATACATAGTTTAACCAGATATATTTCTCTTACACATTAACACGGGTTGTATGTACGTATCTTTTCTCTTGATGTAGACCTAGTTTCATGTCCTTAACATTTGTTGATGTTTAAATATTTCTGAACGACTGCATGAATGCAACAATTATGTACTGAAGACTAGGGATGTACAATAATAGTGTTAACTAGAACAGAGAACTTCTACCTTTACCATTTTGCTGCCACCATCATTGGCATCAATTAACTGATGAGTTTGCCACTTTTGGATGCGCATGTAGTGTGTTTAAGTTCTTGTATACTTGTTACGAATTAACCGCAATACATGTACAGACACCAATACTTGTTGTTAACGTAACGTATTGTAACGTCACATAATTATTATGTTTTTCTATCATTACATCTTCCTGTAGAAAAGAATCTCGGGAGAAAAAATATACTATATTATCAGTACACAAGATTCAATAAGTATTTTTAAAGACAGTGCTTTAAGGCCTGACTTTAAAGTCATCGTGTTCATCTTTCCTTACGAGACATCCAACAAACCTATGCTGGGGGTCATTTGGCCAGAAATAGATCCGGAAATGTTTAATTTTCTCCTCCTTCTTTTTGTGGTATGAAATGGTTTTGTTTCTTTCATTTACATTGGGAAATAAAGAAACGATCAGTGTGTATTGTTCGTTTAAAAAACTTTTTATTAATGTGTATTTTGCATTATAAGCAGTCAACCTGATTACAAACTATTATTATTTGAATTCCGTGTGGAAAGAGGTCGGGTCAATTTCGAGTACTATCTGCGATCTAAAGATATTTTTAAAACATTTCAGTCGTTGATATTACAAATAAAAGTCGACTGAACATGAATTATATTGCATATTATACAATTTAAAGCATTGCTGTACGTGAAGCCGTATGACGTTATAGTTATTTCGGTCTCTGTTATATAAAGTATGAAATTATCGTTCCTGAATAGGTGGCACCGTTGTAGCCGATCTTGGTCTAACTAATTAGAGACACGAAGCGTCAAAAAGTGATAAGAAGCGACAATAAAATTAATTTAGCGATAAGAAGCGCACGAAGACTATTTAGCGACGATACATGAATAAAAAAAATATCATTGAAACAACTCCCAATAGATATTGATAAAAAAATATGCATTATTTTTATTAAAGGGGCGGTTATAAAACATTTGTTATATTACATTGATATAAAAAAAAAAATATAAAGAAGAAATGGATTCATTGTCTAGTTTTTATTGAATATAAAGAATATGTTTTATGCACACGCTAAAAATTGGAAATCAAAACAAAGATTTTCTAACTTACTTTAAAAGAATTTATTGATTCAAAACCATGCAATATTATTTCCTTTCTAACAGTGAAATTTGTCGTTCCTGATTAGGACATCATTAATAAGTGTGGCTTCACACAATCACACCAATGAGAATAGCCTCGTGAGAGAATAGAGATTTGTGTGTCCCTTGTTTGTTATTGTCGCTTCGTCACTAAATTATTCTTCTTGTCGCTGTTTGTCGCTAAAATTCTTCTTGTCTCTTATTAGTGAGACCGTCCGGTTCCCTTCTTAACTTCCGTTTCTGAACTGCAAAACAACCACATTTTCAATCAAGACAATTAACGATGCCTAGTCCTTGTTGTGTACCTGAGTGTCATTTAAGAGGAGGACATGCATTTCCAAATGACTTAATAAGAAGGAAAACTTGGACCAACGCCATGGCTCAAACATAGGGGGTTTAACTCAAGACGTCATAATTTTTGGGATTACGATTCAATGTCATCTGTTTGAGATTTTTTGGTGAATGGTACAATAATAAGGTTTTCCTACAAGAGGTATATCATACTGAGAATTATTTTAGAAGTGATTATGTTAATTTATGATGTAATGACAGGAACGCATAAGCTATGCCTCATAGGCTTTCTTGAAAAATATCAATGACAATATGTAAACAGGAAGAAAACAATGACACGAATGATGCTCTCTTCTATATTATAGTTATTTAGGTATGTGTGTTGCATAAGTCTTTCACAAGTTTCAAAAGAGCTAATGTTATAAAACTTTTTTCAGGGCACAAACCCACCTTAAAGAGACTTGTCTATTGCTATTTCCAGCCTATTTTCATGCACCATTTGCAAGCAAGAGGCTGAATGGTTCGCAAAAATAAAAAAATCAGGACGGTGTTCCGTTAAACCAAAAGAACTAAACTGGCTGAATATTGTAGTAGAAATCTAGAGGAAAGTTTTGATTTGTGAAATTGGTTTTCCTGAAAAAGTCATTTATCCTGCAGAAAAGGATTTATTACTGTCCATCACCAACTGACGAGCTAATGTTGCGCTTCACAGATGGAATTACCAAAACACCATCCATGCCTATGTTTTCAGCACAGATTTCGCCAATCATGACACAGCTGTGCATTTTTTTTATACCTGTTAAGAGTCGTATACTAAATTTTATTTTTATATAAATAAATTTATATTGTATCATTTTAGAACTCGTATTTTGTCAAAAGATGCATAAATGAAAGTGGTGCAATTTATTTTGATTTGATATATAGAGATTTGAATTACAATTGTTCATGTTATTGTAACGCATATAAAAATAAGGAGATGTGGTACAATGTATACACATGATATTTAGTGAGTTTATCAAACTAAAGTGCATAAGAAATGGGTACAAGCAGTTACAGGTACTACTGTACAATCTCAAAATAATGTCATAGATTTACAAGTAAGTTTTGTTTTTGCGTTGAATCATTTGCTTCTACATGTATTGTCTTAAAAGTAAATATGGGAAGTGGTTAAAATGCTAATGAGACAGCTATTATGACCACCAGATGTCATTGTTTTCTTAATTAAAAACTCCTTTTTCATTCATACCGGTAGATTACTTTATCATGTTTCTATTGAAAAATAATTTTGCTTGGAGTTAGAAAAAGTATGGTCATCAAAAGAGTTGACATGTTACTATGTACATTTACCATTATGTTACTTGATGTTCTTACAATACACACACACAGTACGGTGACTATTCAATCTTTGTGAACTATTTTTCATAGAATGGGAGTCATTGAAAATGCGTAAATAATCAATGATTAAAAATAGTATATTTTTATTAAAAAGGAAAAGTTCTTTTATGTCTTAAAAATGCATTTCATGGCGAGGTACAGAAAATATACTGTAAACAGTAGACTATAAATATAGGTGAACTAGGTACAAGAGAACTCTAAATCTTAAATACTAAAAACCACCTCTGTACTATGGAAGATAATGTGATATAACTGGACTAGAAATACATACAACCTGTAATTAACTGCCTTTACAACGCTTTCGCGCTTTGATTACATTCATTGTCTCGCATTGTCAGAAATTCATATTTTCTAGTATGTCTTTTTTTTATGTCCGAGATATTTAAATCCTATAGTACTTGTAAAAAATATACAACCTAGTACTATGTTCTCCAAAAACGTTGATTGGTTGTATTAAGGCATCAACCTTGTACAATAGTTGATTAAAATTTTGTTCTCTCACCGTAAGCTAGCCCATGTATGTCACATCAAAACCAACTGTGGACGAACAAAACAGATGTTCCAACATGGTTATATAACTATTAATTTAAAAGGGGTTTATAAACACATCAGCGAAACTAAAACCATGCGAAGTAACAGTGAAAACACATCTTGAAATGCACACTATGAATACTCTGTCGAGGAATACGGTGACATATATATAAATTCTATGTTATTTGTCTCTGGGTGAAGGTTGTCCTTTTAGCAATAATACCACATCTTTTTTTTAAGTTTAAATTTAAGATAAATATAATACTTTAATTTGGAATACATTTAAGTTTTGTGTTGAGGGGTTTTATACAGTTTATACTGTCTCATCTCAATGTTTACTTCACATCTCTGCTTTTCACATTAATATAAACTAATGTATAACGTGCTACCGCCATAAGTGTTCTTGGACTAATGGTGTTAAAACAATGAAACATACACAATAAATTTAAAACTTAAATTATCAATTTATTTACAGATGGCTTGTAGGTACTTAGTAGAAGATTCAGATTTTGCATATCAGTGAAATTTTTTTTACCTCCGCTATAACATAAATGTATAAATTCTGTATTGAAACGTTCATGTTGGATCTTTTGAAGTAGATATGTATATATGTTTATTTATGGGGCAGATTTTTCTCCCCACCTCTGTTATTCTTTGTCATTTATTCAATTGATATGATATTAGTTGATGTAATTTCGTATTAATTATGTATTATTATTTCATATTAAATATGAACTTTTCTGTCAAATGTTTTATTTGCAAAATGTATTTTTTGCATTTTATGATTTTGAATAAATGACCTTTTTTCGTCAGTTTAGTTTTTATATCATATAGCAAATCAAGCTCAGACTCTGGCATGTGTATATACAGTATGTTTCTGGTATCTAGCTGTCTGTCTTAAAAAGATAAGATAAGAAAATTTGTTTTAAGTCGGGTTACAAGAAATACTACAAACATATAAGCTCTGTAGAGCTTTTTGCATGGTTTTCAAAGGATGATTATGTGCAAAAATTTTCGTGCTTATTGTTGTCGTTTAAAACATCCTTTTTACAAAAAAACAATCCCATATTCTTATTAAACCAATCAGACTAGTATGCGGTAAAATAAAGGTTTACCTGATTTCGTTGAAGTAAACACTAAATGAACAAGGATCAGTGGTACCAAATTGAATACATCTTTGTGTATATTATCCATAATGTAAACAAAAGTCGAAACTAAAGCTGATTTTCAAATTGACATCTGGTTACTTCTTTGTGAAATGAATGCATGATGTGTCCTTTTTTTCGTATTCGAAAACAATCTATCAACAATATTTATAAAAAAATATCAAGAAATTTAGGTCAAAATTTAAATAGTTTCAAAAGGAAATATGATGCATGCAAGTGTAGTAACCAGCTGAATTAAAAATAGTATCATTACAAGGAAATACAAATGAATTACATTGAACATAAAATATAATTTGTAGGACCGTGAATGTGAATCTCGTTTCAAATTGGTCGAAAGTTCGTAATTTGAAAGATACAAGTTAGATAATAAATTATACAAATCACGGGAGAACGTAACATGATTTATCTTAAGTAAACATGATCCGTTATTTATAATTTGTAAACTCATTGTCTCGCGGTCAGAAATTCATATTTTTTAGTATGTCTTTTTTGTTTAGTATAACAAGAAATTTAGGTAAAAAAATATCAAGAAATTTAGGTCAAAATTTAAATAGTTTCCAAAAGAAATATGATGCAAGCAAGTGTAGTATCCAGCTGAATTGAAAATAGTATCATTACAAGGAAATACAAATGAATTACATTGAACATTGAAATGAAAAGCTTTTGTGAAATGCATAAACAATAAATTTGAAATTGTTGACGTTTAAACATGTGAAACTGCAAAAAAGGGACACCTTGTTGGCGATGTTGTATAAAATAAAATAATATGTAGGACCGTGAATGTGAATCTCGTTTCAAATTGGTCGAACTTTCGTAATTTGAAAGATACAAGTTAGATAATAAATTATACAAATCACGGGAAAACGGAACGTGATTTATCTTAAGTAAACATGATCCGTTATTTATAATTTTTAAACTCATTGTCTCGCATTGTCAGAAATTCATATTTTTTAGTGTGTCTTTTTTGTTTTTATGTCCGAGAAATTTAAATCCTATACTACTTGTAAAACATATACAACCTAGTACTCTCTTCTCCAAAAACGTTGATTGGTCGTATTAAGTCGCGGCAAGGACGTATAACTAACCTAATCTAATATACGTCCTTGGTCGCGGGTATAAATTATTGTCTTTTTCTAATATAGGATTTCGCTATATTTTTCTATAAATGAACTTTATCTTATACTTAATAGAAAAATAAAATAAAAAAGTGGGGTCACCGTTTATTTTAGCTCACAATCTGCCTTCGAAAGAAGCATACATTTTTGTAAAGGTCCTTTTTTTCTGTAGAACTAACAGGAAAAATAAAGGTAATATCGAAATAATAAAAAAAACTTAATTACAGAAATCACCCAAATTTTACAATAGTTTAGTTTAAGTACAGCTTATTTGAAATTAATAATTAAAAATATAGGTCACCGATGAGTAAAAAAAGATATTTCAATTTTAACGCCAAAAAAGGACATTTTTTGCACCAAAGGGAGATAATTTGGAGCTTTTTCAATGATATATACATTTTGAATGTCATCTTTGGCCAAAAATAATTGATTTTTGTTAATGATTTTTGTACCATGTGATAAAGTAGCAACTAATTATATATTAATTATTAATTATATATAAATATACTAAAAAAATAAATGGTAACTGGTTCAACATCCGGGTTCTTTGGTTATAGCAACCCGACTTTTTTGTTCAATCTGGGTTCTATAGTAGATTAGTCTAATGTTCCCGTTGAACTTGGAGATGATAACACCAAGTATCCGAATTAAAAGATAAAGTAGCCTAGGTCAAAGACGCTAAAATTGTTTTATAGCATTAATCATTTCAGGATCGACGATAAAAGAAGCTATAAGGTATTTATTTTCTCATTCTAATAATTTTGATTAGGAAACTAGATAAAAAAAAGCATCGTTTAGATTTTAAAAATTTAACGAAATATACATTATATCGAACATCCTTTTATTTAATTCAGTCGTTCTGTTTTTATTTATTTCCCTTTCCTTATTTCCGTTGAAATTTCTAGAAGTTTTAAAACAACAAAATTAGGACCTGTCGATCAATTGTCCAACGATATATGGGCGTTTTTCAATAAAAGCGTAACTTTCAGACCTAAAAAAAATGGAAAATCAACTTGTCTAAAATTTCATTTCAAGAGTTATTTTGAATACCTCTATTATAGACCTGTTTGTAAACAAAAAGTGCAATCTTAAATATTCTTTAAAATGATATTATTTTCATAATTTGTGTACTGTTTCGTAGGGGACAAAAAAAATTCTTCTAAACACAAATATTTTTTGCAATTTTAAATGTTTCCTATAGACATTCCAGTTTGTTTACTTTAAATACTAGAAAAATATCACTTTTTTTTCTGAATTGGAAAACCATTTTTATCGATAAAGATTAGACAGTACTTCACATATGAAGGTTCAACTCACGTTACGTAGTGGACATTTTGATGCGTTTCGTAGTGGACAAAACCGTTTCGTAGTGGACAATTAGTTTCGTAGTAGATATCAACCCTATTATATGTTAATAAAAACATAATAAAAATTACATGAAACTAACCCTTGTTATTTGTTTTGCACGAATATAATTGAAAAAAAGATTAAAAAAAAAGACTCCATGGTAGTGGTAGTGTCCACTACGAAACGTTTTTCTCCCATACTTGTTTCTTAGGGGACCGTTTCGTAAGGGACGTATTCGCATGTTTTATTTTTTCCCCACAATCCCTATATTGCAATAATAACAAGACTGATTGTATTTATCAAGCTGTACACTGATATTTTTTTCATAATTTTAAAACCAGATACTGAAGGAGATTTGACCCGTTTCGTAGGGGACATTATCAAAAATACGGTATCACTCTGGTCCATTTGATGTGCTCAATTTTTCTTACCAACAATTTAATTACCGTTATAAATGCATCACTTCTTTTGTAAGACCCTAATGTATATATTTCTTGCAAACAAAAATCACATTGATTTTATAAAACTGTTTATTGGCAAATTTTAATGACTTCGTTTTGTAGTGGACATTTTGTGAGGGACACACCCTCTGAAATTAAAAAACCTATATTGAAATGTGTTTATTAGAATATGTTGGCTCTGCACATACTTTTGAATTATTAAAGAACTTATGTAAAGTGAAAAAAACATTTATTTCTTCATTTTTTTACGATATTTTAGAGTATGAATGTTGAACAGGCGGTCCAGGGACATGCCATTTTGGTTGTTTTGGACCATTCAGGAGTCAATATCTTATCAATCCCTCTAAAAATAAACTGTTTCTTTGCTTAAAAATGTTAAATGTAATTCAATGTACTGGCTGCACAAAACATTACTTGCAAAGATCAAACACACTCTTTTTTAAATGGATAGGACAAGAAAATACGTTTTTATTGAAAAACGCCCATATACATCTAGCCACTTGACCTGTTGACGACTTGCATAAGATAAGATAAGATAAGATAAGAATATTAATCTAATTAAGAACCCATAAAGGGCATCATTTTACAACACAATATGATTGGAAAAAGCATATATATTTGATTGCACATTTAAAGTTTGAATGAATTTTATTTAATAGCTCACCTGCTTTGTAATTATGTCAGATTTGATAGATATACGTGTGGAGTATACATTGTATGTAACAAATCGTTTTGTTCAAAACGGAATGTTAAAAGACATATAAAAAGAAAGTGATGATCAATTTAAATTTGTTAGCTTTATT
Organism: Mytilus galloprovincialis; assembly: GCF_965363235.1. NCBI lineage: Eukaryota > Metazoa > Mollusca > Bivalvia > Mytilida > Mytilidae > Mytilus > Mytilus galloprovincialis. Next base: position 59,169,894 of record NC_134845.1, on the reverse strand, counting down.
TAATTGAAAAAATAAGTTATAAAATATTACAAAAATGTATATGTACAACAAATTTGTCAAATTTGATACTACTTGTGAAAGACATGCATATAATATTTATAGGCCCAAAATAATCAAATCAAAGTTAAAATTGAATATTTTTATAATAAAAGTATGTGTGTTAATGACAGTGCTAGTGGGATGAGTAGCACCAGCACAATAGTTAGAACTTCTGTGTTGGTACCATAGTAAAGGGGTATAAAGAGTTACTCTAGTCCGTTCGTTCCGAATGTCCTAAAAAAAGGGTTTCGTTCTCTTAACTTTAGTTGCCTCAACCAAATACTAATACACAAAATAAAAAAAGAAGATGTGGCATGAGTGCCAATAAGAACTCTCCACAAAAGACTGACACAGAAATTAACAGCTATAAGTCACCATACGGCCTTCAACAATAAGCAAAGTGTATACCGCATAGTCAGCTATAAAAGGCACCGAAATGACAATGTAAAAAAATTCAAACGAGAAAAGATACGGACAATACCACATTGCCTCACATTCTCATTAAGAAAAAATTCACACACCTAATTAAATGGACATTTTAAAAAATCAGAATGTGAATATATATGTTCAAACTCTTTTAGGTCATTTTTAGTAGCAATAAACAAAACAACTATGTCAATTGGACATGCTTTGGTACAATTTATGCCCTTAAATTTTTACTAGATAACATTTTTGTTCGCTTTTGGGATTCCGTATATCGTCATACTATCGGAATTCCAATGGGGACTAACTGTGCACCACTTATTGTGGACCTGTTTTTGTATTGCTATGAGTTACAATTTATGACAAAAATGAGCAAAGACCCATCGAAACAACATCTGATAAACAAATCTAATAATACTTTTAGATATTTGGATGATATTTTGGCTCTCAATAATGACGACTTCAGTATGTATATTAAAGAAATTTATCTTGTTGAACTTACTTTAAATAAAGCTAATACTAACAATGACCACTGCCCTTTCCTCGATCTTGATATCTATATCACTAACGGAAAGCTGAATACTAAAATTTATGATAAAAGAGATGATTTTTCATTTCCTATCGTTAATTATCCATTTTTAGATGGTGACGTCCCCTTGTCACCATCTTACGGTGTTTAAATATCTCAACTTGTACGATTCGCTCGTGTATGTAACAATGTTTTAGATTTTAACGAGAGAAATTTATGTATTACTGAAAAAATATTACACCAGGGTTTTCGATATTACAAACTAGTCAAAACATTTACTAAATTTTATCATCGGTATAAGGACATCATTGAAATTTCGTAAATATAGCTCAACATGCAGACTTCTTATACGTTCAGGTATTTCACATCCAATTTTTTATGGAAATATTCTTTATAAAGCACAAAGGTGTCAGTATTTACCTCAAAAACTAACAAAATCTTTGAATATACTTATTAAAAAGGGATATAGTTACGATACTGTTGTCAGGTCATTAAAGATTGCATATTTTGGCGTTAATATTGATTCACTTATAGGGTCTTTGCCTCGGAACTAAACACATTTATTCAAAAACCAGTTGTTGGCATGACACGGGTTATGTTCTTCTCATATATGTTATGATGGTATGATACTAAACCCCTAACGGGAAGGATTGTGCCTGATATTCATATGATGAAATCATAATCTTTCAGTCAGTTCAATTGAAGTCTGGAGCTTGCATGTTAGTTAACTGCTAGTAGTCTGTTGTTATTTATGTATTATTGTCATTTTGTTTATTTTCTTTGTTTACATCTCCCGACATCAGACTCGGACTTCTCTTGAACTGAATTTTAATGTGCGTATTGTTATGCGTTTACTTTTCTATATTGGCTAGAGGTATAGGGGGAGGGTTGAGATCTCACAAACATGTTTAACCCCGCCGCATTTTTGCGCCTGTCCCAAGTCAGGAGCCTCTGGCCTTTGTTAGTCTTGTATTATTTTAATTTTAGTTTCTTGTGTACAATTTGGAAATTAGTATGGCGTTCATTATCACTGAACTAGTATAGTATATATTTGTTTAGGGGCCAGCTGAAGGACGCCTCCGGGTGCGGGAATTTCTCTCTACATTGAAGACCTGTTGGTGACCTTCTGCTGTTGTGTTTTTTCTATGGTCGGGTTGTTGTCTCTTTGGCACATTCCCCATTTCCATTCTCAATTTAAATTTATGTACAAAAAATGAACAAAAACAAATATGTAACACATAAACAAACGACAATTCATGAATTACAGTCTACTGACTTGGGACAGGCATATACAACCAGAATGAGGCGGATTAAACATACTAGCGGGATCCCCACCCTCCACCTAATGTAGTATAAGTGCCAAAGAAGAACTCTCCACTGGAGACCAGATGACACAGAAATTAACAACTATATGTCACAATACGGCCTTCAATAATAAGCAAATAGATATAGGAAGATGTGGTATGAGTGCCAATGAGACAACTCTCCATCCAAATATTAATTTATAAAAGTAAACCATTATAGGTCAATTTATGGCCTTCAACACGGAGCCTTGATTCACACCGATCCACAAGCTATAAAGGGCCCCAACATTACTAGTGTAAAACCATTCAAACGGGAAAACCAACGGTCTAATCTGTATAAAAAACGAGAAACGAGAAACAAGTACAAATTACATAAACAAAACGACAACTAATGTACATAAGATTCCTTACTTAGGACAGGTGCAAACATTTGCAGCGGGATGAACTAATATTATAACATAGAAAAACATAGAAAAACACACGATAAAACGAAATTCAAACGAGAAAAGAAACGGACAAATGTATCTGCTCCTGATTTGCGACAGGCATATGCATACTGAATAAGGCGGGGCTGAACATGTAAGCGGGGTGTCCGCCATCTCCTAACCTGGAAAAATGCTTATTTCCACATAAAAAAAAAAAAATTGAAATTTGGTAGCGTCACTTTTACCGTTCATGGGTTATCTTGTTCCTTTAAAAACATACTGAATTTTTCGTGTTCGTTCTTTTTAATAAGTTTGACTCAATCAAATGTTATAAACCTTATACGTAATGCTTATTACCCCATAACACAGATCTATCAAGTTCGATAGTGGGTGGTGTTACTGTTCATGAGTTGTTAGGCCACACCAATTTGATCCCTTGTTCGACGGACCCGCCCGCACCTATTTTTTTCAAAACAGATTTTTTTTATATTCCCGCTCCCGCATCCGGAATTGTAATCATGTCCATTTCCCGCACCGTTTTTTATTTTTGGAAAATATTATAAAAAGATATCAACTCACAGTCTAACCTGTATATAACGTTTTTAAACATAAAAGCACCCCACCACACTGTGTAAATATCTATGAGAATATTTGTTTCAGCATGAAACCTGGAGTGCTCCGATAAAAAGTTATAACAGCGGGTATTTCCGTGAAGAACAAAAAATTGGTTTCTTTCCCCTTACTTATATTCCCTATCAAAAAAATGTTCGTTGTTAGAATAAAGTACAAAAAACTTCTGAAGTATTTGCCTTCAACTGCAATTATATTGTATGCTTGCTAAACAAAACTATTCATAGCCGCTGCATGTTTCTGCACCTGTCCTGATTGATTCAGGAGCATGTTCTTCAGCAGTTATCGTTTGTTGATGTTGTTCATTGGTATTTTCCCGTTTGGATATATAAATTAGATCGTTGGTTTTCCTGTTCGAATTGTGTACGCTAATAATTTTGGGGTCCTTTATAGCTTGCTATTTGGTCTGTATCAAAGCCCTGTGTAAACGGCCGTAATTTGACCTGTGTTTGTTATTATCAGGTTGAGAACAACCCTCCCTCAGACAAAGGGTCATAAAAGAGGTGTCCACTTATTTTGAATAATATCAAACTGTTAAAGTAAATGTGTTAACATGGTTAAAGTTCAGGAATATAACTATATTCTTGGACATGTTTTGACCATTTAATACCAGATAGATATATGGTTCTATGAGAAAATATGAGCCCTTTTGTACAAACAAATATATTATAACTTATATTGATCCCTCGTAAAACATGTACAAGCGATATTTATAACATTAAGGGGTTGTCCCCAAACTGATTATGATTTGGATGGAGACTTGTCTCATTGTCAGTCACACATACATAGACCCGATTTAATTATTTTTTGGTGAACAGGGAAACAATACTTCAGAAATTAAAGAAATGTCAAAGTACAAGTGATAAATCAAGTTTTAATATTGTCAAAACCTATTATTTTATGTTTACAAAAAAAAATTATAATCGCTCGCCTTTACTTTTCAAGCTTCGCCTCAAAATTTTGCAAATTAAATATTTTTTTATTAAAATTTTCAAATCGCTCGCCCCAAATTTTGGAATCCAAAATCCGTAGAACAAGAAATTAAATTGTTGTGGCCTTAGATATAAAAAGTTGGTACGAGTACTATTGATACAAATATCAACACGTAGCCTTAAGATAGGAAAAGTGCTAAATATGTTGTTTCTGTTCTTTAACTTTAGTTTGCCTCAACCAAATGTTTTGAAACTTTAACACAATGCTTATGGTCACAAAACAGTCAAAATTATGTGAATCCTGCATCTATATGTGGAAGTTTACTTGTGGCTTTTTTCACAAGCAGGGGCATCTGTGGCTTATAGACATATTGTACATTTATTTCATTAAACAGTTCATTTACTTCCTTTGGATTCTACTTCTATTAAAATTAACTTGCATATTTTTTGGGGGGGATTACGGTGCAGTTTGATAACAGACAGTGATCAGCATAAAAAAGTGTTTCACTAGATTGAGCTCTATGTCTAAGTGTACTTTAAAGGTTCTTCGAACTGAGTTCAGTTTATTGATATGCGTATACTTTCTGTATGATTTTTCAAGATGCTTAAACAGACTATCCATATAAAAAAAAAGATGTGGTATGATTGCCAATAATCAACTATCCACACAAGACCAAAATGACACAGACATTAACAACTATAGGTCACCGTACGGCCTTCAACAATGAGCAAAGCCCATACCGCATTGTCAGCTATAAAAGGCCCCGATAAGACAATGTAAAACAATTCAAACAAGAACACTAACGGACTTATTTATGTAAAAACAAATGAACAAAAAACAAATATGTAACACATAAACAAACGACAACCACTGAATTACAGGCTCCCGACTTGCATGGGACAGGCACATACATAAATAATGTGGCGGGGTTAAACATGTTAGCGGGATCCCAACCCTCCCCGTAACCTGGAACAGTGGAATAACAGTACAACATATCTATATGTTCATGAAATGAAATCCAAGGTAAAATGATAGAAACATTTTGAATTATCTATCACAACTGGCAGCACATGGTGCTACTGAAGCAGTAAATGTTCTCTCTAATTTTTCACGGCTATTAAAAGATTAAGTTTTCATTTGATCAAAACATTCTTCAATTCAAAAATTGAGAATGAAATGTGAAATGTGTTAAAGAGACAGTAACATGACAAAAGAGCAAAAAGCAGTCGAAGGTCACCAATGGGTTTTTAACAAATAGAGAAAATTTCTCGCACGGCGGTGGACTTCAAAAGGCCCCTTAACAAAATGTGTACTACATTTGTAGTTCAAACTTCAATCATAAAACCGAACTTACAATTGAAAAGATACAAGACTAACAAAAACCAGAGACTCCCGACTTTGTCAAGGTAATCATACCAGGAGGCACACCCAAAATGCATAGGTCAAGAGTAAAAAAGTCATAGACTGGTCAAGAGTTCCATGACAAAAAACACAAAGCAGATTTTGAGGAAAGGGTTGTCGTGGGACACAAAACTAACAAATATATCTATATATCTAATTTAGATATAAGAAGATGTGGTATTAATGCAATCAGACAATTCTCCATATAATTCAAACAGATATACAAGTTGTACAATGAGGGCAAAGATCAAGCTCATATGAAGTTTCTCGTGCCACAAGACTCACCATCTTATGACAATACAACTTCATGCTACATATTCAGAAGCAAGGTCAATTTAGAATTATTCTTTTGGTCAGGGTAATATACAAAGGAACACACTGTATCATGATGGCACACCCAAAGTGCATATATATATATAGGTCAAGAGTCAAAAAGTCATGATAGTCTGGTCAAGAGTTCCATGAAAAAAACATAAAGCAGTCCTGCACGAAAGTTCATCACGGTACACGTACCAAACTAAACTCAATGGAAAAGTACTTGTATTGCAGGTCACTGTATACAAGTGCCTTCAACATAGAACATAAACTCTCGCAACACTTCAAAGTTAAAACCGTCTTTCACAAAAGTTTGAGCAGGATTCTTTGCAACGATTATCTTACCACTGTTAATTTAAAATCGAATCGTGCAGTTATGCCAATAAATTAAAGCGGTAAGATGAGGCATTTAAACACTTAAAACTAGGGTTTACCATCAATTTCTAACCTTACCCTGTGATAGCACTATGGTAAACTGATAGAAACACATGATGCAGTCATGAAATCGAATATTTGCAATAGTACGACCAGAACAATACAAGACAAAGTTGGAAACAAATGAAAGTCATTATACATATGAATTTTTAATCACAATGCACAAATAAGGAACCGTAGTTTTCATTCAATTTATTCATTTAAAATGTACGCTCGCGTTAAACAATGGAAGTTAACACTGTATATTTATATAAACGATCAATTTTGTAAAGTAATAAATAAAATTGGTAACGAAAAAAAAAAAAAAAAACATTTTCTGAAATAGCCTCCTTAAGGCATCAAACTTGTACAATAGTTGATTAAAATTTTGTTCTCTCACCGTAAGCTAGCCCATGTACAAATGTATGTCACATCAAAACCAACTGTGGACGAACAAAACAGATGTTTCAATATGGTTATATAACTATTAATTTAAAAGGGGTTTATAAACACATCAGCGAAACTAGAACCACGGGAAGGAACAGTGAGAACGCATCTTAAAATTGCATTCATCTTGAAATGCACACTATGAATACGCTGTCGAGGAATAGGGTGATATATATATAACTTCTATGGTATTTGTCTCTGGGTGAAGGTTGTCCTTTAAACAATAATACCACACCTTCTTTTAAAGTTTAAATTTAAGATATGTATAATACAATTTATAATCATATACGACATAATCAATTTGGAATACATTTAAGTTTTACTGCACCATCTCAATGTTTACTTCACATCTCTGTTTTTCACATTAATATAAATGAATGTATAACGCTCTACCGCTCATAAGTGTTCTTGGGTGTTACAACAACGAAACATACACAATAAATTAAAAACTTAAATTATCAATTTATTTACAGATGGCTTGTAGGTACTTAGAAGAAGATTCGGATCTTGCATATCAGTGATATATTTTCGACCTCCGCTATAACATAAATGTATAAATTCTTTATTGAAACGTTCATGTTCGATACTTGTTTGCAATGACCAAGTTTTAATCAGCGTGGGGCGCTGTCTTCCTGTAGTCAAAATTTTAAATACACCCTCTTGGTTTTTTATTTATGTTAATTTATTTTATTTTATTTACTTTCTCTTTTTTTTTTAGCACATACACAACATCTTACTAATTCTTTTTGAAAAACTCACATAGTAGACAATTTAGATTAGGGCCAAATGAGCTTTTCTCATCACTTGACGTCCGGCGTCCGTCGTTGTCGTCGTCATTAACTTTTACAAAAATCTGCTCCTCTGAAACTACTTGGCCAAATTTATCAAAACTTGGCCACAATCATCATTGGGGTTTCTAGTTTGTAAAATATGTCCGGTGACCCGGCCAATCAACCAAGATGGCTGTCATCGCTAAAAATAGAATATAGGGGTAAAATATAAATTTTGGCTTATAACTCTGAAACCAAAGCATTTAGAACAAATCTGATGGAGTTAAAATGTTAATCAAGTCAAGATCTATATTCCTGGAAATTTTCAGATTAATCGGACAACTGGTTGTTGGGTTGCTGCCCTTGAATTGGTAATTTTAAGGAAATTTTGCTGATTTTGGTTATTATCTTGAATATTATTATAGATGGAGATAAACTGTATAGCAATAATGTTCAGCAATGTAAGATCTACAAATATTTTAAAATGACCAAAATGTCAATTGACCCCTTAAGGAGTTATTTCCCTTTATAGTCATAGTTTACCAATTTTTCGTAAGTTTTTGTAATCGTTTACAAAAATCTTCTCCTCTGAAACTACTGGGCCAAAATTAACAAAACTTAGCCACAAACATTGTTAGGGTAAAACTATCTTGTTTATAAAATGTTTGTGGTGACCTAGCCAACCAACCAAAATGGCCGCCATGTCTAAAAATAAAACATAGGGGGGAAATAAAGATTTAAGCTTATAACTCTTACACCAAATCATTTAGAGCAAAACTGCTAAGGGGGTTAAACTATTTATCAAGTCAATATATATCTGCTGTGAAATTTTCAGATGAATTGGACAACTGGTTGTTGGGTGGCTGCCCCCAATTGGTAATTTTTAAATAAATTTTGCCGTTTTTGGTTATTATCTTGAATACTATTATAGATAGGGATAAACTGTAAACTGCAATAATGTTCAGTAAAATCAGATCTACAAATAAGTCAAATGATCAGAATAGTCAGTTGATCGCTTAAGGAGTTATTATCTATATAGTAATTTTTTAACAATTTTCATTAATTCGGTAAATTTTTGTAAATGTTTCGAAAATGTTTCGAAAATGTTCAGTAAAGTAAGATCTACAAACACATCACCATCACCAAAACACAATTTTATCATGAATCCATCTGTGTCCTTTGTTTAATATGCACATAAACCAAGTTGAGGGAGACTCTAGTTTGATATTTTGACGTTCAGTTTCCAGGAAATCATTTATTTTCAAGTAAAGGACTCTTGGCGCGTTTGACATATATCTATTTTATAACCACCTTTTTTGTTTTCAGTGTAGACATGCATAGACACATTAATAACTCATATCATGTATAATGTTCACATTGCTTCCTATTGCCTCGTTATCCCTAAGTTCGTGCTGACGTATGCGGCCTTTTGAAGTATCTATTTTTAAATATATAGAAAATAGTATACGCTATAGCTTATTTATTTTACCTGACGATATCGGGATATCGGTATTTAGTCGGATCTTAATATGTACTAGTGATTTGTAACAAACCGGTATTTCAAAAAATAAACAAACAAATGTCGAAAAAAGTAAGATCACAAAAATACTGAATTTAGAGGATAATCAATTCGGAAAGTCCCTAATCACATGGTAAAATCAAATAACAAAACGCATAAAAAAACGAATGGACAAGAACTGTCATATTCCTGACTTGGTACAGGCATTTTCAAATGTAGAAAATGGTGGATTAACACAGGCACTTGTCTCAGAAAAAAAATTTCCTATATATACCTTAATATAAATATATATAGGAAATTTTTTTTCTGAGACAAGTGCCTGTGTGGCTTAATCCTGGTTTTATAGCGAAATGTTCAGGACTTAATTAAATCTGTATTTGGGTAAGATGATTCAAACTTACGATTTTTATTGCGTCTTACACTTTGAAAAGCATGCAAATAATCTCTTACTACTTTATTGAAATATCGTGTAAACACGTTAATGATGAGATATGAAAGTCAAGTGGCTCGAGCATTTTTCTGAGGAAGTTTTAAAAAATTTCAAAGAAATATTTTTACAGTGGGTTAGCTTTCATTAGTTTCCACTATCCTATAGATTAACAACTTTTGGTTATATTATAGAATCTTCATTGAAGGTGGAGCACGCATGCACAGTTAGAGCCCGTTTACACTGACAAAAAAGATCGATCTTTACTAAGATCTAGTCCTATAAGTAAGACGTTGCAGGTTAATATCATTTACATTCAACCTTGAGGATCAACATTGAAAGTAAAAAAACAAGTATCCAATAAAAAACGTTGAATGAACCTTCAACTTCTTCTAACTTTTATAGGACTACAATGTATCTTTGGTCCAGTGTAAACGGGAAAGATCGATCTTCAATCGAACTTAAAAAGTCTACCTCTAGAGTTGATTTTAAAAAGATCGATCTTATTTGAATCAATCTTTTTTTTTTTTGGTGTTAACGCTGACATGGCTTAGATCTATCGCAATTGATCTTTTTCATGTGTTTGTTATATTTAGATAGAAAAATAAAGGTCAGACGGTTCTTTTTATGTTGTAGTGTAAACGCACTGGATTAAATAAGATCGATCTCAATCGATCTTGCTTGTGCAATGTTAACGCGAACTGGTCTTTTTAAGATCGATTCAATTTAGATGCCAGTGTAAACGGGGTCTAATTGATTATATTGATGTACCATTTGTTTACAAGAGTGACACTCCTTTGTATTATGTGCCGATCAGAAAAAAAAGTTTTAAGAGTATTGTCTCCCTTTAAAAGGTTCATTATTTTATAATTAAGTATACTTTATTTTAGGTTTATGATATAATTTTGAATAATTACAAAATGCATCAATTCAATATATTTCAGTTTTTGTTATTGGTGTACCAAAAACTTTGATGTACGAATATAATTTCATAAATTTGAAACGTTTAAAATGATTACAAACCAATATAAAGAACCGTTCATCATTTAAAAAAAAAAAAAACATAAATGGCAATTGAATTATAAATGACCGTGCAAGGGCTGTATACATATTTATAGCCCGTCAAGATCGAAATTTAACCGGAGATATCAAATATTAATCACACAGAGTGATTAAAAAGCAATTTTGAATTGTAGCTTAATATTCAACTTTAAAACAATTTCCCACTATAAACGAATATTACTTTATACACATATAAGGACTTTATTATATATCTAAATCTACAAAATTTTATTAGATATTATGAATTTTTATTACAATAGATTAGTATGCTATACGCTATTGACTTGTGAAATTATTGATCTATGCATAATTCGATTAAAGTATCACCCTGTTTCAAATCAAAACAAATGAGTCCGAATATTGACGCCTCCAAATCGAACACACCGTTAACAATTGAGTTCAGATAGAAGACGATTTCATTTTTGATGTAGGTAAACATAAGTTATTATACATTTTTTATAATGTTGATTCAATGAGTCAGACATGGTCTTTGGCTCGGATATACACACATTTCTCAGTGGCGGATCTAGAACTTACCATAAGTGGGGGCCCATTGCCTGCATAAGAAGGGGCCCCGCTCCCGCCACGCTTCAGTGATTCTCTATATAATCAACTAAATTTTTTTCTCATAAGGGGACCCGGGCCCCCTGCCCCCCCTGAATCCGCCCCTGCTTGTTGTAACACCAGTTGCTGGCATGACACGGGTTATGTTCCTGAATATTTTATTACGCTATGATATTAAACCCTTACGGGAGGGATTGTGCTTAAAATGCAAAGAATGAAGGCATAATGCATACTATTTCAATAAGTTTAATTGAAGTCTAGAGCTAGCACGCAGTAACTGCTACTTGTCCTTTGTTAATTTATGTATCATTGTCAAGTTGCTAAGCCTCTTTTGTTACCTTTTTTGACATCGGACTCGGGCTTCCTTTTAACTGAGTTTTATTGCACGTTAAATATATATAAAAGGAAGATGTGGTATGGTTGCCAATGAGAAAAACTATAATCAAGAGCATGATAATGGAATATGTAGACAGCTATCTCACAAACAAAGAAACAAAACTGTAAAAAAATAAAGACGTACACTACAGGTAAGAGGACATATTATACTGCATCCAAACAACACGAGTAACATACCCTGCAGTGAATGCAAAAGAGAAGATGTGGTATGGTTGCCAATAAGACAACTCTCGACAATAGCATAATATAGGAAAATGTAGACAGCTCTCGCAAGAAAAAACCCCAACTGTAAAAACATGAGGGCATACACCACAGGCATAGGGATGAATTCTACTGCATCCACACAGCACGAGTAACAAACCCTGCAGTAAATATAAAAAAGAAGATGTGGCATGATTGCCAATAAGACAACGCTCGACAATAGCATAATAAAGGAATATGTAGACAGCTCTCTCACAAGCAAAAAAAAAATATGTAAAAATATAAAGACATACACTAAAGGCCCGAAGACACATTCTACTGCATCCACACAGTTGCTTGTTTTCTATATTAGATAGAAGTATAGGGGGAGGGTTGAGATCTCAAATAACATGCTTAACCCCTCCTCCTTTTTGCCCATTTCTAAAATCAGAAACCTCTTGTATTTCTTAGTCTTGTATGATTTTTTAAATTTTAGTTCAATTATATATTTTGGAGTTTAGTATGACGTCCATCATCACATATATGTAACATAAGTTTAGTACACATTTATTTTTAGGGGCCAGTTAAAGCAAGCATCCGCGTGCGGAATTTTTTCGCTCTGTCAAAGACCCATTGGTGGATTTCAGCTATTTCATGCTCTTTGTGGGAGTTGTTGTCTCGTTGACACATTTCCTAGTTCCATTCTCAATTTCATTATACAGTTTTTATCAGATATATTCATTAAGACATAATTTCTAAGATAGAATAAATAATGCTTATGACTCTAAAATTATGAATTAATTTTAGAAAACTTGTTTCATAATAATGAGAAGTACAACCATGTAACTTGCAGTAATGATTTATATTGTTACCATTATTTAAAAGCCATTTTTTCTAGAAAAGTGAACTATTTCAAATTGGCAAATGTCTTAGAATCAAGAAAATATGATACTGTGGATTCCTTCATTTTCATGGGTACCTACTTTCGTGGCTTTAGGAACACTAATATATTCGTTGCTATTAGATTGCGTGGTTTTAGCCGAATTCTGCACACGACCTTATAGAAAATCTGTTATTCATCGAAATATAAAATATAAAAAATAACAATGAATCCACAGCACACGGGACATGAGTCCCACTCAGAGATAAACTAACACTTTGAAAAAGAAGCAAGCAGCTCTATGTGATGAAGCATCATAGCAAACCAAAGAGGGATAATCCTTTCTGAAAAATAATATAATATTTAATCTGCTTCCGTTGAAACTACTGCATGTTGTTGATACTGTCATATTTCTATTAACTTAACAAAATGTCACCTAGCATAATGTACAAAAAGGTCGCCCACAATATATATTAAACTTAATGACGACCTGAGTAACAGTTAAGTTATAGTTATTGACCAAGCAAGGCGGTATATTGGATTTAATCTGCACAGCTTGGGTGACCCTGATTAACCCGAACGACGTAGGAGTTCGGGTTAAAGGGTCACACGAGCGTGCAGATTAAATCCAATATACCGATTTGATTGGCCAATAACTGTTTTAACACATGACGCCATCAATTTACGTGAACGTTTTGGCAATATGCAAACGATGTTCCGCAATCCACGGCTCCTGAATCAAAAGTTTCTTGTAAAGTAAAGAAAGGGGGAAATGAGCCTTCATGAAGTAAGAGGTTGGTAATTTTTAAATTATTCTTTTTTTTTATATTTAGGCTTCTTCCTCAATTTTTACATTATTTGCGATTTAATTGTAAAATTTTTGTATGGTTTCTGTTAAATTTATTCGTATTTTTTTTTCTTGCAATCAGTGACGATTAATACTTTGACATATTGTACTTTCAAATCGGTGTTATGGAGTAAAGGTTAATTGCTTTTCTTTCCTTATGATATGCTTAGAGATAGATGAAACGAGGAAGATTTTAGTACATAAATTTTAAATGTTAAATAAACAGAAACAACGATTCGCTATCCAATCTTTAACCCCTCCCCCTCCCTCTCCCCCGACCCCAAATTTAAGTTCGATACCCAAATATTTCCTTTATAGGAATAAATATTCCAAAAATCGTAATGAAATTCATTGAGTGTAAAAATTATTCAAATCAGATTTCATTTATTTGAATATTCTTAAGTACATGATTTCTTTTTTGGCAGAAACTACAAAAAAAATCGTTATTTAATATCTGTTCTGACTTTGAAACACTGATTTAAAATTTACACTGTGTACACAAAATAAAATAAATATTTTATGTCCCAGTTTAGATAATAAAAAAGGAAGGAGAAACCTTTCTTTTTTCATCAGGGGACTCGTTTGCAAAGAAGTCCAAGTAGTTCTTCTACAGTAATCACTAGACAGTCAACACTGAGGGTTTGAGGGCGAACTCCGCCCGTGCTGGGGTTTTCGACTCCAATATTAATTGATTAGGACTGTCAGATTTCCTATCAAATGTGTGTGGTTTTCTCCAGGCAATCCGACTCCCTCTACCAATAAAAACTGGGCGCCACGAAATAACCGAAATGTGGCGCTTAACAGTGACGTTAAAACATCAGCAATCAATCCATCATTTTTTTCTTATTTTGAAACTACGATGTTTGTACAATTATGGAAGTGTTTAATTTTTCTAATTTTTTGTAACTTCAAGTCAGATGGCGGATTCGTTTGTTTTTGTTTGTTGTTGTTGTTGTTTTTTTTTGGGGGGGGGGGAGGGGAGGGGTCTTAAACTACGTTTTTAGGATCGCTACAATCGTTGATATTTTTTAAAAATATAGAATGCATGTCACACCCTCTTTCAGAATCCAGGAAACGCCCCTAAAGGTAAAAATAGATTTGAACTGTACAGTATATCTGAGGTAGTTAAGGCACACCTTAGCTGTGCATTATTCAGATTATAGCACAGTAAGAACAAAGAGATTTTACCCATGTCATGTGCTAACCCAAAGTTAAAGGGGAGCACTAACTTAAAGATGGTCGTCTCATATAGTGGGAATATGAAATTTAATTCAAAAGCCTTATAGGCAGATCGAGTTTTAATTCCGGGGGTTGAAATCCCTCTCTTTGATTTTATTTTACTAATGATGTAACAGGAATGGGGCCCCTTTGAAATGGCTGCTTCTACGCCTATGTGTTGTGTATGCTGTCGGCACGTTTAAGAAACATTTGAACAACTCTTTGTCGGTACATTATACGTGAGTTTACTGTTGAAAGTCAAAAGGTATGTTATAACATACATGTATCAGCAGTTTCAGTAGCAGTCTAAATTTCCAACCCATATCCCTGTCGACCAAAAATGAAGAAACTATGTCTCAATCTTCTTTAAAAATGCATGAAATATTTGCCACTGGACATTTAGGAAACAATAATCAACAAATCAATAATTTATTTATGTAATATTCAAAGCATCATTCCCGATGTCTTTAAACAACCCCAAAAAAACGATGTTTTAGAAATTCTACTTTTCAAATTTTTAGATATAGCTAAATCTTGAACATAATGCAGGTTTTTCTGTATCCTCTTATTTAATCCTCCAATGATAGACTAGTATAATTAAACGGGTTAATACTAGCTATTATATCGTCTTCTGTCTTCTGACAATTTTGTTTTGCTGCTTAGGATGTATATAAGTACTTAGCAACGTCTGATCGAAATAGAAACAATAAATCCGATGAATCGAGTGTATGAGGCTCGCCAAACTCTCAGCACGATAAACCATGCAATTAACAACTCACTGAGGTGTCTGACGCTGACCTATATAACGGGGGGGAATGCATAATAGATACAATGTATCAGGATCAGTGAGAACTTTGTTGTTGACTCCTTTTAAAAAGTATATTAAAGATTTTACCAATAATTCGGGATTTTTCGGGATAAAAAACTATAGCCGATAGATTAAGAAGGACACTGTAAACTAAAAACAAATTACTGAAATCAGGAATCGAATAGTTGTAGTTGTTATATTACAATACTGACGATTTGTTTTGTTTAAACGCTATTAAAAAAAAACAGTATTCAAAGTTCGCGTTGTCGTAAACTGGTGTGTCGTTCTCTTACTCGTTGAATATTGCATATTATTTGAATTCTTCAACTACCACAGTAAAGACATATAACAATACAAAAAGCGATTTAATTGGGATTAAAATTCACAATTGTCACTCAATGAAACTGATCACTCCTTTAACGTTCAGTGAAAAATATTTCTTGTTTATTTAGGACGTATGATTCAGAATAAATCATATGCTCATGAATTTCATGTTGACTAAATACTAAAATATTCATTCACATAATGGCCAAAGATATTCTATTACATAATAGCTAAGGATGAAATATTTTTCTCCAGAATTAAAAATCAATTTTTCTGAAATTCAAAATAAATCCTCTTGTACAAATAAATTCATTTAGTAATGCAAAGTGGGTAGAACGGAATATATCATTTAAAACAATGGCATACGCCATAGGTAGGGTGAAATGATGAATTAGAAAGAGGCATTTACCAATTTAACAATGACTCACAGTGTTACTGTATGAAAAACTAGTGAAGTCCCTTCTCCAACATGCGATAAATTTAAAAAAAAATCGAAAAGCAAAATAGCAGTACATCCACATGTATGTTATATATACATACTAATAGTACTTAATATCAAATCAAATAGAAGTCATGCTTACCTAGATTTAATTTTCACCTGAATAACAAGGCGTGTGGAAAAAAGGGGGTAGGACACCAACACTAACAAACTAGTGTGTACAAATGACTAGCACATTCAATGAGATTTACTTTTTTTAAGATATTTATTTTGTAAACACTAATTATGCTGTATCGCATCCAACTTATTTTTCTAAAAGATCCTTGTGTCGTTCGTTTTTCCTGAAAGGCATAATACCTTCTCTGGGTAAATGGGTTCATTTTTTTTATATATATAATTAAGGCCGTTAGTTTTCTCGTTTGAATTGTTTTACATTGTCTTATCGGGTCCTTTTATAGCTGACTATGCGGTATGGGCTTTGCTCATTGTCGAAGGCCGAACGGAGACCTATAGTTGTTAATGTCTGTGTCATTTTGGTCTCTTGTGGACAGTTGGCAGTTGACACATTGGCAATCATACCACATCTTCTTTTTTATATTAGGATACAGTATAATACGTCCAAGAAGAAAATAGATCGTATATGAAATAAGATCGTCTTCGGTATTAAGATAATAGTTTTGCGTTGCATAACATTGACACTTCTCGGAAAGGCGATTAGCATTCATAATTACATAGTGTTAATATTATAAGGCCTCCACTTTTCATATTCTTTTGTTTATTTTTTCCAGTGGGTACCCTTTAAGAAAGACCGGTTTCCAAATATTTGTGTCTCAGTTATGCCTCTTTGTTCGATGAACATCACGGTTTACAACAATACAACTTAAATCAACGCGAAATAGAAAACAACAATTTTTGAATAAGAGTTGCCTTATCCCTCCCCAGTATATTTTAAAAAGACTTAAAACATGGTTAGGACATGGTACAGAATTATTTCTGATTACTGTTTTATTTGTAAACGAATAAACACCAAACGAACGCACATTGGTATACTGTTTCAATCCAAAAACGCATTCTTGCTAACTGGTTTCTTGTATTGCAGTTATGTCAACTGAAAAAAGTATTTGAATCATTATTATCTTGAAATCAACAATGTATCTTGTTTTTAATAAATATCTTTTTAAACGGAAAGATATATTTTTAAAGTAAATGTGTACTATAATATGAGATTCGAAAAAAGTAAAAACAAATAGAATGTTTATTTTTTCAAATATCAAGTAAAATAAACAGCCTCGTTTTTTACAATAGTTGTCTATTTTGGTTAACTCAATTTATATATAATTAAATGTACAATGTATATGCATTCAACAAAACAAAATGAAACAAAATAGTGTTAATTCCAAAATTGTTGCGTGTTTTCATTATTGCGATTTTGTCATTTTGGACTAAAATACGATTTTAATATTTGCGATATTAAGAAAAATCCTGCTTAGGATCAATATGCACATTTTACGTGTGCATGTGTTAAATTTAACTATCCTGAGAAGTAATTGTTAAAGATGCATTTAAGGGGTCAATCCAGCTCAAAGTTCAAAAACTGTTTGAATTCATCAATTATCCGTCACATCCAATATTTTTCTTACTTTTCTAAAATATATTTCACTGAAATGATAATTTGAGTTCACATAGTGAAACAAATTTTATGGACACGATAATTCTTTTTACCTAAAACATATATCATATTTCATTGTAAAATAGGATTGAATGTCTGACTAAATGGGGTGATGTATATATTTACCCTGTTATGGTTCAGTGTTCACATCAAATTTTTGTTATTTTATAAATAATTGATGTTTAACGGAAAGTTAATGTACCCTTACAGAGCACACTATACAACTGTTCATGTACATTCATAAATTCATGTTGTTTAGGAATATTGGCATAATTATCACAAAAATAAGAACTATAGATACTAGTAAATACATTTTGTAATACGACCTCTTTTCAGAAGACTTTATTGTTGCAATGAAACGTTCAACCATCTCATGTGAAGGAATGTAACTACAGTGAAAGATGAAAGTTCAATATGGACGTATTTAAAGAATATAACAACATCTGTCTGACAACAGTTTTACTCATATCAAGTTTATCTACACTTGCAGGTATGTATAATGTTAATCTCGCCTGTAATACTAGTCTAATAAGGCAAATTGCCAAGACACAAGGCTAACCGTCCGGTGATGGCGGTAACGGTGGCATGGCGACGACTGCATATATTATCTTTATCAGCATTATATTTCAGAAGAAGAAGACCTGGGTGCTGTATACCTTTTAATCAGATTCCTTATGTTCCGTCTGTGATACGGTTTATGTATAGCTAGACCCTTTTCATTGTTCATTGGGGATTATATCCGACTTGGTCTAATTATGAGATGATCTAGGCTTAGGCAACTGCAGGTGGTGTATGCAATGATTGTAAGGACTGTATGTCTGTCTGACAGGGGTCATGTGACCTTGAGCTCACTCCTAAGGTTCATTGTTGATGTAGTATAAGTTTAAACTGTAATGTCAAATGTCAATAGACAAATTTTATTTAATGTATGGTCGTCCTGAACATGCATCATGAAATATTTGTCACTTGACGTTAAACAACCAACAATCTATCAACCTAATGTATGGATTGATTCCATGGAATATACATATGTTATGGTTCAAAAGACCTTGACATCATTGTTATGATTCAGTTATCAATGTTTGGTATGTTTCATATGTACGAATAGCAACAGGGTCTCTATTCTCTATACTTGGTGTTTAGTATGCTAGCAATGTGTACAAAATGTACGTGTCTGTCTGGCCAAGTCACATGACCGATAAGATTGTTTATGCTAAGTGTATGTGCTACGTGTACTTGTAATAAACATTTAATCATGATAAGTAAAGCAGACGATACTTTTCAGCATGTTTTTTTTTATTGTAAAGAAGGCTATCAGCTCTATATACATGTACGATTACAAATGTATAATGCAATTGGTTCGAAAGTTTACACATTATTAATAATATTATAAAAAGTTTTAGTTGAGGAGCTCTTTATTCATCTTTTCTTTACATCTATGACAATTTCTCCATATTTGTGTTATCTATTTCGTCCCTAATCTTACAGTCTTTATACTTTAGCACCTCGATATCCTATTTTAATTACCTTTTAAAATGTCCTTGTTGGTATTGTATTCCCTACGTCGAGTTGTCATCATTTTTTTTCTGTTCATACATGTAATACCATAGTTCAATTTTAAGGATACATAATTATGTTGGAAATCAGAAGCAAAGTGTCGAAGAAAATAGCATCAAGTCAATAAAATGATAATTGCAACATTAACCTTCATCATAAAAAGTGATCAAAGACTTATAATTTAATACGCCAGACGCACGTTTCGTCTACACAAGACTCATCTGTGAGGCTCAGATTAAAATATTTATAAAGTCAAACAAGAGATAAGATAATGCCTTGGACAAATATGGTATCATTATATATATATATATATATATATATATATATATATATATATATATATATATATATATATATATATATATATATATATATATATATATATATATATATATATATATATATATATATATATATATATATATATATATAACTGTAACAGTCATATGACGGCCGTTTTCCTACAGTTCGACAGTCCTTTATCTGACTTTACTATAAGTATATCGTGATGCAGTCAGAATATATAATTTTAACATTAATACATAGTATGCATGGTTTTACAATTACTATTTACAAATTTAAACTTTTCTAAGTATGATAAACTTGAGATCTGACACCAATATACGATCACGTATATTCAGAAATTGCATTACCGTAAGTTGATGAGTAGATAACATTGACAAAAACAAAATAGAAAATTGTAACAATAAATTCTGGTATTTTCATATCTTCCGCCTAATGACAAAAAGCGTTGGATAGAGTACGTGTATATAATTACGTCGGTATTATTATCTTTTAAAATGCAGCAGCCAAATTTATTGTATAATAATTGCGAAACGCACCCGCTTGGTTAAACATGATATTTCGAAAAATAGAGTCAACGTTTAGTGTAGACATGTACCCATTCACCCAGGATGGACATATCGTTAAAATTTAACGCATACGGTGGGTGGTAAATGAAGATACAATCATTGTTTAAATGTATATGTTTACAAAAAGGGTTCAGCGAAATTTAAAGTATACATTCCACAAATAGTAACCCGATTCATAAATGACATAATCTGACTGTTAGTTTCACATAGTACTTTATTTTTGTTTTGTAACATGATACTTTACAGTACATACACTGCTGTTTAAGGACTTTTAACGCTTCGTCAATTCGGTAATAATATATACGCCCAAATCGGGATCCTTTTAACCAGAAGTATAATATGTTGTTTGTCATACTTCTATATTTGTTTTAATTAAAAATCAGTCAGTTAGTTTTCTCGGATGTAATGTTTCCACATTTTATTATGTCGTTGGCATTTTGAATTAATATAGTTAAATTTTATGTTCATTTTAAGACAATTTCGTAATTTGTTTTAATATACTCTATAATATTACTTAGAAAATACTTATTGCTCATTATGTTTCTTTGGTACATATATGACGTGGCTGTGTACTTATACATCCCGTCATTGTGTTATTGTACTATGGTAAATTGTATATTCTTGTCTTTAATGTTTGCTGATATGCTTGGTCTATATGACATTTTGTGCTTCTTTGTTACATATTTGTTTGTTTTTATATTGCTTTTGATTATTACGCAATGCAGACTGCTGTACCTCTATTTTTGACAATTTTACCTATTATGTCTGTTTGTTAATTAAGTAAGAACTTACTTATTGGATTTTCTGCGGTGTTCAGTATTTTTTATTATTTTACTTTTAAGATATAATACTGACAGATTTAATTGTACTTGTCTAATTCTTTAAAACGTTTAACTCCAGGGTTCTATCTTATTTTACTAAATTGAAAGCCTGTGAAATGTAGTTGTTCTCTTTAATATGCCCGTCATAGTTTAATGTCCACATCTTTAAATGAACTTAATAGTGATTTATGAAGTGGATATTGGAAAAAATAAGTACGACAAGCGATCAGTGAATGTAGTTTTAATCCCAAAGTGACCTGGGTAAATGCTTCTAGAAGATATTGATGATAGTTTCCTGTGCCAAACATTACCTTATTCATGTTGGCCAGATCGATTTGACATCAGGCGAAATAAGGCAGCAATGACGGCTTATGAAACTACAAACCGGATATATGAAATATAAAAGCTCCTTTGGTTATTCCTCCTTTTGTAATTGCACTGACGTTTGTAAAAAACAATGTCCAAAAGGTGAATTGCATATTGTACAAACGTGCGATATATGTTCTTACAGTACCTTTTATTGTAAACCAAAGCTTAAAATCCTGTTTATTATTATTTTTGTACTTATGGCGTCACTCATTTGAGGCATTAATTATGCAGTTGCAAGCATACTTTAATATGTTGTTCGAATATGTTGTTGATATACAATACATGTATAGGGTTATGACATCGTCTTTTATGAGTTACTGGCATGATGATGAGGACATACACTGTAAATGATCAGTACTTTTGACATATTATATCAATTTATATATACTACACAAAAAGTAATTGCTTTTGTTTTATTTGGAGTATGATTATAAATGAAAGTGAATAGGCTTTTTTAAGTATTTTGTTTTTAAATTCAATATGTGCATACAACTTTTTTTTACAGCCTTGTGTGTGCAAAAGGGACTAAAAATAGAAATGTAAGCTATTCCACCGGCTTTAGAATACAAGTTCATATTTAGGCATTTTAATAAATGTGTATAGTTTCAAAAAATCCTGTTGTACTATAGCGTGTAGGATCTAGGTTGCATTATTGTTAATGGTATACAGTTACAAAACATGCGTAATATATTACGTCAAAAAAAAATAAAATATGTCATTAATAAATTGGGTTACTAATCTTTTGCAATGAATACTCCAAAATATTGAACTCTCTTTGAGTCATACACATACATCCCATGTATTGTCTACAATCACCACCTACAAAATGCGTGTCATGAAAAAATAATGATGTGTTTATCCTCGGATACTTGATACTTAGAATTACAAAACGCCTACTCTAATATTCAAAATGTAACGGATACATGTTATATATCTTCTGTCTGTGTTGTTCTGATGCAAGTAAATAATAGGTTTTAGTTCTAATAGCATAATTATATTATTTTATAATTTCTGTTGATGTTGTTTAAATTTTGTATGTCTCATGTCGATTCAGTGCGTCATTTTGCCTGATTTACACCCAAATACTGTTGAAGAATGCATGTCACCTTTAAGAAGTATTTTTCGTTTCAATGCGTCATTCGGCTTCTATGTTATTTATTTTACCGGTATTTCAATCGAGCCAAACTTAAATTCAAAGATGTTTTTGCATCGGTTGATTCGACATTTATTTTGGTAATGTTGTACCATTTTATAATTGTTATTTTTGTTTTATAATTATATGCTTATTCGCCCCGTAAGATTTATCATTGTTTATCATTCAGACATATATATATAGACTATATACAATGATACATTGGACCATTTGATTTGAATTCGAGTTCTCTCCTCTTAAATGCCGCCACTAGTATGTATAAATTTAGCGAAAAGAAAATGCATGGGAAATTACTAAAAGTTAAAGGAAAACATTTAAATACTTGCAAAAAAAACAACATTCCGGCTTATTAGATTTTAGAAAGAAAGGTTACATCTGTTGTAAAGAAAGGTCAGATGAAATACATAGAACATATGACAGCACCGCCGATGACAATCTAAGTGAAAATGTAAGTGAGATAATCAACACAGAAATATCAAATAATGATTTATATTTGTGAACGTCTACTGTTTATGCTGTCATCTTTGCATAGTTTATTCTTCAAAAAAGATAATGTAAAAACCGAATCTAGTGCCTTTTTTTCTTTTGTGATGCCAGCACAATTCTCATAATTAGAATATTTTGCTTTAGAAAGATGTCCCTGATTTAGTCATACTTTTTATATCACGTTTTGTTTATGCATAGTTGCAGTATGTACCCTTCCAACAGAACTACATAATTCAGTCTGGAATTATCAGTACACAGACCTTTCGAACATCGCACATACAACGACACTCACTTTTGGAAGAACAATTCTTACAGAGCCTTCAAACATTAGATTAAATGCTTTAGGTACAACTTTGAACGCATGGACCTGTATCTCTAACTTAACACTGTCGAGTGCTGTTTCAGTTGCAATTTTTAAGTGAGTATTAAATATTAAGGATAGAAAACTAAGGCTCGACTACTAAAAACAAAGAAAAGATATCTGCGTTTGCCTTAATACTCCTGTTTATTTTTTTGTCAGATCAATATACATATTAAAAGGTAAATTCGTTTTACGTGAAAGCACCTACCTGGTGGTTAATTGCATGAGATTCGTCATCTGCTTTTTTTTCAAACTGAAGTTAAAATGTTTTGATTGTCTATGGTTAAAAACTTCATATCTATCATCTAGATGCTTTTTCGATATTTTTTCGTATGATTGTCAGTTAACTTCTATATACCTGTACACATATAAAGATCATAAGGCTTGCTCATAAGTCTCAAAGAGGTACATTATGCTAATGCTTAACCTATTAATGCATTTATCAAAACTCCTTTAAAACACTTTTCAACAATGATTAGTGACATTACATACTTAGTATGTAAAAAAACAGTATCTCTAGACAGAGTGCTTAATTATTGACATGTGTAGCAGGATATTTGATCATTTCGGTAGCACCTGAGATTAGCCCAAAAATTTTGATAGGGTTCATGTTGTTCAGTGCTTGGTTTTATTTATGTTATGTTGTACAGGATATTTTTGTCGTTGTGTTTACTTGTTTAAGATGCCTAATTCGTTCCATGAAATTCTTGAAAATACTGTAAGAAAAATAGTTATGGCTTATGAATATAGGTAAAATATCAAGGTTAAAAGGAGAAAATAAACGACCACATCTCTTTTGTTTTTATTTCGTTTTTGAGTTGTTTTTATAGCAGGAGTCCCGATTTGTAAATGTACTAGCACATTCCAATACCATTTTCATTTGGGCCAAAGTTTTAAACCCATCAAAGATCTTAATATTAACTCCTAGAAAACGCACAGAAATACTATCAACAGTTTAATAAAAAAGTTAGTCAAAGTTAATAAAAACATTGTATATGATCAAGCTTTTGACATTATATAACGTTATATCTATGATCAGGAGTGATGCAAGTTACAGTGATGCCAATGGAATCAGAAAATGGGTATACATATGCATGAAACTAACCAAAGTGGCAGACGATTTCTTTTATTTCTATCTATTATCAGGTATGTAAATTCTTACTGCAACACACATGAAGTATCTTTTTTATGGAATTTTATGTCTGTCATACAAGTGAAAAGTTTATCTACAAAAAAAGTATAATCACAAAAATACGGAACTCCGCGGAAAAATCAAAACGAAAAGTCACTAAGCAAATGGCAAAATCAAAATATAAAACACTTAAAACGAATGGACAACAACTGCCATATTTCTGACTTGGTACATGTATTTTCAAAGCATTTTTCTAGAAAATGGTGGATTCAACCTGGTTTTTTAGCGCTAGACCTAACACTTGTATGTCAGTCGCATCGATTTCCATTATATTGACAATGTTGCATGAACAAAATGTCACAAGTAGGGGTACAAAAACAACACGGACCCCATCAAAAACTACGGATGCTTTCAAATTATCTATAAGAACATGTTGATATAATGCACCGTTTTTTACATAAAAAAATATATGTACCAAGTAATTTAGACACTTTTTATTAAGATCACTTACATCTTTAAGTGTTTCTTATAAGGTTCTGAACTTTTTCAAATTGTTTTATTTTATAAAACCATTTAGCTTGTTTTTAATTCAAATACAATTGTTTTATACTTTGATGTCTTTATACGATTCTCAATAAAATATATATAGCTTGTTCAGCGTTTGTAATTTGTTGATGTAAGATCTTATAAACTACCAGACGAAGTCACCTTGTAAAATGATATCATTCTGCTTGTTCATATTTTCTTGATCAATTTGTTTTAAAAAAAACATATCTACCCTATGCGATTGAAATAAAGTAAACAAACACATAACTTGTTCTGTTTGTTATATTGTTTGTTAAATTTATTTGTATTGGTTTGAATACTTTAATTTCAAACGAGAAAAAAAACCAATGAGTGTATCTTTCGCCCCTGTTACACAACTCCTGACAGCTATCAATAATTCATATATTTATTTATTAAGTAACTATTTTCAGATGAAGATAGTAGCGTTTATCCTAAGGAGAGAGTATATCAATCAAGCAGTATTCCAGACAATACTGTCCCTGTGTGTAGCACATTCTGTCAGTACACTTCTCAACCAAGGATTCGTACACTTAAAAAGTCAGGTATATTTTTACTGTAATGAGAACATGTATATCGATTTACTTGTTTTCTTTTTTCGTGTTCACTAAATTTTGTAATTTACATGTAAAACAGTGTTCTTACTTTCTAGATATTTCAAACAATTAAACAAATTGAGATACAACTGATGTTGTAGGAATGACCGTTTTTGAATAACCGTTTCACAGATGATATCAGATATGTTTTTATGTCGTTATTACAATGCCATTCCCTTTTCATGAATGTGACCTACCGAATGAGACTATTTACCAAAGTTTGTAATAAAATGATTCACGACTGGTGCTACATGTGGAGCACGATGTGCTCGCCCTTCAGTAGCACCAATGATCATCCCTGTTTTGGTGGGGTTCGTGTTGCTTAGTCCTTAGTTTTCTATGTTATGTCTTGTGTTCTATTATTTGATGTTTGTCTTTTTTTTTAAGCCAAGGCGATGTCTGTTTTTTATCTATGAGTTTGACTGTCCCACTTGTATCTTTCGTCCTTCTTTTTGAAGAAACGAAGTAAACTGAGAATGTTTCAACTTTCACATGAATGAGATTTAATAAAAATGTGATTACGGATAATCTCTACTTTTGCTTTTGAATATTTGGATTAAGGATAATCTCTACTTTTGCTTTTGAATATTTGGATTAAGGATAATCTCTACTTTTGCTTTTGAATATTTGGCAGATACTCGGAATCCTCGTGAAGAACCATTTTAAAATTTCCGCCGCAAACCTCTACTTTTCTTCCTCATAATTCTATAGAATAAAGTTTAAAAGGACATATTTGAAAATGCTCTACGATTTTTTTTCCAGGATTTTCAAATAAACAGGGGAGCCCATGTAAAATGTTTGAAAACTCTTGAGAGAATTATTTACCGCCAAATTTTCAATGGCTTATTATCTCGATAACAAGCACACAGATTTTTCATTTTTTCTGCTTTTATCATTCCTTTATTTATATACTTCAGACTAGCAAACACTCTTAAACAAAACCGTATACATTTTCCCCCTTGAAGATTCAGAAGAATTTAGAATATTCAGTGGTCGTACTACAAACTGAAAATGTTCATAACAGTAGTTGAATTTCTATGGTGTAGGTCGATTAACTAATCACTATTTCTTGGTGTACGATTGTGAAAGTAGTAACAAGAATGCGTTAGAGATCCACTTGTCTTTTAAATCAGTAACTGTATGAACGGTGATGGTTTGACAACTCATCGACTATAATTCGACAAAACATTGTCTTGATCGAAAAAAATTGCTGCATTTAATCAATAAGAAGATATTCTTAACGAGAAAACTTGTATATCGCATTTGTACAACAAATATCTTCATACGATTTTGACATGTTCACTGTCATTTGATTTTTTTTTTTTTTTATATTGCAAAATAACCGTTTTTCAGTTTCATACATACATATACTTAAAAAACGTTTTGGTACAGTTACCATTATTTTATTCAAATACTTAACCATGTTAACGTTCGTTGAATAAGATTTCAAAATCAAACCTAGCTTGTTGATCGATATGATCTAATGCTCCGGCTTGACGGTATCACTCTGGCCTATATACGTGAATATTTTTGACATTGTGACTTAAATGAAGCGTTGTCTTATTGACACTCATACCATATGTTCTTATTTATCTATTTCAATCTGGTAAATTTAATGTTTTTTCATCTATTAAAATCAAGTTTAATGAGAACCAGTTGCAGCAATGTTATTGTTTTTGTTACGTTATGGAATTGTCACAATATATGTTTTTTTATGCACGGTGGATGGTTTGACAATTAAATATCCAGGGTTCGACCAATAATCGTACATTTGTTCATCAAAATATCCATCTAAGTCACAATATGTACGGATGTTCGCTACTATGTTTTAAATGACGAAGTTGAAAACATGTCTTAGTAAAATTTACGGACCCAATCACGAGTCGGTTGGATTTTATGGAATATTCGTTTTACAGATGAGAATGGATATGTTACTTATGTCGTAAACTACAATTTTGTTCCCTTGTCCAGAATGTGACCTACCAAATTATAATTATTACAGGGTTTGTACTAACATGAGCAACACGAGTGGTGCCACATGTGGGGCAAGATATGCTTACCCTTCCGGAAAACCTGACATCCATCCGAATTTTTTTGAGTTTGTGTTGCATAGTAACAATTTTCTATGTTGTGTTTTGTGTACTTTTGTTTGTCTGTTTGTCTATATGTCTGGTTGTCTTTTTTTCTGTTTTAGCCATGACGTTGTCATTTTATATTAGATTCATGACTTTGAATGCCTGGTATCTTTCGCCCTGCTTTTACATATATTACATGCTTATAGCAGTAACTAAATGTACCAAATTGTAAACAAATATACATACATTTTTTTTTTCAAAAAGGGTAAACAGGGATATTGTTTCTGATAACAAATAATTATCTAATGAACCTCTTAAGAAGATCGCTGATGTTTTGTTATTTTTCATAGTCCAGCTGTATATGCTAATATTTATCAGGTAGCAGTACCACTTTACCTGGTGACGTTTCTTTGTGTGAACCCTGTGATAGTTCTTGTGAAGGAGGTTAGAAATTATATTCTACAATTTATTGTAATATACTCTTTCCAGATGAATTACATCTGCAAAAGAAAATATTCATATATTTGTCCAAGCAAGACAGAAAAAAAAACAATATGCAAAACAGAGCAGGCGAAAATTAACAACAGTTTTGATACTGATGCCTACAACCAATACACCAAACACTCCTTAACAGACATGTGTTTCACGTTTGGTTTTAATTTACTTCAACAAACCATTAAGAAGCCAAGTGGATTCATGAGCATGTCAATTTCGTTCTGTGTGTTTTTGTAGACAAAATCTGAAGGGCGCCTCCGGGTGCGGGAATTTCTCGCTTCATTGAAGACCTGTTGGTGACCCTCTGCTGTTGTCTGTTCTATGGTCTGGTTGTTGTCTTTTTGACACATTCCCCATTTTCATTCTCAATTTTTAATGTTATACCAACATATATGTCATCTGTGGATGGTCTGTTTATTGTTTCCTAATGAGTTTTATTGTTCTATTTTACATGCCTTGATAATTGATAGTAATTACTGCACCAAAACGGTCAATTTTACGTTTCAATAATAGCTTTTAAACTGATATGAAAGTGAGAACTGTAAACAAATTTTAGCCGACGACATCTGCAGATTTTTGTTTTATTTGATGTGTATTCCTTTTTTTTTGAAGTGTAATTATTTTTTTCTATTTAGACGGATTGTTTTTTTTAAACTTTAACAATCAATTATAAAGCAGAATACAACAAATTGACCCAATCACCACGAGGTTTGCACCTGGCAAAGTATTCGACCTAATGCTGACTATGTTTTAAACATTTTGAGACTTCTTTTGCAGCAAATACAGAAACGACATCATTAAAGACAACACAGAATACCACGCTTCCATTCATATCTTCTGAAATTGACATTACGCTAAACATAACAGAAAAAGAAGCAACACAGGAAACAACGGCACAATCCATTTCTACCGAAATGATTATGTCTACAGAAATGGCACCATTAGAAACAACACAGAAAACAACGACACAATCGGTTGATTATAGTACGTCTATTGTAAAACTGTAATATGTATTTTTTTTAAATTTATATTTAAATCTATTTTTGCTCGCTTTTATTTTAAATCAGTGAACTGCAAATATAACTATTGTTGTATAATGCATAGTATAGCTGCATCAATGTATGTCCTATTTCACAAAATCCTGTTTATACTATGAATAGAATACAAACAACTTAAACCGTGGGAAATATTTGTTATCAAGTGTGCATATTAACAATGGACACACCTGAGAAAATTTGTTACAACTTCGTGATTTCAGTCATTATATGTTTAAAGTATTCGTCTATATCAGGTAATTATACATTTAAAAGTATAGACAATCAACTTTCGATTTCCGCATAAGTTTGGTCAAATTAATTGGAACATCAACACATTAAAACTGTTATATTGCCTTAATTTCAAAGGTATTTCCAAGAATGTGTATATGCATTTACATGTAAAAAATGAGCTTGAATGCCAAACATGATAAAAGGACAAGAAAAATGTTTTATTCAACGCGGCTTAATATCTATAATGTGCGTGTATATAGAATCTATTTAAATTACAATTATTGATAGCAATACACACACTTATCAAACCCACCATATCATTAGGAACACATGGTCCAAATGTTTTCGTCGATTGAAAAAAAAGATGCCAAAAAATACTGCCCTTTATGTCAACGTCTTTTAATAAAAAAAAACACAATCAAAACAAATAGATACACTTCGTTTGTACAGCAGTTAAAGATATTTGAGAAGTGTGTTATTGAATGTCGCCATTACATATGTGTACCATATTTGGTTTGTTTTCGTGAGTGATTTTCTGAGAAAAGAAAGACCATGAAAATGTATGTTGCTTAGTATCAAAGATATGAAATCTAAATTTAAACTTCTTGTTTTGTTTAGTTTTAAATTTGGTAAAGCTAACCAAATGAGCCGTTTATTCTAACATGTAAAATTTAATGGAAATTAAGGAAGTTAAAAACATATAAGTTTGTTAAGGCACGACATACAGTAGACGCAAAAGTGTTGAAATAATTTGCAATATGAATAAAACATGTAGAAGGCGATCACGGGTAAATATTGATGAGACAACAAATTAAAAACAATAATTTAAAAGCCGTTGATTTTTGATAGGCGTACTCGATATTAACATGATGCATTAGCTAGCGATTTTTGTCGAGCCTTCGACTTTAGTCGAAAAAGCGAGTCTAAGCGATCCTACATTCCGTCGTCGTCGGCGTCGTCGGCGGCGTCCACAAATATTCACTTTGTGGTTAAAGTTTTTGAAATTTTAATAACTTTCTTAAACTATACTGAATTTCTACCAATCTTGGACAGAAGCTTGTTTATGATCATAAGAAAGTATCCAGAAGTAAATTTTGTAAAAATAAAATTCCATTTTTTCCGTATTTTATTTATAAATGGACTTAGTTTTTCTGCGAGGAAACATTACATTCACTCTGTGGTTAAAGTTTTTAAAATTTTAATAACTTTCATAAACTATCCTTGATTTGTACCAAACTTGGACAAAAGCTTGTTTATGATCATAAGATAGTATCAAGAAGAAAATTTTGTAAAAATAAATTTCCACTTTTCCGTATTTTACTTATAAATGGACTTAGTTTTTTTGCCAGAATCAAAACATTCACTTTGTGGTTTAAGTTTTTAAAATTTTTATAATGTTCTTAAACTATCCTGGATTTCTACCAAACTTAGACAAAAGCTTTTTTCTGATCATAAGATATTATTCAGAAGTAAATTTTGTGAAAAAAAAATCACTTTTTCCGTATTTTACTTATAAATGGACTTAGTTTTTCTTCCAGTTAACATTACATACAGTCTGCAGTTAAAGTTTATAAAACATTTATTAGATTCATAAACTATCCTGTTTTTTTACCAAACTTGGAAGCTTCTTTCAATCAAAAGACAGTATCGAGAGGGAAATTTTTATTGATGTTTTTCCTCATTTTTGTTGAGTCTGCGATTGACAGCAAAAGTAGGCGAGACACTGGGTTCCGTGGAACCCTTACGACTGTTTTTGTTGATGAAATACATAACATGTAAAAATACAATAATATACCGTTATATACATTTTAATTTATAAATGAGAAGAACTATGTGTTAATGTTATTACAAATCCCATTGATTTGCACTCTCTAATTATTTGCATTTTAAAATAGGGACGAGAGATAACAGTAGGACATTCAAACTCATAGATCAAAATTTGAAAGCGCCAACGCTTAAATGATACAGAAAACCTGACAAATATTAGTACACCAGACACAACATAGAAACCTAAAGACTAAATAACACGATCCCAACTAAAACTGAGGGTGATCTCGGGTGCTCCTGAATGGTAGGCAGATCCTGATCCACATGTTTCACCCGTCGTGTTGTTTATTTTATTAAAAACCCTATAAAAAGTCTTATTCGGCTGGTTATTATAACACCAGTGTTATCAATATCACAAAATAGTTAAAACATTTACTAAATTTTATCATCGGTACAACGACCTCATTCGTAAATATAATTTAACATGCTGACATTTTATACGTTCAGGTATTTCACATCCAATATTGTATGAAAATAATCTATACAAAGCATAAAATTATCGGCACTCACCCCAAAAGCTAACAAACCTTTAAACAGACTTATTAAAAGTGGTATATGGTTACGATACTGTTGTCAGGTCATTAACAATTGCATGTTCTGGCTTTAATATTGATTAACTTATAGGGTCTTTGCATCTAAGTAAGCACATTTATTCTAAAATCAGCTGTTGGCATGATACGGGTTATGTTATTCTCATATACATATATTTTATAATGGTGAAATACTTAACCTATAACGGGAAGATTTGTACTTGATACTCATATGATGAAGACATAATCTTTCAATCAGTTTAATTGATGTAAGAAGCTGACATGTCAGGAACTGCTATTAAACCTTTGTTAATGTATGTATCATTGTCATTTTGATTAGGTTTTTTTGTTACTTGTTCTGACATCGGACTGGGACTAATTTTGCACTGAGTTTACTGTGCGTATTGTTGTGTGTTTGTTTTTCTACATTTGCAACTGGTAAAGGGGGAGGGATTGAGATCTAAAAAAAACATGTGCATCACCGCCGCAACTTTTGCGTCAGTACAAAGTCAGGAGCCTCTGGTCTTTGTTAGTCTGTTATGATTTCTAATTTTAGTTTCTTGTGTATATTTTAAAGTTTATTATGACGTCCATTATTACTGAACTAGTATCAATTTTTGTTAAGGGGACAGCTGAAGCACACCTCCGGGTACAAAGTTTCTCACTGCACTGAAGACCCATTGTTAGCCTTCGGATGTTGTCTGCACTTTGATCGGGTTTTTGTCTCTTTCACGGGGTAAGGGGGGGTAACTTCCTATTAATGGGTATACGGGGATGTACCAAAAATATGGGTCATAATTTTGCGAGATTTTATATAAAATTGACCCTCCTTTTTAATGACATCCTATATTAAAATGCATTTACGTTTGATAACTGTATATTGATTTGGGGTATGATCTACATATCATATATAAATATGCTATTGAGAATCTTACATTATTAATGGTCAATTATTATATTAAATTAAATCAATTCACTTGAAAGTTCACCCTTCAAACAAAGTGCTTTCAAATAAGTTCCCAAATGAACCCCGGTAAGTAAGTACTTAAATAAGCATGGGTCATATTTGAAATATTGTATATAAGTATAGGTCATTCTTTTTTTAACATTTATAACTATAGGTACTGAATTTCAGTGAATGTTATATTAAAATTGGTACGTTTTTTGAGGCAAAAATGGCACACCCCTACCAAAACAATATCGAAGTTACTCCCCCCCCCCCGGGTCTCTTTGACACATTCCCCATTTCCATTCTCAATTTTATTTATTCGTGAAAGGGAAAGGGGATGGTAGCTACGACTTGAGGAACATATCCGATATTATATGTGAAACGGATATTCCGTTACGGACAACCAACTCTTAATGGCGTCCTTAACATATACGAAGAGATGATTTTACCTTCAACATTTAGCACTCTTAGTTTAATATCTCCCTTGTGAGTGGCAATCCTCTATGATGGAAATCAGGATAGGAAACACAAGCACAGAAGTATCGTATCAATTAGGAGATATATACTCCATATGCAAGCGCTGCTGGAATTTTACTGCATATATTACATATACATTGACGGTTCACAATTTGAAAGTTTTGTTTTCAACCGTCCCTCTTTGTCAATTTATAGATGAAAGTACGAAATGAAGCATACTTAACTGTATCTGTTGTATCTGTTATCTCTAGTGCAATTATATAGATGCGTTCAACATAGTCACCATATTTAATTTTTTTTAGTGAAGTACATCATCTACATAGCGGAAAGATAATATATTTGTGCATCTTATTATCACTGCGATGAATTATATAAAATTAATCTTTCTTAAAAACTGTTATTTACTATTCGCCAAGCACTAAACTCAAGATGATGAAAGTTTCATGTGGTAACACTATTTCATTGCGGTTTT
Source organism: Mytilus galloprovincialis (assembly GCF_965363235.1). Classification (NCBI taxonomy): domain Eukaryota; kingdom Metazoa; phylum Mollusca; class Bivalvia; order Mytilida; family Mytilidae; genus Mytilus; species Mytilus galloprovincialis. The sequence continues at coordinate 59,135,927 of NC_134845.1, read as the reverse complement.
TACTAAATGGTGGCCTGTGTATTATCGGCTTTGTGTTCTATGTTAACATGTTCAATTTGATATTATACTTGTTAAGCGTGCTTGTTTGTCATACAAAATTTCGATTTTCTTTCATCCCTAGACTATTTAACGTGTTTAGGAAAAAACATATTTTTTTAAGAGGTAAACTTCATTTTTTTATTGTTGTATTTGCTTTCTTTATGTTCCCTTTGGTTCAATTTTTAGTAACTGTATGTTTGTACTAATTGATTTTAAAAGTTTACGATATAATTTTAACGTTTCTGAAGTCCTTACGACTACTTTCTGGTATGTAATAGCTTGATAATTGGGTCTACAATAGAACACAATCATTATTTTCATACGATATGTACTCTATATTTGCAGTTATGCTGTGACTTTAATCCCGTCTACTTTTCACGAATGTTACCTTTCGATTTAGACTTATAACTGGGTTTGGACTAACATGTGCAACATTACGGGCTTCACATGTGAAGCATGATGTACCTACCCTACGAGATCACCTGAGATCCTCTCTAGATTTTGGTGTTGTTCGTGTTGATTAGTCTTTAGTATACTGTGTTGTGTTTTGTGTACTATTGTTTGTTTGTCCCTTGCTTTTATAGCAACGGCGGTGTCAATTTATGTTCGACTTTTTTTTTTAGCTTGGATGTCCCACTGGTATCTTTTACCTCTCTTTTGCAGAAGCCAGTTGTGCGTTTCCTGAAGATTTGAAGAATACATTGTGGGAATATAATTACACAGACGTAGCAAACAATGAAGAACAAATGACCAATCTCTACATCGCAAATACAACGTTACCAGATTCAGTCATCAATTTGAATGCTGAGGGGACAATAGTAAACAATTGGACTTGTATTAATAGTTTAGATATATCTGACACAACGAATGTTGTTGTTTTCAAGTAAGAAACAATTATATAATTATTTATCATAAAAACACAAACCAAATAAGTTAGAAGGATATTGTTTATTTCAAACTTTTTGAGAGAGAGTACCCCAGTTCAGTCCCGTGTGGAATATTTTTTCCTCATTACTGGATTCCCCTTTAAATACCTCAGATTCATTATCTTCAAAAAAAATGTTGACAGTTTCTTACTTGAATTCTTTTCATGACAAAACGCAAATAATGGAACTTTGACAAATAAAATCATGTAAGGACAAGATTACTAAAGTAGGATCATTTGGTGGTTTCAATCAATCAGCATTATTATTAATCTTGTGCTGCTGCTCCTTCTGTTGTCTTTCAATTTTCAAGATGACATGGTATTTAAACCTTCTGTTTACGGACAATATCTTATAGAAGAATTTGTCTGAATATTTTGCTCATGGTAATGTTAGAGCCTTGAGCATGTTTGTTCTCTATCATGTGGCTCTGAACAGTGCTTGTGTATTTGTTAAAGTTTTCGAGATAGTATACACGGTAGACAACTAGAATAAAGATAATTACAAAAAAAGTAATTCCAAGGAAAATTCAAAACATAAAGAAAGAATCACGAAACATAATAAAATTGTCATTCAAGGGGTATAACTCACTTTATGGGTTATCAAATGTTTCGCAATATTGTCATTTTTTGTAGATCTTGTATTGCCTTAAATTTTGCCATAAATAATTTGTCCGTGTATATAACAGCTTTCGAGATGCTATACACAATATAGACCACTCGATCACCTTGTCTGAATTATATAATTTAAAACCCGGTGATCCAGTGTTACCTGTTTAGTTCACTTGGCCTTTTCTCATCACTTGGCGTCCGGCGTCCGTCGTCGTCCGTCGTCGTCCGTCGTCCGTCGTCGTCCGTCGTCGTCCGTCGGCCGTCGTCGTTAACTTTTACAAAAATCTTCTCCTCTGAAACTGCTGGGCCAAATTTAACCAAACATTGCCAAAATCATCATTAGGGTATCTACATTAAAAATTGTGTCCAGTGACCCGCCCAACCAACCAAGATAGCCGCCATGGCTAAAAATAGAACAGAGGGGTAAAATGCAGATTTTGGCTTATAACTCAAAAACCAAAGCATTTAGAGCAAATCTGACAGGGTTAAAATTGTTCATCAGGTCAACATCTATCTGCCCTGAAATTTTGAGATGAATCGGACAATCCGTTAATAGGTTGCTGCCCCTGAATTAGTAATTTTAAGGAAATGTTGCTGTTTTTGGTTATCTTGAATATTGTTATAGATAGAGATAAACTGTAAACAGCAATAATGTTCATCAAAGTAAGATTAACAAATAAGTTAACATTACCTAAATGGTCAGTTGACCCTTTTAGGAGTTATTGCCCTTTATAGTCAATTTTTAACAATTTTTCGTAAATCTTAATTATCTTTTACAAAAATCTTCTTCTCTGAAACTACTAGGTCAAATTAATCCAAACTTGGCCACAATCATCTTTGGGGTATCTAGTTTAAAAATTGTGTCCGGTGACCCTGCCATCAAATCAAGATGGCCGACACGGCTAAAAATAGAACATAGGGGTAAAATGCTGGTTTTGGTTAATAACTCAAAAATCAAAGCATTTAGAGCAAATCTGACTGTGTAAAACTGTTTATCAGGTCAAGATCTATCTGCCCTGAAATTTTAAGATGAGTCGGACAACCCGTTGTTGGGTTGCTGCCCCTGAATTGGTACTTTTAAGGAAATTTTGCTGTTTTTGGTTATTATCTTGAATATTATTATAGATAGAGATAAACTGTAAACAGCAATAATATTCAGCAAAGTGAGATTTACAAATAAGTCAACATGACCAAACTGGTCAGTTGACGCCTTTAGGAGTTTTTGCCCTATATAGTCAATTTTTAACCATTTTTCGTAAATCTTGGTTATCTTTTACAAAAATCTTCTGCTCTGATACTACTGGGCCATATTAAACCAAACTTAGCCACAATTATCATTGGGGTATATAGTTAAAAAAAAATGTGTCCGGTGACCCGGCCAACTAACCAAGATGGCCACCATGGCTAAAAATATAATGTAGGGGTAAAATGCAGTTTTTGGCTTATTACTCAAAAACTAAAGCATTTAGAGCAAATCTGACATAGGTAACATTTTTTGTTTATCAGGTCAAGATCTATCTGCCCTGAAATTTTCAGTTGAATCGGACAACCCGTTGTTGGGTTGCTGCCCCTGAATAGGTAATTTTAAGGAAATTTTGCTGTTTTTGGTTAATATCTTGAATATTGTTATAGATAGAGATAAACTGTAAACAGCAATAATGTTCAGGAAAGTAAGATTTACAAATAAGTCAACATGACCTAAATGGTCAGTTGACCCCTTTAGGAGTTATTGCCCTTTATAGTCAATTTTTAACCATTTTTCGTAAATCTTAGTTATCTTTTACAAAATCTTTTCCTCTGAAACTACTGGGTCAAATTAATCCAAACTTGGCCACAATCATCTTTGGGGTATCTAGTTTGAAAATTGTGTCCGGTGACCCTGCCATCAAATCAAGATGGCCGACACGGCTAAAAATAGAACAAAGGGGTAAAATGCAGTTTTTGGCTAATAACTCAAAAATCAAAGCATTTAGAACAAATCTGCCTGGGTAAAATTGTTTATCAGGTCAAGATCTATCTGCCCTGAAATTTTAAGATGAGTCGGACAACCCGTTGTTGGGTTGCTGCCCCTGAATTGGTACTTTTAAGGAAATTTTGCTGTTTTTGGTTATTATCTTGAATATTATTATAGATAGAGATCAACTGTAAACAGCAATAATATTCAGCAAAGTGAGATTTACAAATAAGTCAACATGACCAAACTGGTCAGTAGACCCCTTTAGGAGTTATTGCCCTTTATACTATTAGTCAATTTTTAACCATTTTTTGTAAATCTTAGTTATCTTTTACAAAAATCTTCTCCTCTGAAACTACCAGGCCAAATTTATCCAAACTTGACCACAATCATCTTTGGGGTATTTAGTTTAAAAAATGTGTCCGGTGACCTGTCCATCAAATCAAGATGGCCGCCACGGCTAAAAATTGAACTTAGGGGTAAAATGCAGTTTTTGGCTAATAACTCAAAAACCAAAGCATCTGACAAGGGATAAAATTGTTTATCAGGTCATGATATATCTGCCCTGACATTTTCAGATGAATCGGACAACCCGTTGTTTGGTTGCTGCCCCTGAATTGGTAATTTTAAGGAAATTTTGCTGTTTTTGGTTATTATCTTAAATATTATTATAGATAGAGATAAACTGTAAACAGCAATAATGTTCAAGAAAGTAAGATTTACAAATAAGTCAACATGACCTAAATGGTCAGTTGACCCCTTTAGGAGTTATTGCCCTTTATAGTCAATTTTTAACAATTTTTCGTAAATCTTAGTTGTCATTTACAAAAATCTTTTCCTCTGAAACTACTGGGTCAAATTAATCCAAACTTGGCCACAATGATCTTTGGGGTATATAGTTTAAAAATGTGTCTGGTGAGAACGCCATCTTATCAAGATGGCCGACACGGCTAAAAATAGAAGATAGGGGTAAAATGCAGTTTATGGCTTATAACTCAAAAAACAATTCATTTAGAGCAAATCTGACAAGGGATGAAATTGTTTATTAGGTCAAGATCTATCTGCCCTGAAATTTTCAGATGAATCGGACAACCTGTTGTTGGGTTGCTGCCCCTGAATTGGTACTTTTAAGGAAATTTTGCTGTTTTTTCTTATTATCTTGAATATTATTATAGATAGAGATAAACTGTAAACAGCAATAATGTTCAGCAAAGTAAGATTCACAAATAAGTCAACATGACCGAAATGGTCAATTGACCCCCTAAGGAGTTATTGTCCTTTAGAGTCAATTTTTAACAATTTTCATAAAATTTGTAAATTTTTATTAACATTTTCCACTGAAACTACTGGACCAAGTTCATTATAGATAGAGATAATTGTAAGCAGCAAGCTTGGTTAGTAAAGTAAGATGTACAAACACATCACCATCACCAAAACACAATTTTGTCATGAATCCATCTGCTTCCTTTGTTTAATATTCACATAGACCAAGGTGAGCGACACAGGTTCTTTAGAGCCTCTAGTTTCGTCAATAGAATAAAGAGTTGTAACACAATATAATTATTGATATGGTCATATTTATAAATAAATGATGTTTACAAAACTTTTGAATTTTTGAAAAATAATAAGGCTTTTCTACCTCAGGAATATATTACATTAGCTTATTGGCGAATGTTTAGGAATGTTGGTTCTCAGTGCTCTTCATCTTCGTATTTTGATTGGCCTTTTGAATATTTCTGGATTCGAGCGTCACTGATGAGTCTTTTGTAGACGAAATGCTCGTCTGGCGTAAATACCAAATTTAATCCTGATATTTATGATGAGTTTTTAAATTTTCAATTTCCACCACCTTAGTAGTAATATACCAACTTCACCTGCATATGGAATATACATTTCCCAACTTATAAGGTATTCAAGAGCTTGCAGCTCC